>NC_140175.1:99600002-99675002 GCF_963971535.1 Notolepis coatsorum
AGAGAGAGAGAGAGAGTGGTGGGTTCAGCAGTGCTGTAGGCCAGTGGAGTTCAAACTTGTTTTGACCTGTGTGTCCCCTCTTGTAGTTTTGATTTATTATTATTTCTTTTTTTCAAACAAGTCTAGCCTTGACTGACCTAAAGTATTGTGGAGAAAAACCAAGGAGCAGATGCTATCATAGACGTATGTATACGTAATACGAACATTATAATTGAAAGACGGCACAAATATAATGATGTTGTTTTGCAGTCCATTATTGCCTGATATTTAAGACCCAGACCATCGTATTAGAATGCATCTTTGCATTCTACACTTGGAATACAATAATTAAGATTGCTCGTAATTTGATTATAAGGTTGACATTGGAGCCCAGACGCCAATTCCACAGTTGGCACTTGGCAGACATTTCCACAGTTCTGCCATTTGGCTGCTTTTCTCAAGAGCAGAACCTTTTGTTTAGTTTATTTGAAATGATCAGAATCCTTCACGGAAAAACAACACCGATTTATTTTGCACCTTATCTCACATACATATCCCAAGGCTCTAAAATGTTTTGCACACCTTCATTTAGTTTGAGAGTTAACCCTTTCACTGCCACACTACAGAAGGTTAACCCTTTACTATCACACTAGGGTTAAGGGTTCGTGTTCATGTTCATGTTCACATAGGGTTAAGCTTGAATATCTCCTCCCGTGATGTCATCAGAGGACACTGAATCCTTGTGTTAATTACGTGTCGATGAGATGAAATGATGTAGATGAAAAAATTAAATGTATTGTTTCATTTACATCATTGCTGTTAATTAACACAAGACAAGGATTCAGTGTCCTCCGATGACATCACGGGTGGGAGATAATCAAACTCTCAAGGACAGTCAAACTAAATGAATGTGTGCGCAAAACAGTTTCGATTATTGTCATCCACCTCCAAGCCTCCAGGGTTTCTCTCTCTCTCTCTCTCTCTCTCTCTCTCTCTCTCTCTCTCTCTCTCTCTCTCTCTCTCTCTCTCTCTCTCTCTCTCTCTCTCAGGCAGGAGTGGACCCAGGTGTGGGGAGTTAGACCATAGATATATATAGAACACTAGATAGCTTAAGGCGGAGTCACCAGCGTCGCTGAACCGCCACCATCTTGCCCCAGTCAGCCTTTCTGTTACGTTCTATGGTAGCTGTTGGAGGGTGAGTGATCTGCACAGACAAAAATACTCATAACTCGCTGAAATATTGACGGATTTACAAACGGTTTGGTTTATTACAAGCATTATTAACGTGGCTATGATTCAAGCGGTTTGTAAAAAAACATCAACAAAAAAATCAACAAAAAATTATAAGTATGCAGTACCATAACTACATCTTTGATGTTTATAGCAAACCAACCCGTTTGAAAATCGGTAAAGAATTGAGCAATCTATGGTTATTTAAATAGTACATGCACCATAGACATTAATGTTATCAGTAGCTGAGCTGCCTGGGGCAAGATGGCCGCCCTACGACGACGTCGCTCTCCATTGGCCGGCAGCGCGGGTAAGCTATCTAGTGTTCTATATATATCTATGAGTTAGACGATCAGCTGTTCCACATCATCATCCTTATCCTTGGCATAAAAGACTGGTCACACACAACTATAGCTCTTTGCCAGATCGTAGATTTACATACCGTTAGTCCAGTTCTTATATACATTATACCCTGCCTGGTGAGTCTCCTCCTGACTACCCTGCCTGGTGAGTCTCCTGCCTGACTACCCTGCCTGGTGAGTCTCCTCCTGACTACCCTGCCTGGTGAGTCTCCTCCTGACTACCCTGCCTGGTGAGTCTCCTCCTGACTACCCTGCCTGGTGAGTCTCCTCCTGACTACCCTGCCTGGTGAGTCTCCTCCTGACTACCCTGCCTGGTGAGTCTCCTGCCTGACTACCCTGCCTGGTGAGTCTCCTCCTGACTACCCTGCCTGGTGAGTGTCCTGCCTGACTACCCTGCCTGGTGAGTCTCCTCCTGACTACCCTGCCTGGTGAGTGTCCTGCCTGACTACCCTGCCTGGTGAGTGTCCTCCTGACTACCCTGCCTGGTGAGTCTCCTGCCTGACTACCCTGCCTGGTGAGTCTCCTCCTGACTACCCTGCCTGGTGAGTCTCCTCCTGACTACCCTGCCTGGTGAGTGTCCTGCCTGACTACCTGCCTGGTGAGTCTCCTCCTGACTACCCTGCCTGGTGAGTGTCCTGCCTGACTACCCTGCCTGGTGAGTCTCCTCCTGACTACCCTGCCTGGTGAGTCTCCTCCTGACTACCCTGCCTGGTGAGTCTCCTCCTGACTACCCTGCCTGGTGAGTGTCCTGCCTGACTACCCTGCCTGGTGAGTCTCCTGCCTGACTACCTGCCTGGTGAGTCTCCTGCCTGACTACTGTTGTGGCTGATGGTTGTTTAACACAGCAGGAGACGATATTTCCAATTGTAACAAGTAGGTAATTTATTTAGGAAAAGAAGTTCTTAACAGCAAAAGCTATGGATCGAGCAGAGGATCACCACAGCTTGAACAAAAAACACTCTAACTCTCAATCCCTCTGCTTGTCCCCTAAGTCCCCTCTCAGTCCTGCCCCCCCATGACAGATATGATGACGTATCATATCATGTCAGATCTGACATGACGTACATTAAGATGATACGTAGATTTAACATCGGAGAGAGATAAGAACATTAAGAACATGAAGAGAGATAAACAAGATATGATGTACACACACGATATGATGTAAAACATTAAGAACATTGAAGAGAGAGTGAGATGTGTGTGTGTGTGTGTGTGTGTATGTGTGTGTGTGTCTGTGTGTGTGTGCGTCTGCGTACAGACGTATGTGTATTGTATGTGTGTATTGTGTCACAGGGAATGTGTGTGTGTGTGTGTGTGTGTCGGTGTGTATGTCTGTGCGACTGTGTGTGTCTGTGTGTGTGTGTGTGTGTCTGTGTGACTGTGTGTGTCTGTGTGTCTGTGTGTGTGTGCTGTGTCTGTGTGTGTGTGCTGTGTATGTGTGTGTCCGTGTGTCTGTGTGTGTGTGCTGTGTCTGTGTGTGTGTGCTGTGTATGTGTGTGTCCGTGTGTCTGTGTGTGTGCTGTGCCTGTGTGTGTGTGCTGTGTATGTATGAAAGAGAGAAAAGAACAAGATATGAAAGCGATACGATGTACGAGATTACAAGCACACAACGTGCCGTACTGAAATGTCCATCTGTCCAAGTTGTTTTAAGAACGTCAGCCAGACCGTCTTTCAGCACTGCTAGTTGACCTATATTAAACTAGTCCACCCCATACACATTTTCCCCAACACTACCCTGCCTGGTGAGTCTCCTGCCTGACTACCCCCCCTGGTGAGTCTCCTGCCTGACTACCCTGCCTGGTGAGTCTCCTGCCTGACTACCCTGCCTGGTGAGTCTCCTGCCTGACTACCCTGCCTGGTGAGTCTCCTGCCTGACTACCCTGCCTGGTGAGTCTCCTGCCTGACTACCCCCCCTGGTGAGTCTCCTGCCTGACTACCCCCCCTGGTGAGTCTCCTGCCTGACTACCCTGCCTGGTGGCCTATTGCTTATTAACAGCGGAGCAGTGCTGCCGTTGCTTCCGCGTTTTCCCTGATTGGCTGCGACACGCCCCGCGGCAGGCGCGGCAACCGCAGAGCGGAGCGGAGCGGCAGAGCTTGCGGCATTATGTAACCGCCCTAATCCGCCATGATTTTCATTCGAAGCTCAGCTCACCTGGCAGCGCAGCGGTCCTGCGGTCCTGCGGTCCGTTGTTGACAAGTTCGAATCCCATAATTTTTTTTTTAACGTGTATTATTTCGCCGGTTAAGGTTAGGCATGGTTAAGGTTAAGGTTAGGCATTGTTTCGGAGTTGGTTAAGGTTAGAACGGTTAAGTTTAGGCGCTGTTAAGGAGCTGGTTAAGGTTAGCGTTTGTCTTAGAGAATGGCAATAGACAGCCTATTTCCGCATTGCCGCTCTCTCGCGCTGCCGCGGTCACATGGTCACATTGTCACATTCTTGCACTGCTCCGCTGTTAAAAAGCAACACGCTGCCTGGTGAGTCTCCTGCCTGACTACCCCGCCTGGTGATTCTCCTCCTATACTGTATTTTATGTTCGCAGGCCATTGGACTTTGATAGTTCCCATGGTTTATTCTATTACTTTGTTTATTTTATTTCTGACAATGCTCGGCGTTGCTTTTTTAGTTTGCGTTTTGATCTGTTCACCCCTGATTCTATTATTCATACCATTGTCCCTTAAATATATTTTATATTCTGGCATTAGAATATCCATCACAATCATGTGCTAAATAAATCTGCGTTGTTTTCCGGTGAATCTGGTTTATCTGGTTATTAGCTCCAAGCTCATTGATACACAATGGAATAGTCTATGTTCATCAGTAGTAAATAGTCCATGTTCACCAGTAGTGAATAGTCCATGTTCACCAGTAGTGAATAGTCTGTGTTCACCAGTAGTGAATAGTCTGTGTTCACCAGTAGTGAATAGTCTGTGTTCACCAGTAGTGAATAGTCTGTGTTCACCAGTAGTGAATAGTCTGTGTTCACCAGTGCACAGTGACTGCTAGCTACAGGTGCAAGAAGAAAAGCCCCATGAGTGTCTTAGTGTATTGATTGTTATGGTTTTAGTCCATTTATGGAATTGAATTGAATGTGTCAGTATAATAATTTAGGAATTATTCATGACTCATCTCCCCCTCTTCTCCTCTCCTTTCCCTCTCTCTTCTCCTCTCCTCTCCCTCTCTCCCCCATCTCCCCCTCTCTCTTCTCCTCTTCCCCTCTCCTCTCCCCCTCTCTCCTCTCCTCTCCCCCTCTCTCCCATCCCCCTCTCCCCATCTCTCCTCTCCTCTCCTCACCTCTCTTCACTAATGTCCACACTTCAGACGCCTCTTCTCTCCCCTCCCCTTGCAGTGTTCCCACATCCCCCCATAGAACTGCAGGCTATGGCTGATGAACACTGTATGATGGGTGTATCCTCCACACTCTACTGCCTGGAGTTATTTGTTTGCGTGTGGATAGTGTGCATGTGTATTTGTGTGTGTGTGTGTGTGTGTGTGTGTGTGTGTGTGTGTGTGTGTGTGTGTGTGTGTGTATTAGAGCCTGACATTTGGTCGGGGGGAATCCCGCAGGATATGGGAGTAAATTTCACAATCACTCACATTTGTGTTACTTCCACCGGGATCGGGTCGGGAATTCAAGGATTTCTACATTGAATCCTGGGATCTGGCTGGGACCTTTGGATGGGAGTGAAGATCGAGAGAGAGAGAGAGAGAGAGAGAGAGAGAGAGAGAGAGAGAGAGAGAGAGAGAGAGAGAGAGAGAGAGAGAGAGAGAGAGAGAGAGAGAGAGAGAGAGAGAGAGAGAGAGAGAGAGAGAGAGAGAGAGAGAGAGAGAGAGAGAGAGAAAAAAATTCACTTGCGTGTGATGCCATGTTCATTTGTTACACAGGCTGGTAGGAAGCCTCTCACATGCACTCTCTAAGGCCCCGTTTAGACGGAAACGCTAGCAGGTGAATCCGCAAAAATATTTTTGCGGATGTGCCTTTCGTTTATACGGAAACGGCGTTTTTACGGGGTGAAACCGCAAAAAAGTGAGACTACCTTCCAGGGTGGAATTCCTAGAAACGCAAAAGCTTTGCGATCTCGTCTAAACTATCAAAACGTATAAATCTGTTAAAACGATGACGAAAGGGTTGTCACGGCTGTGGTCGCGCGTACTGCTTACGTCACAGGTAGCAGGTATGCGCCAGTAGCCGAGACGTAAACAAAGCAAGTATGTCTGACTTATATCAACGGAGATCACCTGAAGGCTACATTGGCAGTACTTTTAACCCTTTCACTGCCACACGAGTCACACGACAGAAGGTTAACCCTTTACTATCACACAACCGGCTGTCGTGTGGCAGTGAAAGGGTTAAATACACAAGAATCTGTCCCGCGGCGTGAGTGGACCCACTGTCTGTGAGTGACTCTGCTTTGGTGCAATCACATTCCCCATCCACAGTCTGCGAATCAGAGGCAGAGTAGGGCGGGTCTTCACAGCACGTCATGTGACATATGCGCCAATCGTGTGACAGTGGGGCTCCGTCGTCTCGAGTCGTTACAGCGTCGTCTGCACGCAGAATTCCATCCCAAAACGCTCGTCTAAACGTAAAATTAAAAGTGAAACCGCAAGATGACTTTTGCGGTTTCTGTTCACAAAACGCTTGTCTAAACGGGGCCTAATTCACTATCACTCTAGTAACCTCTGGGAAATACCACCACAGGACACAGATGGAATTTCAGGGTCTTGATTCCCTCGACTACCCTCTTGAATGAGTGATAGTGTTATAAAGTAGTTTTGAAAGTCCCAACAATACACGACAAAAGTACGTTTCTTGAGTGCTCTGCACGGAATGAACTCTCCTCAACCGCCTTTACTCTATATAAAATGTCCATTCAACTCCATATACTGTAAAGGATTCCGTATATCATTTAAACTGCATGAATAGTGAAAAGTCTGTCTAAGCTAGTACATTTTGTGCATGAACTGTTAAGTACGTACGGAAGCGTATTGCTGCCACACCAGAAACAGAAAAAAAGATCAGTATCACGTTATAACGTGATAACTTATTGTTTTAACATAAAGCGTTTCACGTTATAGCGTGATAAGTTGATATCACATTATAACATGAAGCGTTTTATGTTAAAACAATAAGTTATCACGTTATAACATGAAATGTATTATGTTAAATGGGACATGCATTGCTGTTCTTAGCACTATTTGGGCAACTTTACACAATTCCTGTGAGTCTATTGAACACATCTGTAAGCTTTTATTAAAAAAAATGCATTGTTTTATATTTCTAATCAAGTACTCAAAAGCCAAATTTTTCTCCCTTTGGATTTCAGGCTGTGTTGGCCTGGCTCCGCCCATAAGCACTTTGAGTGACAGTCATCCACACAGTCTGCGACTGGCACAGAGAGAGATAGAGAGAGACTGAGGCCCAGTCCACACGAGCGCTGGATTTAATATAACCATGATTGTATGTGCGCAGTTGCACTGTTCGGGCACACACAACCGGGGGTTTGCTACACTGCAACCCCGGTCTTTGAAAACCGGAGTCCAGGGTGAAGTTTTGCGGTTTTGCGGGTGCGTGTGGGCATAGCAACCGAGGTTATTCCCAGTGTTTACAGCAGAGCTGTCGCAATTATTTCCCATGTTCACGGCAGACTGTCAAACAATAGCAAGTTAGCAACCGAGCGCAGGGTAGAGAGATTAGAGCAGAGCCAGCTACACCAGTGTTTACAGCAGAGCTGTCCCAAGTAGCGTTATATACCTGCCCACAACCGAATGACTCCGCCGTTCGTGTATTAAGAATGAAACCAAGATGGCGGACAATAATCTTTATGAATGGATGTATTGATAAATATCGTCATAACGACTGATTAAAAAACCATAAATTCACGTGGAATGTGTTAGTTGCTTACACAATGTTGGATTATGTAATTGGTTGGTCATGACTCATTGTGAAACAAAATATAAATCGCGGGAAGTGTGTTGTTAGATGGCATTCATTGTAGAACCTCCCTCTCCTTCAAAAGGACACTGTCATTTCACTGTTAATACAATTTTCAATCAATCAATCAATCAATCAATCAAATAACAACCGCTAACTTCACTGTTAGATGGCATGCTTTGTAGCAACCTATGTATAGATGTAGCACTGTCTATCTGTATGTCATATATGTTATGATGCATTGAAAATGGGGGACCCTGATGTAAAGAAGACGAAAGTATTTCTCTGGTCTGCATCCCCTTAACAATTGTGTGTATTGAGCCGTACTGTATTGTACCCATTCTGCAATCTGGTAATACAATTTTAAATCAATCAATCAATCAATAATCAATCAATCAATCAATCAATAAATCAATCAATCAATCAATCATCAATCAATCAATCAATCAATCAAATAACAAACGCTAACTTCACTGTTAGATGGCATGCTTTGTAGCAACCTGCCTCTGCAAAAGGACACTGTCGCACGAAGCGATTTCACTGGATGTCCCGGACACAATGGAAGTATGGATATATTCGTAACGAATAATTAAAAAAATATACCGTTAACTGGAATATGTTAGTTGTTTACACAATGTTGGATTATGTAATTGGTTTTGTTAGATGGCATGCTTTGAAGCACCGCACTTCCCAGCTGCTTCTAGACACGGAGGCAACTTCTTTAAAAAAATTGACCTACTTTTTCTGCGGATTGTTTTGTGAATAAATCTCCATTATGCTTCAATTACTGTGTGTTTATTGTATAGCAATAAGGTTGGATGAATTCGGCCATTGTATAAAAGTATTACACCACTTGAAGTTGTGTGTTATAGAAATTAGATCACGCCTATGGGGGTCTAACGACCCTCGGCTGCGCCTCGGGCCTAACAACCACCGATAGGCGTGATCTAATTTCTATAACACACTCCGTCGTGTGATGTAATGCTTAAATATACCCCTGTGATTATTATTGTACGGATCGGAATACGGGCGTGCGCGTCGGAGCATGCGCAAAGATATTCCAATGATATGCTGGTGCTCGACTGCGAGGGAGAGGGAGAGAGAGAGAGGGACACACAGAGGCACGGAGCACTGTGTAAACGCTATCTCTATCTCTCCCTCTCTCCCTCTCTATCTCTCTCCCTCGCAGAGTCGCAGTAAAGCACTTTCTCGTTTGAGGAAGTGTCGGGTTACACTATCTGCCTCGCTCTGTTTGAGGAAGTGAAGATTTTCCACCCGCTCTGCTGTCGCTGTCAACCATAGAGGGGGCGTTAGTTATGCAAATCAGTGCTATATTCACGTCAGCAAAACCGTCAACAGCTTAGTTGAAGCTGGAAAAAGCCATTTATAATGCATGGGACCTTACAATAAGTTACCATGTTATAACGTGAAACGTTTTATGTTAAAACAATAAGTTACCACGTTATAAACGTGAAATGTTTAAAACAATAAGTTATCACGTTATAACGTGAAATGTTTTATCTTAAAACAATAAGTTATCACGTTATAACGTGAAACGTTTTATGTTAAAACAATAAGTTACCATGTTATAACGTGAAACGTTTTATGTTAAAACAATAAGTTATCATTCTCCGCCAATCACGTGTTAAGGCGGGTTTCTCCGCCATGCGTTGTCTGCCAATAACTCCGTAAGGCTTTTTTGAGATCAATATTTCATATTTTCGTCATGGTATTCATATTTCACCCACGGAGTCTTGGGTGATGCTGTCTGAGTCATCACAACTCTGCAACGCTTCAATACCGCCACCGGGTGGCCGATCGGCGAGTTGCCAAACCGGAAGTGCCCATTGTAGATCGGTCCGTCCCCTATTTTCATCCGGCCACTCGCTTATCGTCCCGGGGCTCAATACAGACACTGTCGATATGGATCTTTGCCATAACTCAATAATCAACATGATTTGGACGTGTATTAGTAATATACAAACCGGAAATGGATCGCATCGATCAACATCCCATAATTGGGATCTGTTTGCTCCACTCTCATCGCCAAACGCTACGAGGAGACTGGGGTGAGTTTCAGCGTTTTTCTTTACCTTTTTTGATACAAACTGCTCTGATCAATATATCACCCATACTAAAATAAATCATTTAATGTCGGTCATTGAATTATAAACGACCCCCCCCCCCCCCCCCCCTCCGTTCACCCGCAGATAACCAGTCATGACGTTTAGGACCATGTACAGTTGACATTTTTAATATAACGTTGATCGGTATCAAACTGCATTTGATCATCTAATATATACATTTATGCCTATATCTCACGTTCTATGACCTTAAAGTGAGGAAGGCACTTGCGTGGGGGGCTCTGAACGGCATGACCAGTGTGTGGAAATTCAACCTCCCCCGTCAAATCAAGCTCAACTTCTTTCATGCAACAGTTGAGTCTGTCCTTTTGTATGGCAGTGAATGCTGGACCTTGAAGCCCACCCTGCAGAAGTCCTTGGATGGGTGCTACACCAGAATGATGCGTGTGGTGCTCAACATCAACAGGGATGAGCATGTCACTAATGCAAACTTGTATGTGGGGGTGCTAAAGATGAGCGATAAAGTGGCAGTCAGGAGAATGAGGCTGGCAGGTCACTGCCAGAGACACCATGAGATGCCAACCAGCAAACTTGTGCTGTGGGAACCAACACACAGGCATCTATCACGAGGACGTCCCACGTTAACCTACGTGGACGTACTCAGGAGAGATGCGGGAACAGAATGCACCGGCGAGCTAGCCAGATGCATGGAGGATCAGGATGACTGGAAGCACCAATGGAGGGCCCGTCCGAGGACGACCTAGATAGATAGATCACGTTCTATGAAATACTGCAGAAAACGATAAAAACATATTTATACTCTAGACGGTATTTTAGTATGAATGTGTGAATGAAAAAGTAAAACGTTCCTACATCCTGAACAATAGATAATTGATGTTGAATGGGCCATAGTAATGTCAATTTAGCAATACAATTTAAAAAGTTATAGCCCTGCAAAGAAGGTGAACATCTCCATAGACTTATAGCGCTGGCAGAGAGGGTACAATGATGGGTACAATGCCCGGCAGAGAATGGGTTAACTTATAACGTGATACAGATTTTTTTTCTTCTGTTTCTGGTGTGACAGCAATATGCTTCCGTACGTACTTAACAGTTGAATGAATAAACTAGAGAGCGCATGAACAGTGAAGTACATAAACAGTAGTTGCCTTCCTCTGTTAAAATAAAATAAACAAAAAGTACTACAAAATGTAGAATATTCTCAAATAAATTAAAATACATTTTCAGAGCAGACTTACTTTCTAGTGCAACCAAGTTACTGGGCCACCGTCACTTTGGCAAAACATACTTTCTTTGAACACCTTGCTCAATACGAAACGAAAATGCAACATCAATAGAAGTATGCAAAACAATGCAAGTTTGTACAAAATGCACAGGCGTTTTACTGTCCAAAATGGAGGCCCATTGCAGCAGGCTAGTCCTGGCGCGCGTGTTGTGAATCTGGAACATTCAAAGACATCCAAACTTATCTGACAATAATATCACTAAGCTTAACTCAATCTGCGGCGTCCACGTATATACGTGTTTGCTCGACAACCGCTGAATGCCAATCACGTATAAGTTATTTGGTCCGTTTTCCTTTTTTCCGATTTTAATATTCTATTCAGTGTCACGGACCTGTATGTTGGGACCCTGAGGGTGCAGTACCGGCCAGATCCCTCTAGGTGGCAGTATCGAGAGTGCAGTAAACCCTGTTCCAGACCGTGTGTTACATTTAAACCCCTCCGGGCGGAGAATTTTAGTCCAGGCAAGCCTAGCCGTTCACCCGATCACATTGAAACGTGTCCAGGACACTCGATGCATGTGTTGTGCCGGATTATGTCGTGGACCAGATGGACATCAATACTGGAAATCGCGATCAGACAATTGGAATATTATTTTTGGAATAACCCCAATCAAAGATAAGGACTATCTGACGACCATTCCACCTTGATCCTGCAATGATTTCATATGGATCCAGCTGATCAGCGTGTGTGGTGTTCAAAACGAATGCCGTTACTGGCGATCAAAGCATCAGAAACGACCCCCCCCCCTTTCATGCATTCATGATGAAACATAATGCCTATTATATACATTTGATTTGGAAATAGTAGCGTGTCCAGGGATGAAACGCCAATGCTTTTAGCAGAATTCAAGTAGCGCCCTATAACTCAGCTTTTCAGGAATTAGCCCGGATCACTCTATAACTATACTTATATTCACCATGGGATAACGCGCGAACGTATACATGAAAACATTTATTCTTTTTTGCATGTTCGACGGAAGATACTGACTGTCAAATGACCATAGTATTGTCTCCATAGCTATAATATAGAACATAGATAGATTGATATAGCTCTACAAACAAGGTGACGCACTCCTATTTTTAAAGCGTGGCCCAGCTAGAACGGGATAAGGGTAATGGCTGCCAGTGAATGAGTTAAAGGAACACGCCAACTTTTTGGGAAATTAGCTTATTTGCCATCTACCCTCGAGTTAGACAAGCAGATACATACCCTTTTCTTCTCTGTGCATGCATTGCATTAGGCTTAGGAAACAACTGCACTGTTAGCCTAGCTGTTGTTTTTTGAAAAACTGGGCTTTTGAGGTGATGACATCACTGCGCTCAGGCAGTAGTGGTTCGGTAAAAAATATATCTGCTTAGAAAACGAAAATGTCAAATTATTTATTTTTTATTTCTCCACGTGGTAAATACACAGGTCACAACATGTTTACAGGAATGTTTGGAGTTGGCGGCTACGTGGCGTAGTGGGCAAGGCGCTCGCCACGAAATGCTGGAAACGCTGGGCTCGTCAGTTCGAGCCCAGCGCTCCACATTTGCTTTCAGTTTAGCTGGTCGTCCGTACTAATACACATTGGCCGTATTAGGGGGTGGGAAACTGATGGGTGGGGATCGGGCGTTGTGGACAGCGACTCCTACAGGTCGGTTGGTGCGCCTGCGCAGTAGAATCAGGAAGTGTCGGGGGCAGCGTGAGCCTCCCACGCGTTACTCCTCGCCACTGAGAGATCGAGCTGCGCAGGTGAAAAGATGCGACTGCTGTTACCTCAAGTACCGGAGGGGACTTGTGCTATGTATGACTTAGTCCACATTGCAGCCGGCTTGTGGGAGGCAAGAAACAGCGTCCGTGACAGGGGAGGGTTGAATTGGATGATACGAAATTGGGATGGGAGAAAATATAGAAAATGGGAGAAAAAGTGGATAAAAAAAAAGGAATGTTTGGAGTTGTATTTGGAGTGTATTTCGTGACTGTTGGGAACTAGGCTAGTCTGGCATACCTACTTCCAGTGAATGACGCTAAGCTAGGCTAACGGTGCGGCTGTTCCGTAAGCCTAATGCATGCATAGAAGAAAAGGGTATGCCATTGCATTTGCTTGTCTAACTCCAGGGTAGATGGCAAATAAGCTAATTTCCCCCAAAGTTGGCGTGTTCATTTAAAGATTCAGTACAGTACAATGATAGTACAAGGAGTGTCATCTTTTCAGCTGCATATGTATCATTTGATTTGTTAGTGCATGTTCTCTGTGCAGCAGGCACGTGCACACATAGAGCCCAAGGGGTGCTTGAGCACCTGCCTTTTTGAGCCTCATAAAAAAAGTGCCCTTAAAAAAAAAATATTGCTTTTTTTTTTTTGCCGTTACGCATATAGACTGCCCTTCCAACTGAAAAATGTCAGGATAGAATCAAAATATTAGGTAAAGAGAGAGAGAGATGCCCCATATTCCATTGCAGTTTGGACGGCCTCCTCAGCGTGCTTCTCCGCCGACCTATATTTTATGCATAGCGTGGGTGGTGATGATGATGATAGAAACCACTGTGGCGCATACAGTTGAATGCTGGTATTACACTCATTGAGGGACACGAAGAAGTCAAATCCGATGGGATTTGGGAATCTCAAATACAAATCGGGATTGGAATGAAAAATGCATATTAAACAATACAGAATATACAGCACTTCTTGGGGTCTGTAGGGTAAGCACTTATTCCCTCCCCCCTGAACATTTATGGAGATGTATGGGCCTTTTAAGTCAGTGATAAAAGTGTCTTTCAAGGATAAGTGAGCTCCTGCACTGATTATTATAGTTCAATATTCAATATTTGATCACGAAAACCCCCCAAAAAACATAAAAAGCCCCCCCCCCCCCCCCCCCCCCCCCCCGCCCGAAAAGGGCCCTTAAAAATCAGGCTTTAAACACACACAGGTGTAGTGCCCTTTTCGGCCTTTGAGCACCTGCCCCTCTAAAGTCCTGTGCACGTCCCTGCTGTGCACAGCCAACTCTCAGTATGTTGAGGGGGCATGGCCTTCTGTTCATTGAAAAGGAAGTGTCAAGTTGTAGGAAAATAATTATACAGGCTGTTTTTTTGTCAATATTGGACTATGGTGATGTCATTTACAGGCATGCGTCTGCGTCTACATTAAGGCCTTTGGATTCTGCCTACCACTCCGCCCTAAGATTTATTACGGGTGACAAATATGATACTCACCATTGTCTTTTGTATGAGAGGGTAGGCTGGCCATCTCTCTCGTTGTGACGTAGTTATCATGGGTATCTTTTTATCTACAAAGCAATTATTGGCAAACTTCCACCTTATATTACATCTTTGTTGGTCTGGAGTGCTGTCACCTACCAAACTCGTTCGAATGATCGGCTTGTGCTCAGGGTGCCTCGAGTTCGGTCTGAGCTTGGAAAATCTGCCTTCTCCTACGATGCTCCATACACATGGAATACCCTGCAAAAGACTCTAAAGCTCGGAACATTCCCGTCATTCATGGAGTTTAAAGGCATTGCACTTGACCTATGTACTGAATCATGTAATTGTTTTTAATCCATCATTGTAGTAATTGTAATTCATTGTAATTATTAACTGTTATGATATTTGTGTCCTTTGTTAACTCGTCATCACTGTAAATGAGGGAAACCTCAGTGCTTTCACGAGTATAAATAAAGGTTTGAAATGAAATTAAATGAAATGATATCGTAATACATAAAGATTTCACATGTAAACAAATGCATAGGACCAGTGTGATTGGTTGCAATACGTGATTAACATTAGCTAGCAATGTGCGAGCAGGTGATACAAGTCAAGTCAAGAGTTTTATTTGTCACGGCATACAAGGCATACAGTGAAATGCGGGTGGTCATGCCCGCAGCGATTGTGCAATAATACAAGTAAAGAGTAATAAGACATAACAGGTATAATGTACATAAAAGTTAAAAAAAAATCATGGTAAAATACATGCTAAGGTCCTGCAATACAGTGTTAAGCTACGGATGAGGCACTGGGTCTTATGTACACTACTATACAATACTATACAATATACAGTTATACTATATATCCTTATGCTATCTTGCTATATCCATCTATTACTATACAAGAACCACTCCCGTTATTTTTTTTTAAAAGTGACCTTTCCATTGTGTAAAGTGACCGTTGAGTGTGAGCGTGTGCAGCATGTGTGTGTGTGTGTGTGTGTGTGTGTGTGTGTGTGTGTGTGTGTGTGTGTGTGTGTGTGTGTGTGTGTGTGTGTGTGTGTGCGCGCGTACGTGCTAAAGTGACTGATAGTGTGTGAGCGTATACAGTATGTGTGTGGATAGTTCAGTGTTCAAGACTCTGATGGCCTGGGGGAAGAAGCTGAGCCGAAGTCTCTCTGTCCTAGTTGCTGGTGTGCGCAGGCGTTTGCCTGACCTCAGCTGTTGTTGGGGTGGTGAGGGTCTTTCATTATTCTGCAGGCTCTGGATTTGCACCTCTTGTTATATAAGTCCTGCAGGGGTGGTAGTGTAATACCCGTAGTACGCTCAGCTGAGCACACCACTCTCTGTAGGGCCTTCTTGTCCTGTGCCTTGCTGTTTCCATACCAGGCAGTGATGTTTCCAGTCAAGATGCTCTCTACAGCTCCGGAGTAGAAGGACTGGAGTATCTTCCCCGATACTCTGAACTTCCTTAACACTTTGGGTGCCATGGGTTAAATTCATTATCAACCGTAGGTTGCCGGCTCTATTTGTCTATAGAGAAAGTCCCCTTTTTTGCAGGGCTATAACTTTTTAAATTCTATTGCTACATTGCCATTATTAGGGCCCATTCAAAGTCCTATGTATTGTTCATTGTGTAGCAACGTTAAACTTTTTCATTCATATATTCATAGTAAAGTATGGTCTAATGTATAAGTATGTTTTCATCTCTTTCTGCAGCTTTCTCCAGAACGTGATCTATAGCCCCAAATACATTATATTGATGATGCAATACAGTTTTATGGCAATCAGCGCGATATAAAAAAAACGTACTTCTAGAAGTTACTACACGTCATCTGATGTTGACCGGATGGGCTCGGGGGCGTTTATAATTCCGTGGGCAGCGTTATACCAATCATCTAATGTGGGTCAAATGTTGATAATAGCAGTTAGTATCGAAGATGGTAATTTTACACGCTAAAACTCACCCCAGTCTCCGCGCGCCGTTGGGCGATCATCGTAGAGTAGAAATTTTACCATTATGGGATGTCGATTTACCCGGTCCATCTCCAGCTTGTATAATGGTATATACGTCCAAATCATGTTGTTTATCGAGTTATTGGCAATCGATCGCTATGTAGTGTGTCGAGATCGAGTCCCGGGACCTATAGCGAGTGCCCGGAAGTAACATGGCAGACCAGCACAACCTCTACGGCACTTCCTGTTAAGCGATTGCGCCGATCGGCCACCAGATGGCGCTCCTGAACCGCCAGAGAGCTCAGTGGGTCCTCCTGGTGGATCTCAGGCCAGCGGAGGGGAAATATGAATCCGATCCCAGATTTTTGAAATATTGATATTAAAGACGCTGTAAAGCGTCCTCGGCAACTTGAGCATGGCCGGGAATGATGCTTTTAAGCGTTTTACGGCAGTCAAAGTGTTAACTGTCTCAGGTGGTATAGGCGTTGCTTCGCTTTTTTTTTTTTTTACGACTGAGTCTATGTGTGTTGTGTGATACATTAACACTTTGGTTGCCTAAGGTTAAATTAATGATATACCATAGATTGCCAGCGCTATTTGTCTATGGAGAAAGTCCCCTTCTTTGCAGGGCTATAACTTTTTAAATTCTATTGCTACATTGCCATTATTAGGGCCCATTCAAAGTCCTATATGTATTGTTCATTGTGTAGCAACGTTAAACTTTTTCATTCACATATTCATAGTAAAGTATGGTCTAATGTATAAGTATGTTTTCATCTCTTTCTGCAGCTTTCTCCAGAACGTGATATATAGCCCCAAATGCATTATATTGATGATGAAATACAGTTTGATGGCAATCAGCGCGATATAAAAAATTCCAACTAGACGTACTTCTAGAAGTTACTACACGTCATCTGATGTTGACCGGATGGGCGAGGGGGCGTTTATAATTCCGTGGGCAGCGTTATACCAATCATCTAATGTGGGTCAAATGTTGATAATATCAGTTATTATCGAAGACGGTAACGTTACACGCTGAAACTCACCCCAGTCTCCGCGCGCCGTTGGGCGATCATCGTCGAGTAGAAATTTTATCATTATGGGATATATTATTACCCGGTCCATCTCCAGCTTGTATAATGGTATATACGTCCAAATCATGTTGTTTATCGAGTTATTGGCAATCGATCGCTATGTAGTGTGACGAGCTAGAGTGCCGGAACCTATCCCGAGTGGCCGGAAGCAATACGGACATCTAGCACAACCTCTACTGCGCTTCCTGTTAAGCGGTTGCGCGATCGGCCACCAGATGGCGCTCCTGAACCGCCAGAGAGCTCAGTGGGTCCTGCTGGTGAATCTCAGGCCAGCGGAGGGACATTATGAATCCGATCGCAGATTTTTGAAATATTGATATAAAGACGACGTACAGCGTCCCCCGGCAACTTTAGCATGGCCAGCAAAGACGGGTCCCGGCACCCAAAGTGTCACAGTTGCTGTGGATGTTTTTGAACCACTAAAAGTAACTAAATTGTAGCAAACTAGTTTCACTACTTGTTTGTGGGCTAGCTAGCTGATACCCTTTAAAACTATTGACAACTGACAGACTGACTGACAATCAGAGTAACCCAAGTAAATTATGCAATGTTTTCAGGGAAGCAGATTGGATATGTGAAATGGTTTGATTCTGTTGATATCCAGGGCCCAGTAGGGCGGGCCATACTTTATTTTTTTTGGAAAATCAATCGAGTGGGGTGTCTAAAATACGTGTTTTTTTGTGGGGAATTCAAATATGGGATTATTTTTACAATCGGATAACTCCTACCTACATTGTTTTGGATTTCAAAATGGCCGATTTGACCATTTTTCACCCCTTGGCCATACATGGATGATAACATGAATCTGAAGGAATTCCTAACATGCAATATGTCTAAATGATGTGTTTCTTAATGGGGAATTCAAATATGAGGTCATTTTTGGGATAGGATAAATATAACCTGCATAATCTTGGATTTCAAAATGGCCGATTTTACCATTTGAACCCATTGGTATTGTATTACAAAATTGCAAAGATAAAAAATATATGGGAAATCATTTATAATGACAAAGCCATCAAATTTATTAACAAGTGAACTGTATATAACTGGATACAACTCCAAAGATCAATAATAATAATACTAACAATAATAAATTGTATTTGTAATGCACACAAACACCTAAGTGCTAAATCTCGATTTCCTGACTTCTTGAACTTTGCCAGGTTCCAATATCTTGATTGGACTCATTCTTGGATGGCAAGATCTCCTACTGTACTGCTTTAGCCACCAACCTACAAACACAAACTTAAAGTCAACGTCAGCCATAAATAGGTGAGCTCTTTCCAGAACTACTCAGCAGAAACCTCTGTAACCATTTTAACAAACGTCTCAATGTAGCCTATTGAGAAAATCCATGGGGCTCCATCAATCATCTATCTTCTTAAATTTGATCAGGTTGCACAAGTCCTGCTTGGATTCATTCTTGGACATCAGCCTCCTGCTGGTCTCCTGAGCCCTGATCCCTCCATCCCTTTTTTCTTATGAAAAGTACTTAGCAGAGGCCTCAGTCACCATTTTAACAACCCTCTCGATGCTTTGTGTGTGGCAAGGCCAGTCGAGAACCTCCATGGGGGTGTTGATGAAGTTCTTCACCTCGGAGGTGCTTAGGGAGCAGGTGAGAGGTGGCTCTGACACATCTTCTGACCAGCTGATTAAGCCACCAATGCTGGAAGCGTCACTATTGATGTGAGGTGTTCTTCTGATCCTGACACAGGAGTCTCCCAGCTGAGTGTCTGGATCCCCCTCTCCCCTGATGGCCAGGATTCTCTCCACCCCCTCAATTCTCTCTTTTTGATCCTCAGAGCACAGCAGTGTTTGGAGGATGGCTTCACTGTGGGCATACCAAGCAGATCTTCTCACAGTTGGCATCACAACATCCAGCACCTCCTTCCTCTGAGACTTGAGGCAGTCCAGCTGAAACAGGATGTGCCTAGGCCCTTCGATCCAGGAGTGTTTGACCTTCATGTTGAACCAACATGGATAATACACTCCAATGATGAATTCCACAATGCATTGTAGATTATTCAGGTTCTTTCTTTTAAGTTGATGCTTTGACACCCAGAGCCTGAGGAGTCTGTTTGCTGTGGTGAGCCAGCGGCTGTGGTTTACCGGTCCAATCTCCAGCAGAGCCAGCCTTGCAGAAAGCACATCCCTGATTGCACAGACCAGCTTATAGCCATAGTGTTGATCAGTTGAGAGATCTTGAATGATCTTCTCAGGCAGCTTGATCAGCGGAGGGCCAAGAAAGATCCTGGTGAAGTTAGGATTGATCTCCAAGTCTGTAACAGAATCAAGGAGCTGTCCTATTGGCCCAGACAATTTGTTGTCTGACAGAGTAGCCCCATCAACTTCAACAATGAGACGGCGCAGTGGAAGTTCACCAGTGTGCAGGTTGCACACCAACCAGACCAGCTTTCTCCCCAGGTGCAGCTCCAGCTTCCGCATTACACCTGCCTTCACTCCAGTGTTGACATTGGTCGAGTCTCCTCCAATGGCCCACAAGGTCTTATCAGAACCTCTCTCTTTCAGCCAGGCAAACAGGACCTTAGCAATCTTCTCTGCATGGGACTCCTCTTTAGTTGCTTTCTCTGGTGTAAAGTGGAACAGATAGTTGCTGCCAGGCTCACTAGCAACACTATAGTGTTCTTCCTTGATCTTTGCAGGAAAAGATTGGTCACTGCCCTCAGCTTCCATCATCACATTGGTCATGTCAATCCGCCCATCAAAGAGGATACAGGAGATCCCCCCCTCCTCCCTGCACTTCTCCTCAAACTCTTCCCCCAGCTCTTGCATCAACTTTTCTTGTGCTCTCTTAACCTTGTTCTTATCAATCACTTTACTTGTGTCATCTTCTAAGATGAGTCCTGCATCAATCAGAGCTGCAGTTGCTATAGCTGCAGTTGGCCTTAGACCTATGCCATACCTTACACTAGCAAGGGCGATGTTTGGAATCTCATCATAATTTTTCCGTAGCTTTGCTGAAGCTGCAGGGTCAGTTTCAGGAATGAGCTCAACTTCAGGGACTGTAAGGAAGCTCTCAAAATCCTTCCTGGCAACCTTGTCTGCTGCTGCAAAGCTTTCTTCTTTGCCCCTTCTCCTTTTCTCTGCCTTCTTTTCCATCCCCTGCCTTTCCAATGTTTTCACCTGTCTCTTGTGCTCAGGCAGATCAGCTCCAGCCATTTGGTGTGGTCCTTTACTTCCAACCTTTTCCCTCTGTCCCTTGATGTAGGCAATATCTTTCACAGGAATCTTTTTGTCTTTGCTGCAGCAACAGTTAATGTTCAGATTCATGTTGGCATCCATGTATGGCCAAGGGGTGAAAAATGGTAAAATCGGCCATTTTGAAATCCAAAATTATGTAGGTTAGAGTTATTCTATCCCAAAAATGAACTCATATTTGAATTCCCCATTAAGAAACACATCATTTAGACACCTTGCATGTTATGATTTCCTTCAGATTCATGTTGGCATCCATGTATGGCCAAGGGGTGAAAAATGGTCAAATCGGCCATTTTGAAATCCAAAACAATGTAGGTAGGAGTTATCCGATTAGAAAAATAATCCCATATTTGAATTCCCCACAAAAAAACACGTATTTTAGACACCCCACTCGATTGATTTTCCAAAAAAAAAAAAGTATGGCCCGCCCTACAGGGGATAGTGATCAAATTATGAGTATTTTTACATCAACATACCCATTCAAGAAGGCAATGACATTGAAAAACATGATTTTTTTTTTAAATGTTCATTGTACTGGATATTAAAAAGACAGTGCAATCTGCTGGGTAGTGAAAAAAAAACTCCTAAATTCCCACCTGGCTACACACGTTTGTTATTTTGTTTGCGTGTGAGTAGTGTGTCTGTGTGTGTGTGTGTGTGTGTGTGCATGTATGTGTGTGTGTGTGTGTGTGTGTGTGTGTGTGCGTGCGTGTGCGCGTGCATGTTTGTGTGTGTGTGTGTGTGAGAAACAGAGAAAGAGAGAAGGAAAAAGAGAGGAAATTCACTTGTATGTTCATTTGTTACAAAGGTGGACTCAGAAATGGTTCTATTTGTATCTCATGCATTCTCTAATTCACTATCACTCTTAATTATCTGCTGCGTTATCTTTATCATATCATTACTCTGAAGGAATATGTGTATGGGGTCGCGTCAATAAGCATTTGAAAGGGTATAAACAGCCATGGAATTATTCATGAGCTGCATTCAAGCCCAGATAACACACTGATAATTGAAATACCAATGTTAAATATATAAATATAGTGTATGCACACTTATGTCGAAATACAATCTAAGCCCCCCGAAATGAATGTGGACCATCCCGAATTTAGAATAATTTAGTACATTGTTAAAATCATTCAAAGTGAATGACTGTATCCATTCATTAAATTGTACTTAGTACTTGCTAGTTAAACCTAAAGAACAATAATAAAAGAATGTAACATGTTAGTCAATGAATGCCTGTGTTCTCCTTTCAGGTGCACACACACACACACACACACACACACACACACACACACACACACACACACACACACACACACACACACACACACACACACACACACACACACACACACACACACACACACACACACACACACACACACACACACACACACACACACACACACACACACACACACACACACACACACACACACACACACACACACACACCCCGGGGGGGGGGTCACAGAAGAAGAGCGGATCTGTATTTACTGTAATATTGATATTGAGAATGAGTTTCATTTGATGTTTTATTGTCCATTATATTATGAGTTGCGTCAAAAGTAATTTGACAGGTGTAAACATCTTGAGTTAATGTGGTTGAGTGATGCAGAAAGACTAAAATGGATTTTTGATCACAGGGTATTTGCACTTGCAGAATATTTAGAGAAAGCTTGGGATAAACGAAAATAACATATACGTGATGTATTTATTTTGGCCTCTGATGGTGTGCACGGTGTAACTTAGAAAGCATGAGAAGTGATTGTCATGTTCAATTGTTGTTTTGGTGTCTTATAATCCCGTAAGGGATGGGTCGTCGGACATGACACGAAAATAAAATGTCATTCATTAATTCATTAATTCCTTCACACACACACAATACAGACGGTTCTGTATCGTATCGCTCTCGCTCGGCATCGCTCTCTGCACTATCTCGCATACGTGCACGCGCACTGAATAAAGACCACAATGTACCTTTAATCCCAATATTCGTCTGACCACACCCCTATCAGCTTACCCATATAAGCAGGGGTGGGGCCACCCACTCTCCTCCTTCTCGCTTTCACCACAAGGAAGAAGTGCCTCGGTAGATCCCCACACTTGACACCATGATGGAAGAAAGGTTTAGGAGCAGCTTTGGGAAACAAGGATACGTTGACATCATATCTTTATTTTCTCTCTCACTATTTTCGAGAAAATACGGCGATATTGTCTTCGTACTGGAGTGTCTGGAAGATGATGATCATTCTAAAAACCCTCCACCGGTTTTCGTATTGGGAGCACGCCGCTGCATGCTTCTCAACTGCAGTTCCTTGCTGTGTTTGTTGGGGTGAAACCTGTCAGGCCACAGCTGAACTGTCGGACATGCCGCTGTTGTGAGAAGCGGTGCGTTCCAGGTTGGGTGAGTAGTGTTTGCTGGCGGGCTCCACTTGTCTGTTAGTGCTATGGGGGCTACTTGACAAAGTTTATGGAAACCGGCCCCAGGCTAGGGTCCTTTGTTTAGCCACCTAGGCGACAGAAGGCCTTGGTCTGAAGACCATTATAGTTTTAACTAGTGGGCCGCGACCATTGACACTGGTGATCCCTGTGTGTTCTGGACGAGTGGATTCTCTCTGTCACCGTGTTAAGGCCCCATCTTTCATATCCAAATGAGAGTATTCCTTCACGAGGGGATATGTGCATGTAATGTGCGATAGCGGCAGATTCATGTTCAAAGTCAGCTACACAGGCCAGTTGGTACTGTGCTGATTCCGTCGGATGTGGTAAAGTCACCGTTGTGATGACATCTTGTTTTCTCTTTTCTCTTAAAAAGTGAGGAGAGGTTCAGAACGGCGGCCTGTCTGGGTGAGTGTTATGTCATTGTTTACATGTTCATAGCTTACGGTTAGCCAGTCAGCTGTTAACTGCTGCGTTAGCCTGCTGGATCGCTGCGTGGCCTGCTTAGGGCCTTCTATTAGCCAGTCAGCTGTTAGCTGCGGGGCTAGCATGTCGTGGTCGCTAGGTAACGTTGGCTTGCTGCTATGGGCCATGGCTGGCGCGGGGTAGCTTAGCTTCTCGCGCGCCGCCGTGAGCTCGCTTCTGATCGCGTGCGTCGTTAGATCGGCGTCTCGCGAGCAGAAGCAGTAGCACCCGAACGGTTGGAGCGGCCGTTAGCTTGATGCTATTCTGTTGAACGTGCTTTGATTTTAACATGTTTTACACTCTTGACCACGACGTCATCCTTGACAGGGGATGTTTCGTCGACCCTGCCCTGAGCCAGGACGGCAAGGTTGCATCAACAGGGGACTGTAGTGCGGGTTGGGGCGGTGACGCTGCCCAGTTCGGACAACACAGGAGCGGCTGTGTTCCTACGGTGTCTGTGACTGCACTTCGCTGATCTGCGTTCCGGGTAGGAACGGGGTTGACCAGACCTCATAACACGTCTTCTGGTTTTACTTTGCTAAATGTATTGTGAATAACGGTGTTTTTCCCAAAACGTGTGTTGCTACAATGCATTTAGGATACGTTGCGGGTTATGTGTGAGCTGTTTTTGTCACTGGCAGTTAGCTTCTCCGTGCAAACGGGATGTAATGATCTGGTTGTTGTGTGAGAAACACGGCCGTGTACTCACAACTAAGGTAACTAACCTATGAAGCTATGCTTGGTGACAAGTGAGTAAAAGAATGTTCTTTCTCAGACTGTAATGACAATGAACAGTGTGTTCACACATTAACAGGTTTTCCTGTTTTAACTGGCCGTATTGAGGGTAAAATAGGAGGATTGTGTTTCCCCCCCGGTTCCCTGGGGACTTTTTCATCCTCCTATCAGACATGTTGTGCATTAATTGTGTCTTTTGTGTGGTAGGGATACGATGTAACTCTTAGCTTGATTGCTGAGGTTGTGCTAAATCTGCTGGAGAAACTTATTTCCTAAAGGGAAATTGGTTTGGTTGCTGTCATGTGTGCTTAGCAAGGCCTGTGGTCGATACTAATCAAGAATGATGTATTCTCTCATTGTGAAAAAAACGGCGTTCCTCTGTTGAGTGTTTTTGCCATTTTTTGTAGGTGATGATGGGTTGTGTGTGTCATGTGACCTACAACTGGGTTGTACTGGCCACAGAAGCACATGTGTATGTTGGACCGGGGTTCTTAGAGCCCTCTCTATTCTGTGTTTTTCCTTAGTAAAAATCAGATAGCAGGTTAGCTCATGCGCTGTGTGGAGCTGTGAAACGCTTCATAGAGCTGACTATGACTGTGTCATATTCTCTTTTTGTCGTTACATCGTATCATGGGTGTGGGGTCGTAAAGGGGTGAACTGGTAACCTTTCCTCTCCCCATTGTTCTGTCGGTCAGGGGTACACCCCCTGTCCTTCAAGGTTCCCGTCACGTGGCGGTTCGGCACGTTACGGGGGGGGGGGGGGGGGGGGGGGGGGGAGGGAGTTCCTGGTCCCACGGCCTGGTATATTGGGCGTGTGCACCGCAGGAATTCCCCCGCCATAGAGTACGTCACCGTGCGCGTCTCTGTTGGTAGGACTTCCGTGTGCTGTTCAGGTCCATGTGATGGATCTGTTTTCAGGGGGGGTGGTCAGGGCTCCTCCTCACCAAGCGCCTATTCAGGCCTTCTGTGAGTTCGGACTCCTTCTTCCATGTGAGGAAGCCTCCATCAGAGTACAGAGCCTTCCTCCTCAGATTGTCAAAGTGAGTGGACCCTCTAGAAGGGTCCTTTTCTATTGTATGTATATTCGATTCAATTCGTTTATTGAGTGTGTATGGGTTCAGTGCCTCTTCCCCGGAGGCCCTAAAACCAGTTTTTTACATGGCTCAAGGTGCAATATATTCTTTTCAATCTGTACAGCTCGCGTGGGAAGTCTCTCTGGGGATCCCCGTCTCTTTCCTATGGGAGGGTGGTGGGATGTAAAAATGTGAACATTTTTTACCCCGGCTGTGTAGACTGGGATACATACTGTTGATGCTTCCTTCTTTCTATTCCAGAAGTGTTGGAGTTAGGGAGTGTCACACCCCTCTTGTCGTTCCCCTGGGCGCCTTGGGGATTCAATGACGGGTCTAATTAGCCTGTTCATTGATGGGGGTGTGTCCCGACGCACGTATAGTGCTAGCTCGCTGTAAACAGGCGATTGACTGGCACGCCTTGGTTGCTTGTGGTTGAAACAGCGTTTTTATAAAGCAACTGAGATGGGGGTTTTTCCTCTTCCGACGACCACATCCCATGACCTGGGTGGGTTGTCGACGGATTCTCGTTCATGTCTGGGGGATGATGACGGGATGGATCTGAACATATGTGGTGGGGTCTCACGCCCTTGGGGTGGGCCACCAGGCGCGGTTCGTCCGAACGTCTGGGTGGCGCCTTCTTTTCATGTTAAGATCAACACGCATATCTGCCCTTCTCCTGGAGTAGGCATGTCGGCGTGGTTAGGGCACGGGACTGGTTCTGGTCACGCTGGTCCAGATCAGTTGAACCCGTTGTCCGCCGGGGATGCAGATCTGCTGTTCTGGTACCCTGAGGGACTTGGGCTTTTTTCAGGGGGAAAAATGCCAGGTCGGTCTGGGTGTCACAGGGTTAAGCGCTATGGAGACCCTGGTTGGGTATGTTTTTACTCAGCACTGTCGTCATGGCTTACAGCCATGCCATTCTGTACGCGCTCGATCTCGTCGGATCTCGGCCGCTACACAGGTTGGTCCTGGTTAGTACTTGGTTGGGAGACCGCCGGGGAATACCAGGTACGGTGTGCTTAGGGGCTGGTTCTCCATTATTTTTCGCTCCTCTCTCACGCATGGCGAAGAGGGGCCTGTGGGGGTGGTTTTTTGACCTCCTCTGGTGACCCTGTGCTTCCCGTACCGCCAGGCCCGGTCCGAAGTGATGTTTGCGACCCGTAGGCCTGGGTTAACCCTTTTTGGAAACTGAAACACTTGTACTGCGGTATAGCCGGTGTATACCCGCAGGTGTGTTTTGGAGTTTTTTCTTGAGGGGTTATAGGAACAACCACCGCATTGGGTAACACCGAGGTGGTTGATTCCCTGGTGTGTTGGAGCAGTGTCAACTCCCGGGTTCACCATTTGAGGGTGCCCCTGCACGTTCATGACGTCTGCCAATCGTGTCAGCCTTCTCTGCCTCGACCCCTCTGGGTGGGGGTTTTTAAATGGAGGCTTGGTCATGCAACACCGCCAGCTTACGCTCCTTCCGCCGGGGCGGCTGTGTTCAGCTGTCCCCTCTGGCGCCTGTCTCGTCCGCAGTCTCCAGGCTAGGGTTAACAGCCTGTTGCCTGGTTTTTCCCCGGTGCGCTGCCTGCTTCCGTTGGTTAACCTTTTTTGTGTGCTTACGGCCATGCTGACTGCCTGTTCTGCAGGGTCAGTGTGCCAGGCGGTGTACTATTGGGGGGACAGGGCCCGCTCGGCTTACGGCCATACCAACCTGAACACGCCCGATCTCGTCCGATCTCGGAAGCTAAGCAGGTTCTGGCCTGGTTAGTACTTGGATGGGATTCCGCCTGGGAATACCAGGTGCAGTAACTGAGGGGCCTTTGTCCGAATACGCTGGCGATGTGGGGGGCGGGGCACTACGTGCCCACCTGGTGGGGTCTTGATGCTGGCATCATGGACTTCTCCGGGCCCCCATTCTAGGGAGTCCAGTCCTTTTGGTGGGTCTGGGTCTTCCTTCGTGCTCCGCTGCTACGGCCTTGCCACGGGGTTGGGTTTGCCCTTGACCCCGTGATTCTGGGGGCAGTAACGAGGTTGTTCCTCCGTTCGTTCCCGGGTGGCATGCGGGTTGTGCGTGTGTGTAGTCGTGGGGTCAAGCCACGGTCTGCTCACCCTGTGCGTTGAGTTGCTTGAGTGCCTCTTCGCACGGTCGGGTCCGTCGCCCTCCCGTGAAGCCCCTAATAGGGGGGGTGCCCGCCATTAGGGTGGGTCGGGGGGGCTCGGCCCTCCCTGTTCTGATGGTTTGTGGGGGGCTGTCAGCGGGGTGTATTTGTCGGCCGTTGGCTCTCGCTCGGCCTCCCTTGTGCAGAGAGCGATGCCGAGCGAGAGCGATACGATACAGAACGTTAGGTTATGACTATAACCAAGTTCTGTTAGTATAGCGACGCTCGGCATCCGACGCCGCTGCAGCCTTTGACCTCGCCTTGTGGCGAAAGCTTGGGAAGGAGGAGAGTGGGTGGCCCCACCCCTGCTTATATGGGTAAGCTGATAGGGGTGTGGTCAGACGAATATTGGGATTAAAGGTACATTGTGGTCTTTATTCAGTGCGCGTGCACGTATGCGAGATAGTGCAGAGAGCGATGCCGAGCGTCGCTATACTAACATAACTTGGTTATAGTCATAACCTAACGTTAACCCTTTCACTACCACACCGCAGAAGGTTAACCCTTTCACTACCACACTACAGACCTTTCACTAACACACTACAGGCGGTTAACCGTCTGTAGTGTGGTAGTGAAAGGGTTAACCGTCTGTATGTGGTTGTGAAAGGGTTAACCCTTTGTCGTGTGGCAGTGAAAGGGTTAACCATCTGTATTGTCGCAGTGAAAGGGTTAACGAAGGGTTATGTATATAACCCAGTTCTATGAGTTATGGTGCGCTCAGCACCTGTCTGCACTGTACTTCACTTCGTGCACGTGCACTGAATAAAAAATTCCACCATGTACCTTTACATCCCAACATCCGTCTGACCACACCCCCTTCCGCTTACCTTCATAAGCAGGTGTGTGGTCACCTACTCGCCTCCTTCCCAAACGTTCACCACAAGGCGAGATCAAGGGCCGCAGCGGCGTCCAGGTGCTGAGCGCACCATAACTCATAGAACTGGGTTATATACATAACCCTTCGTTCTATGTCGTTAATGGCTTGCTCAGCACCGGTCTGCAACAGGGGCTGAGCGGGAGCCATAGCCCGACCAATTTACCCCGCTGAGGCCCCCCACAACCATCAGACCGGGGAGGACCGAGCCCCCCCGACCCTCCCTAATGGAGGATACCCCCCCTATTGGAGGTTCACGGGAGGGCGACGGATCCGACCGTGCGAAGAGGCACTCAAGCAACTCAACGCACAGGGTGAGCAGACCGTGGCTTGACCCCACGACTACACACACGCACAACCCGCATGCCACCCGGGAACGAACGGAAGGAACAACCTCGTTACTGCCCCCAGAAATCACAGGGTTAAGAGCAAACACAACCCCGTGGCAAGGCCGTAGCAGCGGAGCGCGAAGGAAGACCCAGACCCACTGAAGGGACTGGATCCCCTAGAAAATGGGGGCCCGGAGAGGTCAATGACGCCAGGCATCAAGACCCCACCAGGTGGTCACTTAGTGACACGGCCCCCCACATCGCCAGCGTATTCGGATAAGGCCCCTCCAAGAGCGGGCCCTTTCCCCCCAATAGCACACCGCCTGGCACACTGACCCTGCAGAACAGGCAGTCAGCATGGCCGTAAGCACACAAAAAGGTTAACCAACGGAAGCAGGCAGCGCACCGGGGAAACCAGGCAACAGGCTGTAACCTGAGCCTGGAGCACTGCGGACGAGACAGGCGCCAAAGGAGTCAGCTGAAAACAGCCCCCCCGGCGGAAGGGGCGTATGCTGGCGTTGTTGACCACCATGACGAAGCCTCCATTAAAAAAAACCCACCCAGAGGGGTCGAGGCAGAGAAGGCTGACATGATTGACAGACGTCATGAACGTGCAGGGGCACACTCAACCGGGTAACCCGGGAGTTGACTCTGCTCCAACATACCAGGGAATCAACCACCCTCTCTGTACAGACGGTGGTTGTTCCTATAACCCCTCAAGAAAAATCTCCAAAACACACCTGCGGGCATACACTGGCTATACCGCAGTACAAGTGTTTCAGTTTTCAAAAAAGGGTTATCCCAGGCCTACGGTATCAACGAAACTTTACTTCGGACCGGGCCCGGCGGCACAAGAAGCACAGGGTTACCAGAGGAGGTCCAAGACCACCCCAACAGCCCCCTCTTCGCCACGCGTGAGAGAGGAGCGAAAAGAATGGAGAACCAGCCCTAAGCACACCGCACTTGGTATTCCCAGGCGGTCTCCCAACCAAGTACTAACCAGGACCGAACCTGCGTAGTGTCCGAGATCGGACGAGATCGGGCGTGTACAGGTTGGTATGGCCGTAAGCCATTACGATAGTGCAGAGTACAACATGTACCCAACAAAGGGTCTCCATAGCGCCTAACCCTGTGACACCCGGACCGACCCGGCATTTTTCCCCCCGAAAAAAGCACAAGTCCCTCAGGGTACCAGAACAGCAGATCTGCATCCCCGGCGGACAACGGGTTAACTGACCTGGACCAGCGCGACCAGACCAGTCCCGTGTCCTAACCACGCCGACATGCCCACTCCAGAAGAGGGGGTAGGTATGCGTGTCGATCTAAAACATGAAAAGAGGGTGCCACCCAGACGGTCCCCATTTAGACCGTGCTCAGTGGCCCACCCCAAGGGCGTGAGACCCCTCTACCTATGTTTTGATCTATTCCGTTAACATCCCCCAGATATGAACGAGAATTCATTGAGACAACCTAGTGAACTGGCGCTCGGAAGAGACAAAACTCCATCCCAGTTGCCCTATAAAAACGCTGTTTTAACAAGCAACCAAGGCGCACTTAGCCCCTGTGTGATTCTGTCACAGAAACACACCTGAGCCAGCACTATGTATGCGTCGAGACCCAAACACATCAATAGATAGTCTAGCAAGACACCAAACATTGTGACCACCTGGTGGGGTCTTGATGCCCACTGGGTCTGGGTCTTCCTTCGCGCTCCGCTGCTACGGCCTTGCCACGGGGTTGGGTTTGCTCTTGACCCCGTGATTTTGGGGGCAGTAACGTGGTTGTTCCCTTGTTCGTTCCCGGGTGGCATGCGGGTTGTGCGTGTGTGTAGTCGTGGGGTCAAGCCACGGTCTGCTCACCCTGTGCGTTGGGTTGCTTGAGTGCCTCTTCGCACGGTTGGATCCGTCGCCCTCCCGTGAACCTCCAATAGGGGGGGTATCCTCCATTAGGGAGGGTCGGGGGGGCTCGGTCCTCCCCGGTCTGATGGTTGTGGGGGGCCTCAGCGGGGTACATTGGTCGGGCTATGGCTCCCGCTCAGTCCCTGTTGCAGAACAGGTGCTGAGCAAGCCATTAACGACATAGAACGAAGGGTTATGTATATAACCCAGTTCTATGAGTTAAATGGTGCGCTCAGCACCTGGACGCCGCTGCGGCCCTTGATCTCGCCTTGTGGTGAAAGTTTGGGAAGGAGGCGAGTAGGTGGCCACACACCTGCTTATGAAGGTAAGCGGAAGGGGGTGTGGTCAGACGGATGTTGGGATGTAAAGGTACATGGTGGAATTTTTTATTCAGTGCTTGTGCACGAAGTGAAGTACAGTGCAGAACAGGTGCTGAGCGCACCATTTAACTCATAGAACTGGGTTATATACATAACCCTTCATTAACCCTTTCACTACCACACTACAGAAGGTTAACCTTTCACTAACCACACTACAGACGGTCGTCTGTAGTGTGGTACTGGTGTGTGTTTGCGTGTGTGTGTGTGTGTGTGTGTGTGGAGCAGTGAGCTGTGATCAGAATGTAGACATCACTCTGGCTGGCACCCTCTTACTCACAGCTGACCGGATACAGTTACAGCACCAGTGTAACATGTTGTAACGTGACCCCATGACCCCCAGGAAGCAGTGGCACGGAACTGAGAGACGCAAGTGTTTTTATTTGTGTGTGTATGTGTGTGTGTGTGTGTGTGTGTGTGTGTGTGTGTGTGCGCGCGTGCGCATGTGTGCATGTGTATACTGTTTCATGTGTGTGTCTGTGATTGTGTGAGTTTACTGTATGAACCTCTGTGTGTGTGTGTGTGTGTGTGTGTGTGTGTGTGTGTGTGTGTGTATGAACCTGTGTGTGTGTGTGTGTATGAACCTCTCTGTGTGTGTGTGTGTATGAACCTCTCTCTGTGTGTGTGTGTGTGTGTGTATGAACCTGTGTGTGTGTGTGTGTGTGTGTGTGTGTGTGTGTGTGTGTGTATGAACGTCTCTGTGTGTGTGTGTGTGTGTGTATATGAACCTCTGTGTGTGTGTGTGTGTGTATGAACCTGTGTGTGTGTGTGTGTATGAACCTCTCTCTGTGTGTGTGTGTGTGTGTGTGTGTGTGTGTGTGTATGAACATGTGTGTGTGTGTGTGTATGAACCTCTCTGTGTGTGTGTGTGTGTGTGTGTGTGTATGAACCTGTGTGTGTGTGTGCGCGCGCGCATGTGTATACTGTTTCATGTGTGTGTCTGTGATTGTGTGCATGTACTGTATGAACCTCTGTGTGTGTGTGTGTGTATGAACCTCTGTGTGTGTGTGTTTGTGTGTGTGTGTGTATGAACCTCTCTCTGTGTGTGTGTGTGTGTGTGTGTGAACCTCTGTGTGGGTGTGTGTATGAACCTCTCTCTGTGTGTGTGTGTGTGTGTGTGTGTGTGTGTGTGTGTGTGTGTGTGTGTGTGTGTGTGTGTGTGTGTGTGTGTGTGTGTGTGTGTGAACCTCTGTGTGGGTGTGTGTGTATGAACCTCTCTGTGTGTGTGTGTGTGTGTGTGTGTGTGTATGAACCTGTGTGTGTGTGTATGAACCTCTCTCTGTGTGTGTGTGTGTATGAACCTCTGTGTGAGTGTGTGTGTGTGTGCGTGTGTGTGTGCGTGCGTGCATGTGGAAGTAGAGAAGGTAACCACTGCACACAGACAGGTGCATAGTCCACAAGTAGAAAAAAGGGTAGGGACCGCACGCAAGGAATATCGTTTGTTTTAATACGCACAAAACGCTTTCGCCCGTCTGGCCTTCATTAGTGCGCGCATGTGTGCATGTGTTTTTATTTGTGTGTGTATGTGTGTGTGTGTGTGTGTGTGTGTGTGTGTGTGTGTGTGTGTGTGTGTGTGTGTGCGCGCGTGCGCATGTGTGCATGTGTATACTGTTTCATGTGTGTGTCTGTGATTGTGTGAGTTTACTGTATGTATGAACCTGTGTGTGTGTGTGTGTGTGTGTGTATGAACCTCTCTGTGTGTGTGTGTGTGTGTATGAACCTCTCTCTGTGTGTGTGTGTGTGTGTGTATGAACCTGTGTGTGTGTGTGTGTGTGTGTGTGTGTGTGTATGAACCTCTCTGTGTGTGTGTGTGTGTGTGTGTGTGTATATGAACCTCTGTGTGTGTGTGTGTGTGTATGAACCTGTGTGTGTGTGTGTGTATGAACCTCTCTCTGTGTGTGTGTGTGTGTGTGTGTGTGTGTGTGTATGAACCTGTGTGTGTGTGTGTGTATGAACCTCTCTGTGTGTGTGTGTGTGTATGAACCTGTGTGTGTGTGTGCGCGCGCGCATGTGTATACTGTTTCATGTGTGTGTCTGTGATTGTGTGCGTGTACTGTATGAACCTCTGTGTGTGTGTGTGTGTATGAACCTCTGTGTGTGTGTGTTTGTGTGTGTGTGTGTGTGTGTGTGAACCTCTGTGTGGGTGTGTGTATGAACCTCTCTCTGTGTGTGTGTGTGTGTGTGTGTGTGTGTGTGTGTGTGTGTGTGTGTGTGTGTGTGTGTGTGTGTGTGTGTGTGTGTGTGTGTGAACCTCTGTGTGGGTGTGTGTGTATGAACCTCTCTGTGTGTGTGTGTGTGTGTATGAACCTGTGTGTGTGTGTGTGTGTGTATGAACCTCTCTCTGTGTGTGTGTGTGTATGAACCTCTGTGTGAGTGTGTGTGTGTGTGTGCGTGTGTGTGTGCGTGCATGTGGAAGTAGAGAAGGTAACCACTGCACACAGACAGGTGCATAGTCCACAAGTAGAAAAAAGGGTAGGGACCGCACGCAAGGAATATCGTTTGTTTTAATACGCACAAAACGTTTTCGCCCATCTGGCCTTCATTAGTGCGCGCATGTGTGCATGTGTATACTGTTTCATGTGTGTGTCTGTGATTGTGTGTGTGTACATGCATGAACCTCTCTCTGTGTGTTTGTGTGTGTGCGTGTGTATACTGTTCCATGTGTGTGTCTGTGATTGTGTGTGTATATGAACCTACAGTATATACTGTACATGCACGAGTATGTTTGAGTTTGGCCCATGTGTGTTTATGTGCAAACTTGTTGGTGTGTTGAGGTGTGTGTTGATTTGTGTGTGACTCTCTCTGTGTGTGTGTGTGTGTGTGTGTGTGTGTGTGTACAGTATATTACTGGCCTGTGTGTGAACTGTGTTCAGTGAGAGCAAGGGGAGCTGGGTGTCCTGGGGAGTTGGTTGAGCCCTATTCTCTATCCCCCCTGGCGCGCGCTCTCTCCTCTCTCTCTCCTCTCTCTCTCTCTCTCTCTCTCTCTCTCTCTCTCTCTCTCTCTCTCTCTCTCTCTCTCTCTCTCTCTCTCTCTCTCTCTCTCTCTCTCTCTCTCTCTCTCTCTCCTCTCTCTCTCTCTCTCTCTCTCTCTCTCTCTCTCTCTCTCTCTCTCTCTCTCTCTCTCTCTCTCTCTCTCTCTCTCTCTCTCTCTCTCTCTCTCTCTCTCTCTCTCTCTCTCTCTGAGCCTCGAGCAGAAAATAGCAGCCTTTGTTTTGACAGCCACTGAAATCCATTTGCCGTATCTGTCATTTTCGGGACGAATCCATTTGAACTCTATAACAGCGGTGCTTCTGCCTTATGGCTTCGCCGGCGTCCGTCCATCCGTGTGTGATGTGAAGCCTGACATGCATGCAACACACACACACACACACACACACACACACACACACACGCACGCACGCACGCACGCACGCACGCACGCACGCACACACACGCACACGCACACGCACACGCACACACATATAAATACACACACAGAGACACACTTTCTGAGAAAAAACGACTGAATTGTCTGCCCTGCCTGCAGCCAGCGGTGATGCAGGGGAGTAACTAAGTGGTTACACACAAAAACAAACACATATGCAGATTGACACTCACACACACACGCACACACACACACACACACACACACACACACACACACACACACACACACACACACACACACACACACGTGTGCACACGCACGTGTGCACACGCACACACACACAGCTCTGTGTGTTGGAGGCTTATTATCCATCCTGATTCCTTCATTATTCAAACATGAGGCTGCTTCCATCCTCAGGGACTGTGTGGCAAATGAGGACTTGTTAGGAGAACAAACTAACAGGAATGAACAGATTGGAGAGGAAGGAGAATGGAGATGGGAGAGGAGAGTGGAGGAGGGAAGGAGGAGGGGGGGAGAGGAGGGAGAGAGGGGTAGGAGGGGATGAGGACTGCCGACAGAGAGAGCAAGTGAAAGGGGTATGACAATTACAGTCGGACCCGCGAGTCAGCGGTGACCGACGGTACCGCGATACGTTTGAATATGACGCAAATCGAAGTTTTGAGGTGGCGTGAGCGCGTACAAAGTCAATGGAAGTGGAGTAATTTACATTCACATTGAGTCATTTAGCTGACTAAATGACTATAGCTGACTAAATTACTTGTAAGTCGCTTTATTTTATTTAAAGGTCAGTGACGTTGATCGTCAAACAGTGTCGAGCTTGAGAGCTACACTCTGAGTGCATATAGTAGTATAGACATAATTAGTATTGCAGGTAGTCGGGGTGTAACGGTACACAAAAAAACACGGTTCGGTACGTACCTCGGTTTTGAAGTCACAGTTCGGTACGGGTTTTCGGTAGGGGAAAGTTTAAGTTTATTTATTCGGCTTCCCATGTTCCACTCAGAGGTGATGCAGTAACTGTTAAGTAGGGCAGTCAATGAATATTCTATATTCAAATTAATAATCGAGTTGTTAAAAAATATATATAAATATATTAGATTGTGGGCGTGGGCCTGAATGCGCTGCATGATGGATAGGAGACACGAGACGTCATTGAACTGAATACAACAACAACCGCGACCACCATCCTCAGGTTAAACCTAGGGATGCTCGATACTGGCTTTTTTACTCTTAATTTCCGATACCGATATCAACCGATACCGATATATACAGGGTTCCCCCCCCCAAAAAACGGAATAATTTCAGGTAACTAATAATTTCACCGGATGCATTCAAAAGGCTTTCTAAATGTAAGCATTGTCTGTGCAAAATATGACAAATACTTAAATTTAAGTTAGGCCATGGAAAAAAGTGCCATATTTATTTGGTCAACAACAGCAGCTTGGATCACGCTCTCCCTGAGATAATCCTGACAAATATCTACTTCTTCACAAAATGTAAACAACATTGTACCTATACAACTGAGGTAAAGTGCAAATAACTGAAACATAAAACATAAACATAAAAATAATACTCCAGCAGTAATGGACCAGCCCACATTTAAAAGGAACACGCCAACATTTTGGGAAATTAGCTTACCGTCTTCTCCAGAGAGAGACAAGAAGATAGATACCAGTTTCCTCTCTGTGCGTTCAGTAGAAAGCTATCTGGCTGCATGTTAGCTTAGCTTAGCACAATGAATGGAAGCGGACATGGCCGGTTAGCCTTCGGGAGAGGTGTTAGTTGGACAATGCCTAGGCTAACCAGTCATGTCCGCTTCCATTCATTGTGCTAAGCTAGGCTAACGTGCAGCCAGATAGCTTTCTACTGAACGCACAGAGAGACAACTGGTATCTATCTTCTTTAAATTAAAGTGAAAGAAAGACTGATGCTGACTGGACTATATGACAGTGACCCTGTCCTATTTTTTCTACATGTCCTTGTGAGTGAGAGTTAGATTCTTCTGGATGAAAATCAGCATCTCAGCATTATTGCAATCTATTCGATTCCGCTTCTCATCTATGACATGGGTGACAGCACTGAAGAGCCGTTCGCTGTCGACACTGGTGCAGGGTGCAGTGAGGTACTTGCGTGCTACATGGGCAATAGCAGGGAAGCGGGCCTTGTTGGACCTCCAGTAGTTGAAAGGGCAATCCTTCTTGAAGATGGTGACTTCCCCCAGGTATGCATGCACCTAAAGAAAAAGACAAATGCACAAAACAAACATTTAATTAAATGAATTCTATTTACTTTTATTCAAAGTCCAATCTTTATTTAATTAATTGTATATGCATTTTCATGTGAAGCACTCTGCAATTCAATTAAATTGGTTTGCTAATAAAATGTATTATTCACCTGTGATGCCGTCTCCCCTGTAGCTGCTTGTTCGCTGAGTTCATTCTAATCCAGGATTTCTTGGTACATGTCCTGCAGTTTCGGGCTTCCAGTTTGGGCCTTCTTAGGTGGGGGGGTCCTGGTCGCGTGAATATTAAAGGCAACCAACTTGTGTTCAGCTTTTCTCTGATTGGCTACGACCCCGCGCGCGGCAGCCGTCCCTGCAAGCGGCAGAGGTCCCAAATGAAATGAATGGCGCGCGGAGCATAATGTATAATGTTATTTCGCGGAGCATAATGTATAATGTATAATGTTATTTCGCGTTTGTAATGTCATAACATCAGTGGAGGCTGCTGACTGATTAACTACAGTATAATGTTATTTCGCGGAGCATAATGTATAATGTTATTTCGCGTTTGTAACATCATAAACCAACTACCAGATTCACTCGTCACTGCAGTGGAGGCTGCTTAGACACATAGCCATAATTTAAGATATAGTTTATGCATTCGCAAATATGAGAGCTCTGTCATTGAAGTGGGTGGTGGCACCCTGATGTAAACAATTCTACAACGGAAGACGGCCGTTATTTCGCGTTTGTAAAGTCATAAACCAACTACCAGATTCACTTGTCACTGTACATCAGTGGAGGCTGCTTAGACACATAGCCATAATTTAAGATATAGTTTATGCATTCGCAAATATGAGAGCTCTGTCATTGAAGTGGGTGGTGGCACCCTGATGTAAACAATTCTACAACTCTCTGCCGCGCGGCAGCTCTGTCATTGAAGTGGGTGGTGGCACCCTGATGTAAACAATCCTACAACTCTCTGCCGCGCGGCAGCGTGGTCACGTGGCCAATCAGAGAAACGCTGAACGAAAGGCTGAACACAAGTTGGTTGCCTTTAATATTCACGCATCCTGGTCCTCCTGGCCATCTGCAGCCTCTCTTTGCCGATCATCACTGCCAGTGCCACTGGCCATTCTTTCCACAACTTTCAGAAGCATATTGCGTGCTTCCTCCTTCTTGTCGTTGTCAAAATAACGATCTTTGTAACGAGCATCAACCATGGTTGCAATGGCATAAAGAAGTTCTCCTTGCACACAATGGAAGCGGTCACTGACAGCTTCTAGCAGAGTACGTTTTGGCTGTTTTCACACCTTTGTCCTGTGCTTCATCACTCTTGGTAAGCAGCCGTGTCAGAGACACCACACCAGGGATGACATCTGCAGCAGTAGCCTAGGCAGAGTTGATGTCCCTGGTTAGCTGTTCAAAGGGTTCCAGTAGGGTGATCATCTTCTCTTTAGAATACCCCATTGAGTTGCTGTTAATGTTGCAGGGAGTTCATAATCAGCAACATATGCACTTAAAGCCCTCTTCTGCTCCACCAGACTCTGCATCATATAGAAGGAGGAATTCCACCTGGTGGTGACATCCTGTTGAAGATTTTTAACAGGCACGTTGAGTTCCTTCTGTATGTCTTCCAAACGACTGTAAGTTAGCGGTGAGTGCTTGAAGTGTCCTACCACTTTCCTCCCCACAGCCAGAGCCTCTGCGATGCTGCATTGAGACAGGGCACCTCCGTTCACTGCCAGCTGCAAGGTGTGCGCCATGCAGGGCATACTGTTCACACCAAACTCCATCGTAGCTTTAGCCATGTTACGTGCATTATCCCTCACCACAACTTGTACTTTTGCCTTGGGGATTTTCCACGCCTCAAACATCCCTTCAAAAGCAGCTGAGATCGCTACTGCTGTATGAGACCCACAGCACTCTTGGGAATTAAGCACAGCCTGTTTCAGCACAAAGTCCGCATCCAGCCATTGTGCAGTCAAGCTCAGCATGCTAACCTGGCTAACGCTTGAAGACCAGATATCTGTTGTGAAGCTAATGGACACAGCATTTGAAATTAGCATCTCGACGTGACTGTACACCATATTGTACAACTCTGGCAAGCAGATATCTGAGAAATACTTGCGACTGGGCATGGCAAAGTGTGGCTCGAGATACTCCACAAGTTTGGTGAATCCGGCGTCTTGCACGATCGAAAACGGTTGGTTATCCAGTGCGATACACTCGATGATTTTCTGATTGATGGCTTTCGCCCTGGGGTGGTCCTTGTTGTATTTTTGTTTTTTATAGACCGACTCATTTAAGGGACAACTGCAGGGTGGGTTTTTTCGGTGTCGCCTTTTTCTTCTTTTCCTCGTTTTGTTTCACAAATGTTGCATGTATCTCCGGATGATTCTTCCTAATGTAGCATCCTGAATATTCTGCTATTTATTCAGAAGTGCTGACATAACCTGTTACTTCCCCTGTGTGCACAAAGACGTGATAAACAGTGTTCCTTTTTGATATCTTGCCCGGACTAATGATGCGAGGTGCTCTTCTTCCTCCGGCTTCGATATGGACCATTAACGTGACATTGAAGCATCTTTATTCCTGCCTTGAGTGTCCTATAGTGGGACCAGTTTGCGGTCGCCAGCAGGGGGCAGTGGTGGCAGGCGGAGCGGAGGAGAAAGGAGCAGCGAGTGAGAGATGGTTACCTGGAGGGCGGAGCAGAAGGAAGTCTTCAACAGTGAACTCGAACGTGAGCGGACGTGTGCTCTTGCTCTCGAAGAGCCCCGTTGAAGAGCAACGGGTGATAACAAGTACTTTGCTATAACACGGGTTATCCTAGAAGTACAAGCGATAGAGAAGTGTGTGAATAAGTGAAATGGGTTATCCTAGAAGTACAAGCGATAGAGAAGTGTGTGAATAAGTGAAACGGAAAGAAGAACCAACTTCAGTAAATAACGTGTTATCCTAGAAGTTGAAGTGGTATATTAGCTTGCTGCTAACGGCTATAGTGACTCTGAGTATACCACAAGGCGAGCGTCGCTGAAGACCGGTGGTGCATACAGCCACGTTGCGTTAGCAGTACAGGCGATAGCAGGAGGGTCCACCAAGACCCACAGTTTAGCTGTGTTTAAGGTAGCAAACAGTTTAGAGCGCGCCAGCTCAGTCAGCAGCCCCGCAGTGGACGTCTCGTCGACGCAGCCGAGGACACCTCTTCTTCCAGCAGAGGTCGCCACAACACAGCACGCTCCTCCAGTTCAGCCACTGCCCCTGCTGCCTACCCCAGCCCGCTGGCTGTGCTCGCGGGATCGCCCGACGGCCATCTTGTCACCCGGATGAGGGGTGGTGAGAGTGGACCCGCCATCTTGGTTAAGTTCAGCGGTACTTCGTGTGCCCAAAACAATATTAATTTGAAGCGAACGCTAACAACCAGTGTCTAGGGGTACCCCAACCATTATAAGCCGGCTTTAGCTTAGGTCTTTTATTTGGTAACGTGGGCCCACATGTAATTTATTTTTGTAATGTAATAATATTGTGATGTTCTTGAATTCCCATTGAACTCCTTACTATGTGCCTGGGTCTTCCCCTACTCAAAGCGGGGCTCTTGAATTAATGTACTGAGCACTAGGTGCCTATTTTGGGAATAGCGTTCCCCTGTAATGTGAGTGAGAGCACCCGGTGCCTAATGTGATTATACTGCATATGAACCACATAAAGTTATAATCTGTAATTGCTACTTGACCCGGCCTTATATAAAGGAGACGTAGATGGGAGCACGGTGTGTGTGTCTATTACTGAGCCTTGTTCTAACCGTTGTTGACTGGGTAAATATATGACGATCAGCATTACTATTTAACCCTTCCCACCCTATTTGTATCACATGGTTAAAGGTCTCTACAGGTTGTCAAGGAAGGGTACTGCTTTGGGGGAGCGCAATATCTTTAGTCAACTAACAGTCACCAGGTGTGGGAGGGCTAACGGAGGTACTGGGGGAAGTGAGAGTGTGTGGGGAGCAGGCCACGTGAGCGGATCGGCGCGGGCGAGAAATCCGCTCTTCGCTCTTTAAAGCTTGGTCCGCTCCGCTAATCGCTCATGTTGACCCCGCCCCCAAGTCGCTCTCCGCTCGCTCACCGCTCACCTTGAATCGAGCGATCCCCGCTCCCCGCGCCACATCGCTCGGCAAATTTTTTTTTTTTTGGGGGCATGGTGTAAATTTGCTCAAACTACAACAGTCTACACCCCCTGGGCCCCTTAACAATTGTTTGTATTGAGCCGCATTGTAATTGTACCCATTCTGCAATGTTAAATAACGTTGTTTATCCATTCACTAGCTCTATTAAGCGATGATAGCTAGCCTAGCCACAATGCTATGGTCGCTGCCATTAACGTTAGCATGTAAGCTAACGACAACAACAATGGCGTCAACACTTTTTCTAACAGGATGTGAGTGACAAAGCCTTAACAGGATATCACAGGTTCACCCTTCTCATTGGTTGAAAATGGCCTACATGTTTGTACATCGCCATCTGTTGCTTTGGCATTGTACTACATGTATATTACATTGTCAGGATCCTAGGCCCGGTCCTGGCTGGACTGGGCAGGATGGTAACATTGGGCAGTACCCTTCACCTAACTTTGGGCAATGCCCTCTATCTGACATTGGCCCTCGGCCTGACATTGGCGCCCTACCACCCTCTAGTGGTGACAAACAATCGGTGCGCTCCAGTACACTGGACATCCTGACTACGGTGATAACAATAATTAATAGTATGATTAATGTGGTGTCATGGTGTGTACTGTTGTTGACTTTCCCTTCCCTTGTGTGATGTGGTGTACTGTTGGGTTGTTAGGAGTTGCTTTTGTGTTTAGTTGTTCTTTGCTTATTGTCTAGGTGTTGTTTGTGATTCTGTGTTGGCCAGGTGTTCTTAATTGTTAATTAGTTGGGGTATATAGGGTTCTGTCTGTCCTCCCTTCTGTGTGGCGACATTCCTCCAGTTACCCCCTGTTCCTCCACGTCGTGTTGCACCGTTCTCCCTCTAGTAAGTCTTAGTGTTTGTTGTTTTGTATTGTGAAGTTTGTTATTTAGTTTCTGTATTTTCCTTGTATTGCACTGGATTCTACAGTAAACATCATTCTCCAAGCTTCACTCCTCGCCTCTGCCTCCTCCATTCCTTCCCTTTCTGTATTATTGCATTCTACCTAACCCCATCGTGACAGAATGTCGCCACCAACATTAACGAATGCAGCAGGAAAGGCAAGCGATACCATCACCGTTGTCCTGGCCCTGATGGCCGGTGACATGAAGAGTTACTCACTGGCCAAATGGGGGTTCCTACTCCGGAAGATCGACCAGGTCGCCACTGAGAACCCGACACTGCAGACGGCGATGTGGGAGATGGCTGAACATGTTGCTGTCCTCATGGAGAAGCATAAGCCGAAGGCTAGTGTAGCTAGCCTGCCGACTGTTCTCAGGCTTACGGTCAGCCTAGATCCTCCCACAGCCGCTGAGGTTGCTCGGATGTCCATCGCCGGTCGGACGTCCACAGCTAACCTAGCTCCGCCGGTTAGCTTAGTGTCAAGAGCTAACCAGCCACTCCCAGCTAACCTAGCTCCGCCCGTTAGCTTCATGCCAATAGCTAACCAGCCACTCCCAGCTAACCTAGCTCCGCCCGTTAGCTTCGTGCCAATTGCTGACCGGCTGTTCCCCGTTAGCACAGCTCCTCCTGTTAGCTCCGCCACTATAGATGGCCAGACGTCCCCAGTTGGTACAGCTCTACCCGTTAGCTCCACTCATACAGCTAACCAGACGTCCACAGCTAACATAGCTCCGCCGGTTAGCTTAGTGTCAAGAGCTAACCAGCCACTCCCAGCTAACCTAGCTCTGCCCGTTAGCTCCGTTTCAATAGCTAACCGGCCGTTTCAAGCTAGCACAGTCTCCACTGCCAGACTAGGCTCCAGGTTCAGGGTGAGCCTAGTATCTGAGACAGACCAGATGTCTCCAGCTAGCACAGTCTCCACTGCCAGACTAGGCTCCAGGTTCAGGGTGAGCCTAGTACCGGAGACGGACCAGATGTCCCAAGCTAGCCAGGCATCCCCAGCTAACATAGCTCCGCCCGTTAGCCCCGTCCCAATAGCTAACCGGCCGTCCCCAGTTAGCACAGCCCCGCCTGTTAGCCCCGCTACAGTAGCTAACCAGACGCCCACTGCCAACCTAGGCTCCAGGTTCAGGGTGAGCCTGGTAGCGGAGACAGACCAGATGTCTCCAGCTAGCACAGTCTCCACTGCCAGACTAGGCTCCAGGTTCAGGGTGAGCCTAGTACCTGAGACGGACCAGATGTCCCAAGCTAGCCAGGCATTTTCAGCTAGCACAGTTCCCACAGTGAGTCCAGGGCCCACAGTTAGCCTAGCCCCCGAGGCTAGTATGGCTAGTAAGGCCTCCACAGCTGGTCCAGCTTCCACGCCCAGTCCAGCCTCAGCTCTGGGTCCTGGCTCCTCATCCCCGGATCCTACACCACGCCTCGCCGCGGAGACCGATCCGGTCTCCACGCCCTGCTCGGCCTCTCCACCTGGTCCGGCTGCCGTGCCGGCTCCCGGCTCTTCGACGGATCCTGGCTCCCCGTCTGGTCCAGCTCTGCGCCGTGATCGGCGTCCTGGTCCTCGCCGTGGTCTCCGCCGGGGTCTTCGCCGTGGTCTTCGCCGGGGCCTGCGTGGGATCCTGCTCCGGGGGTCATCGCCGCCGCACCTCCATTCCGGCTCTCCTGAACCGGTCCCTAGTCCGGCGGCTGGAGGGCCTCTCATCCGGGATCCGGCTCCAGGGTCCAGCTCCCCTTCCCGGGCTTCTACACCTGTACCCACCCCCCCTCGTCGGGCCTCGCTTCCCAGGTCCAGCCCTCCTCGTCGGGCCTCGGTTCTCAGGTTCTGCCCCCCTCCCCGGGTCTCGGTGCCCATCCCCACCCCCCCTCGTCGGACCTCTGTTCCCAGGTCCAGTCCTCCTCCCCGGGCCTCTGTTCCCATCCCCACCCCCCCTCTCCGGGCATCTGCGCCCGTTTTCTACCCCCCTGGCTGCTATGCCCCTCCTGGGTTTTTCGTTCAGCCTCCTGGTCCCTTGTCTTCGGGTCCTCTCCCTGGGTCCTCTCCGGGGTTCCGGCTTCCTCCCTCACCTGCTTATGGACGTTGTTTTCGGGTGTCTGGAAGCCACCCGTTGAGGGGGGGGTACTGTCAGGATCCTAGGCCCGGTCCTGGCTGGACTGGGCAGGATGGTAACATTGGGCAGTACCCTTCACCTAACTTTGGGCAATGCCCTCTATCTGACATTGGCCCTCGGCCTGACATTGGCGCCCTACCACCCTCTAGTGGTGACAAACAATCGGTGCGCTCCAGTACACTGGACATCCTGACTACGGTGATAACAATAATTAATAGTATGATTAATGTGGTGTCATGGTGTGTACTGTTGTTGACTTTCCCTTCCCTTGTGTGATGTGGTGTACTGTTGGGTTGTTAGGAGTTGCTTTTGTGTTTAGTTGTTCTTTGCTTATTGTCTAGGTGTTGTTTGTGATTCTGTGTTGGCCAGGTGTTCTTAATTGTTAATTAGTTGGGGTATATAGGGTTCTGTCTGTCCTCCCTTCTGTGTGGCGACATTCCTCCAGTTACCCCCTGTTCCTCCACGTCGTGTTGCACCGTTCTCCCTCTAGTAAGTCTTAGTGTTTGTTGTTTTGTATTGTGAAGTTTGTTATTTAGTTTCTGTATTTTCCTTGTATTGCACTGGATTCTACAGTAAACATCATTCTCCAAGCTTCACTCCTCGCCTCTGCCTCCTCCATTCCTTCCCTTTCTGTATTATTGCATTCTACCTAACCCCATCGTGACATTACATCAGTGTTAAACCACTGTGAGCGGCCTGGAGTGGATTGGAGCGGAGGAGAACTCTCGCTCCGGACGTCGCGCCGACCCATTTTAAAACCCACTCCTCGCTCACGTCAAAAACGCCCGCTCCGCTCCCCGGGCCGCTCACGCGCCACGCCACTCACGTGCACTGGTGGGGAGCTACTGCTGACTGCCCTGGAAGGCGAGGAGGACCAGAGTACCACCCCCCAGGTTAGTAAATCCTGGGCCCCATCCGCTCCTGCTGCCCGCCCTCCAGTTCGACGTTCCGGGCCCAAAGACAGGGGTTCAGATAGATTAGAATCTACTGCATCCCGCTACCAGGTGGCCGTGTACAACCACTCCCATAAAGCAGGGATAATCCACCCTGCTACACTAAGGTGGGAGATTAAATTCGAAGTATTGAAGGAACATTTATTGGTTCCTCCTCGCATAACCTTCGCTTTACAGTCATTGCAAATGGCAAGTTTATTATTTGGAGACACTTTGAAATAATTCCAAATCATAGACATAGCGACTCCACTCGCAGACTTGTTGTTACATGTATGCTGCAAGTGATGACGCGGTTTGATGATGTCATCAAGCACGCACCGATAGACGTCTGGGTCGCCTGAATACTTTCCACAACAAATTCGTGTTTCCGCATCTCTGATTGGCCACGCGCGCGCCAATCGTGGGACCGCAAGTTTTTGGATGGTTAAGCTTAGGCGCTCTTTCGAAGTTGGTTAAGGTTAGAGTTTGTCTTAGAGCATGGCGATAGAACGCCTGCCCTGATTCCAAACTCTAACCTTAACCAACTGCGAAAGAGTCGCCTAAGCTTAATCAGTGATAAACTAGGCGTTAGGTAGTTTGCAGGCTGTTAGACCCGGAAATAGGCGCAGAACTTGCCGTCCCACGATTGGGGCACATGTCACATGACCTGGCCAATCAGAGCACAAAACTCGACAGCGGAAACACATTTGTTGTGCTTCGCGTAGACGCGTCTGGGTCGGCTCACCAGCCACAGCATTTTTAAACAATGTTTTTATTGCAATTTCTTCTTTTATACAAACATATATATACAGACAATAGCACATGACACCAGCCACAGCATTTATTGTGAGTTGTGCCAAACAAACATAAATATCTAAAAGACTATACATTACATCTCTCATATTGATATTGTGAATGAGAGGAGAAGTCGCTGAAGAGTTTGATGCATCATGTGCATGTTTTGTAAAAGTTGTGTCATTAAAAAAGTTAAAATTAACATTACATATCTCTTGTTGTGGAATTAAACCAACATTATGCATACTTTTGACAATAAATAAAATAAGAATTGGTTCTTACTTGCTTGCCTGGGTAAATAAAGGTTAAATAAATGAACAATTTAAAATAGTTTTTTTAAACCGATACCGATATTTTCCGATATTACATTTTAATGCCAATATCGGTAGGCCGATAATATCGGTAGGCCGATAATATCGGACATCCCTAGTTAAAACGTTATTGAATGGAGAAAGAAGCATCATGCAGGTCCCTAATGGTAAATACTATTTCCTGTTTCATGGCAAGGAAAATATATCAATTCATGTTTGTCACACCTTGTTTGGAGGCGCGTTGCTGTGTATGAATGTCCGTTCTATATGCCGCAAACTATCATTAATTAGATCTCCGAGAGACAGCCCCTTCTCAATCTAGCACCAATCCTCCTCACGCACTGAGAGAGAGGGTGTGTGTGTGTGTGTGTGTGTGTGTGGGTGTGAGTGTGTACCGTATGTATGTGTCTGCACGCAAAAAAAGGTTGGTGGTTAGCGTACCGTGGCTTTGTTCGGTACACAGCGCATACTGAACCGGTTCAGTACGGATACGTGTACTGTTACACCCCTAGCAGGTAGTAGTATAGGCATAGCAGATTACTTAGTAGCAAAGTACATAATCGTAAAGGACAGTAATATTGTTTAGAGTGAAGTGAAACTTGCCAGGCGTGATGGAGAAAATGTTGGTATATCGTCACAACGGATATGAAATAGGCTGCTATGAAGGCTCTGTAGCCTGTAGAAATTGAATCGATTACATTTGCAAATGGTTCCGTTTTTGTAAATGTCAGTAATGCCACTGTTGAGACCAAATGCACCAGCATGTCTCCACACCAGTTCTGCTATAGTGTTCAATGGTCAAAACTGACAGGAAAACAGCGAGACAATATTTCTCTTTGATATATTTCTCTCATTGTATTTGAATGTACAGTGTCTTCTCCTCTTCTTTCCTTTCCTCATCCTCTCCTCTCCTCTCCTCCTCTCTTCTATCTTTTCCTCATCCTCTCCTCATCCTCTCCTCTCCTCTCCTCTCCTCTCCTCTCCTCTCCTCTCCTCTCCTCTCCTCTCCTCTCCTCTCCTCTCCTCTCCTCTCCTCTCCTCTCCTCTCCTCTCCTCCCCTCTCCTCTCCAAGCTAAATATCAATGTGCCTAAGGTCTACCTCAGCAATCTACCACACGCACATCCACGTGGAAACACGAACGCCCACACACGTCTCTTCAGCGCGGCCAGCTGCAAGGTTGCGAGACGCGGACACCCGGCACACAAAGCAAAGAGACGATCCAGAGATCTGTGAGAATAGTGGGTGAGGTTTATTCCAGGCGAGTCCCAAGGAACAGACGACACACGGTGAATGGATGAAAACTTTTATTTAAAATGGACACCACAGCCAGGGCCGCGGGAAGTGGGGGTGCTGAGATATTGATCGTTTTTTATTAAATTTCTTTTTTTTTTTATATAATTCTTTTTTTTTTTTTATAAAATATATATATTATATAATTATACTTGTAGTTGTATTGTCTGCGAGACATCGCCATCCCCCAACAAGTCAAAATGCTCGCTATCTGCAAACAGCTCCACTGTCTGTGTGTATACTCTGCTTTGGTCAAATCACATTTAGCGTGGGGCCTGAGAGTGCTGAGGCTGACGTTCTGCAGATGGATACTATTGAGTCAGAGCGTTCAACAGGGTCTGAAACGTGTTATGAGGAGGTGCTGAGATAAGTGATATAATAATAACGTCATAGGTTTACCACTCTGGTAAACCAACACTCTCGTTCACTAGAGACCGCGCTCTCACGCTCAGCTCTGCGGAGCGTGCGAGACAAACATGTAACATCACAGCCCAGCTTACCCCAACTGTTGCGCCCTCCCTCTGCAATTCGTTCCCCGCATACATGATCACCGACATGCAAAAGGTCTTCGACCACCCTCCCGGGGGCTCGGATAGTTCTGCTGGCTTGTTCACGCCAGGGAAACCGCAGATATATATTCCTTTACTGCGAATTCAGCGTCCCAAAACTTCCAGGCTGAGTATTTTTTTTACCAACGGATTTCCAGTTCCGCGGTGACGCTTCCAGGCCACGTCTATTCGAATCCCAACCGGTTCATGCGTCGGCTACACGCTGCTTTAATAACATTGCATTATCGAGACAGCGCCCCTATGAGGATCTGGCAATGAATTCCAAGAGTAGGGTAAATCTGCAGTGCCGCTCCGCTCTGTGACATTGAGTAGCCTCGGTTACAATGGAATAAAAGCCAAAACAACCTTGCAGTTGCAGTTACACTCCCCGCCAGCAGGGGGTGCTGCAGCCCCCGCCGCACCACTAGTTGCCGCGTCCTTGACCACAGCGACATTGGACCAGTCACAGTGGACAGACCAGATGTGTTGTTTTGCGTGTTTATAGCACAAGTGCTAGTTTTCAACACTAGATAGATTGAGGCTTTTCTAAAAGATAGAATAAAATAATATAGAATTAAAATCACAAATCAGAACAAATAGTTACCAGAACAAGACTCCATGATCAAAACAACAAAACCAGTCCGTGTCTGTCTACACATGTGAGCACTGCTGCTTTGATTTCAGCCATACCTTGAGTCCTCTGCTGAAGACGTTGGCATTGGACTCCAGTTTTAAGCCAGTAGGCAGAGAGTTCCATAAGTTTGCCCCGTTAACGGAGAGGGCAGACTGTCCAAACGAACTCTTGCACATCATGGGAACAGTACAGTCACCATTATTGGAAGCTCGTGTGTTCGCTCTGCTAGAGCTCCAACGTCTAACCACCAAACATTTAAAAACTAGTGTAATATTACAGACAATTAAAGAAATTCAAACGTGAAAAGATTGTGCTTACTCAAAACACTGCAGTGATGCAATCTCCTCAGACTGCTGCCACTCTGTATATCTGGTTGTAAAGCCCTTTTATAGGAAAATAAATGCTCTAACATAATTATAGGAGCTATGCAAAGTAGCAAAATATTGTCCAATGAGAAAACAAATAGATACAAAAAAGATTCAAGAGCCTTAAGAAGGGAGGGGGGGACGGCGGCATGCCTGGCTACACAGGGAGGAGCTGTACAATGAAGTGAACAGAGTGGAATTGATAACGGAACCTTTGCTAAACCCTTCACAGACTAACTAAAGTGGATTTAACCCCCATCCGTTCATTGACTCATCATCTAAAATACCTCGGCCCTCTCTGCCGAGGCACCAATCAGCAGACATGCAGTTAAGTGCGTTTTAGAAATTAATTACCATTGATCTCTGCCCCCGCAGTGTGAGAGAGAGAGAGAGAGAGAGTGCACACTGCACATGTATGCATATGTGCATTAGTCTGAATACAGACTGAGTGAAACAGTAGCTTGAGAGAGAGAGAGAGAGAGAGAGAGAGAGAGAGCGAGAGAGAGCGAGAGAGAACAGAGAGAGAGAGAGAGCGCAAGAGAGAACAGAGAGAGAGATTTTTTTTTGATTTTAGAAAAAACATTTATTTACATAATACTCATTACAATGTGTGTGTCAATACAATTAAAAAAAACTACACATTATATCGGGCAACATGTGTCCCCATCACACTTAAAACCACATGAGATCTCACATAAAAAAAGTGCTAAAATACAACTGTCCTTCTGCAACAGGGGCGGCTAAGTGGCGCAGTGGGCAAGGCGCTCGCCACTAAAGGCCTCTGCATGCTACAGAAACTTCAAAGCAACTGCAACACAACATCGACAAAGCAACAGTGTTTTAGACACTCTGCCTTTATGCTTCTGCAACATCGACGCGCAAAGTTAGTTTAACTAAAGTTAGTTTAGGTTCGTGTTAACGTTAGATAATGTACAAAATAAACGTATTTCCGGTGATTTTAGACGTCGCTCTTTTATTTTGAAATCCCCCGACCGGAAGTGTTATAGTGTCTGTTGCTAGCAGCTTAACTTTCTGTGCTTTTCGAGCTAACGTTACCGTAACATCATTCGTTTCCAATGGAGAGGACCTCGGCTCACATGCAGCTCAAACTACCTATTGGAATAAATTAATTGATTGATGTTTAACTTGTCCCTGTGTGTGTCCAGTCATTTCGACTAGCAAACGTTGTATTTAACGTTAAAGTTACCTCAGGATACCATTGTATTTAGTTGGTTAGCTATGTAGCTAATGTGGATAGCATTTTGTATAGCACCAATGCTAGCTGGCTGGCTACAGCTTTATTTACTAAATTATGGAGGCTTTTTAATCGTCAAGGTAAGAGAGGATTTGTCATGATCAATATGTGCTTGGGTTTTCAGAAAAAGGCCAGCTATGTGACGCTAATTATTTAGCATCAACGCTGGCTGGCTACAACAATGGCGGATGGTATTCTCTGCGAGACCAATATTATTCTATGACAGCCCCGCCCCCATTCGCTAACCAACCAATCACTGCTACGCAATATCAACGCTACGGTTGTTTAGGTTAGATTTGGGGGACATCTACACAACGTCCAAGCAACACAGTCTACAAGACCCTAAACAACAACCGCGCTGATGTTGTGTTGAAGTTGCTTTGAAGTTGCTGTAGCATGTAGAGGCCTTAACACAGGAGATGCTGGGTTCGAGCCCAGCTCTCGCCGTTGCTACCAGCTTGGCTGGTCGTTCATACTAACACAATTGGCAGTGTTAGGGGTGGGAAAGCTGGTGTCAAGAGAGTCAAGAGTCAAGAGTTTTTAATTGTCACGGCATACAGGTATACAATGAAATGCGGGTGGTCTTGCCCGCAACGATGTGCAATACAGTGGTACATATAATAGAATCAAAAGAAGAAACAACATTGTGCAGTAACAGGTAGCAGGTAACATGGAGTGACATCTCGGTATCTGTACATAGTTATTTACAGCGCATGTGTGACATGCTAGTTAGCTTTGGTAGTGCAATACACTGTTCCTGTTATTCTAATTTAAAGTGTCCTTTCCTTTGGCCATAAGTGTGCGTGTGTGCGACATGAGTGTGTGCCCGCTCATGTTAAAGTGTTAAGTGGCTGCTCGTGTGTGAGCGTGCACAGTGTGCGTGTCGTGTGTGTGTTCATGTGTGCTTGTGTGTGGACAGTTCAATGTTCTGAGCACTCAATGTACATTGTTCATGGCTCTGATGGCCTGGGGGAAGAAGCTGAGCCTAAGCCGCTCTGTCCTAGTAGCTGGGATTTGCAGGCGTCTGCCTGACCTCAGCAGCTGAAACAGGCTGTTATTGGGGTGGTGAGGGTCTTTCATTATCCTGCAGGCTCTGGATTTGCACCTCTTGTTGTATAGAACCTGCAGGGGGGGTAGTGCAATACCCGTGGTACGCTCGGCTGAGCGCACCACTTTCTGTAGGGCCTTCTTGTCCTGTGCCGTGCTGTTTCCATACCAGGCAGTGATGTTTCCGGTCAGGATGCTCTCTACAGCTCCTGAGTAGAAGGACTGGAGTATCTTCCCCGATACTCTGAACTTCCTTAACTGTCTCAGGTGGTAGAGACGCTGTTTCGCCTTCTTTACTACTGTGCCTATGTGTGTTGACCATGTCAGGTCCTCTGAGATGTGGACCCCCAGGTACTTGGTGGGTGGGGATCGGACGTTGTGCACAGCGACTCTTACAGGTCGGTTGGTGCGCCTGTACAGCAGAATCAGGAAGTAACGGGGGCAGCGTGAGCCCCCCACGCGTTACTCCTCGCCACTGAGAGAGTGCGCTGTACAGGTGAAAAGATGCGACGGCTGCCTCCTCGTGTACCGGAGGGGACACGTGATGCAAGGCTTTGTCCTCACTGCAGCCGACCAGTGGGAGGCATAGTCTAGCAACGTTCGAGACAGGGTAGGGGAGAATTGAAGGGAGAATTGGCGAGGCGAAATTGGGATGGGAGAAAAATAGAAAAAATTGGAGAAAAAGTGGATAAAAAAAAGAAACTGTCCTTCTGCAACACTACAAAAAACGTCCTTGAAGCTCCACCCAAACAAAAAAAAAGTTTCCATATTTCCATTCAATTCAGAAAAAATAAATAACGCACATCCTGTTTGTTGGTGCTGAGCCAAACTGTAAAAACAGTAATACATAAGACAAAGCGGGGCTCGCAGCTCATTAGTAGTTCCATTTGTCAAATAAACACCTTGGAACTACTAATGAGTTGCATATTTCCATTCAACACATATATCTCAGCAAGAACAACATATGAGCAACCCAAGAAGGGTCCCGTCAGTCCAGTTTTGTCCATTTTGATACTCAGCGCATGAAACAGATCCCCCTCATGAGGACCCTCCGTTCAGAGAAAAAGTGGATAAAAAAAAAAAGTTCAATATTGAGCGTGGAAAACTTGATATCACTCATAATCTCCAAAAGGAGTGCACAACAGATAAAAAAAAACACAGGATCCGTCCTAAAATACTTGGATTCTGGTCACCCTTCATTATCTGTTTTATTGAACTTTTGTACAATTTTCCTCAGTCTAAAAACTTCCTGGGAAGTGTACCCCCCATTATTCTTCTTATTATTAGTTCTTGCTGAAATAATAAACATCTTCTTATCTTCAAAAAAATCTCCAACTTTGACATTCTTCATGTTTTTTGTTGTGTGCAGGAACTTCTGTATCTGCCTGACTGTATAACGAATCAGACACTTGAGAATCATTGGGAAACTCATTTTCTTCATAACTTGTGCCCTCCTCATCCTCGCCCATGCTGGACTGAGAGAAAACTGTGCCTTCTACATCCTCCTGACTCTTTTTGACCAAACTTGACACTCCTTCTTTATCCTGAGAGACACTGTTACCACTTTCTTTTTCCTTTTCAAATAATACAAGTACATTTTCCCCCACCCCTCCATCACTACTTCCCACCACGTCATTCACTGTCTGACTGTTGTCTACCACATTCGGCTTTTTCCCTATTACTTCACTGTCACTTGTCATATTTTCCTTATCTCTTTTCTTTCTCCGGCGAGGTGTTGGGGGGACCAAAACACCTCTGCTCTCCCCTATTACCTCGCCACTGGTTGAGGGGGGAGCAGCGTCTCTCACTCCTCCCTTCTCTGTACCTGCACTACCCGCACTTGCGCTGCTGAGACCATGCGTCTCTCACTCCCTCCTCCTCTGTACCTGCTGCACTACCGGCAGCCTTGCGCTGCTGAAACCATGCGTCTCTCACTCCCACCTCTGTACCTGCACTGCTCGCAGCTCTGCACTGCCACACTCCTCCCTCTTCTGTACCTGCACTGCGCGCAGCGCTGCGTTCCTCCCGGGGCTGAGATTGTGCGCCTCCCGCCTCTCCCCTCGGACAATCACGCACCATATGCCCCTCCTCTCCACACTTGAAACACTTTGAGTTTCCAGAGTTCACAAAAACGACAGTCAAAATCAACAATCATCAACTCTTAGTTTTAAAACCAAATCAAGCTCTTCTCCGCTGTTCTCGAGAATCATTCGTATTTTGGGCGAACGTGAACTGAACGTACTGTATTTACGCTAAATGATCGTAATTGAGAACGCGTTCATTCTCAGCACTGTATAACGGCGTTCAAAAGTGCGTTCATTCTCAGCACTCATCAGACTCCTCACAACAAACAGTGGAACCGCGGAATCGGCTAGCAGTATCATGGATGAAGCCGAGAGCTACAGCAGCACTCGCTCAGAGTCAGACTCTACCTCTATGACGTCGGCGTATGAGCATTTAAAAGAGTTTAACGTTAAAGTCAGTACTGACTCAGACGAAAAAAATCAAACGTTTGTCTGTAAACTTTGTCCACCCGGTTTGAAGAAGCAAGTCCGTACATCGACAATGTCGACAGCAAACCTTAAACGGCACATTGAGAATAAGCAAAAGTCCTGTTTTTGTTTTCATAATAAAGACAATTCAAGCAAAGTTTTTCCTCATGTTTTTGAAAATATACTGTAGAGATGAAAGCTGCAGCTGCTACTAGTGTGGACTGAATGGGCGGCAGCAAAGCTTTATGGAAATGCCAGTATTCCGATTGCTGTCTGTGGTTCAATCATTTTTACAAATAATAGCTCGCAGCAACGTATTGAAAAAAGAACTATAAACTATAAATTAGTTCATTTTTGAAACCATGAACTTTTGTTCAACATTTTGAATTATGTACTATGAACTGAACTAGTTCATTTAAAAAATTGTGAACTGTGAACTGAACTAGTTCATGTAGAAAGTGAACTTTCCCAACACTGTTCGTCACTTATGAATGGCGGAATGTTTTTTATGTTAATCCTTCTGCCTGGTGTGGAGAGAGGCGCCACGACAATGAACGCATCATCGATACTAATTCCGGATTCTACCACCGCGTTCACCTTCTCCAGACAGTCTAGGAAAATCACCACTCCACCGTTCATTATCGCAGCTGATTTAACACTTTTATGCCCAACAACTTCAGCTACTGCCAAGCTGCAGTCCGCTACGGACACATTAAAAGCATTAATTTTAACACCATGCTTCCTGCCGAGTTTGGTAAACTCCATACTGGCGTCTCACACCAACCAGCGGCACAACCTGGCCGACTGCCAAACAAACACACTCCCCACTTAACCCTGTACACACCAAACACACAGCAAACTACACTATAATTACAATATAACATAAATAAATGTATAAACAGAGAGAGAGAGAGAGAGAGAGAGAGAGAGAGAGAGAGAGAGAGAGAGAGAGAGAGAGAGAGAGAGAGAGAGAGAGAGAGAGAGAGAGAGAGAGAGGAGAAACATATGTTACATGAGCTCCTAGATTTGCATGTACTTTTTGTCATTTTAGATTGAGAAAGAATGAAGTAATTTGTAGAACAATGTAAAGACAAGCTCAACAGCAACTGAAAAGAAAATAAGTGGAAGCCAGCAGCTGCAATTGAAACAGAAACAGCTAAGCTAATCTTGGACCTTGGAAGCTAACATTGGATGCTAACTGTGAACTTTGGAAGCAAGCAGTGGGTGATAACAACTAGCTGGAAGCTAACAGTGGATGCTAACAACAAACTGCGAACTTTGAGCTAACATTGGATGCTAACTGTGAACTTTGGAAGCAAGCAGTGGATGATAACAACTAGCTGGAAGCTAACAGTGGATGCTAACAACAAACTGCAAACTTTTGGAGCTAGCAGTGGATGCTAACTGTGAACTTTGGAAGCAAGCAGTGGATGATAACAACTAGCTGGAAGCTAACAGTGGATGCTAACAACACACTGCAAACTTTTGGAGCTAGCAGTGGATGCTAACTGTGAACTTTGGAAGCAAGCAGTGGAAGCTAACAGTGTTAACAGTCCAGGAGAGAGGTTGTGTTCTCAGGAGCTCCCGGAACCTCCTGATTTTAGGCTGAAAACTGGAGAAAAAGGAAAAAAGACACTCAACTGGAATAAACCTGGATATCCCTACAAGGAACTAAAGAGGACTATACCAATTTCTAGTGGACTAGTGCTTTGTTGGAGTCATAACGAAGTAAATATCACTGGACTGAGAGGTCTACCTCATAAACCAAAACCTGGATATCTCTACAAGGAGACAAAAAGAATTATACCAACTTCTAGTGGACTTAGACAACCAGAAGGACATAGGTGTCAAGCTCTTGAACTCTTGTAACAATGGAAACAGGGCCACGCAGTCCCCCTGATTAAAATGCAAATGCAGTCCAAACACACTCAAAGCTCCCTTCAGTCGCCTACCCTGAGCACACTAAGGGCACAGATAAGAAAAAGTTCAAAGAAGAATACTTAAGAGCAACGGCAGATAAACTTTTTGCAGACCGGGAAAGCACTGGACACATATCCAACCAAATTTTCTACACTGAAAACATAAGGGCATGGCACGTTGCCACACTAGACCACCATCCCTCTGCTACAAAAAAGGGAAATAGTACTGTATACTGGAGATAGAGACAGATGAGAACCAAATGTTTGTACACTTCTACAATACAGGAACAGTAATGGTCCAGGGCAACATAAACCCCTTTGTAAAAGACTTCTCCAAAATCAAAGATACTTCACTAAAGAAAACCATCCCCAGTGAAAACACCCCCACCAGTGAACAATTAAACAACACAGAAGATAAACTCATAACGGAACCAAACTGGGCCATGGAGATGAATGAGTTGAAGAAGAGGTTCTCACAGCTTGAGATCATACAAGTGCAAATGGATGAAGCAAGAAAGAACTCCCCCCCCACCCAATACCATAGACACAGAGGAAGATGCAGTGAAAAAACTCCAGAAAAACAACGAGGCTTTAAAGAAAATACTCACAGACTTGGAAGAGGGGTCAAAACTGACCAATCTGGAAATAAAAAATATCAAAGAAGAGGTGAAAACACTAACTGGCAAACTGGAAGAGACAAGAAGGCTGCAGCCCCAGAGAACGTCACCACAACAACAAGATCCAAACGTCAACCTACCAGCAGCACAAACCCAATAGACTCCAACACACACCCAAGACACCCCGCCACCAACACACACCCAAGTAGGGATGGGTATCGTTAGGATTTTATCGATGCTACTACTCTTATCGATACTGCTTAACGGTTCGGTACTTTATCGATACTCTTATCTGTTCTTTTTGATTATTTTTTTATGATTTTTATATTTGCAGTTGAGAGCATTGGTCATCTCCCTACAGTAAAGATTCGAAATGATTGAATTATTGTAAATTTGTGTGGAGTGGTGGGAATAGCTGCTTCAATAATAACTTATAACAACAGACAAGTTAGACAACTATGTATACAAAAAAAACGATACACTGAATGATTAGTTGTTACCTAAAGTCCTTGGACTCCACTGTAGAGAACGGGTGCAGGCCTTTGACAACAAACTTTGTCACAGCCCTGTGACACTCGTTCACCCTATCCTCATCCTTCCTCTAGCTGCTAGGGGGGAGAAAGGACTTTGGGTGGTGGAGGTAGAGGGAGGATGTGTGGTGGGCTCACTGGCCTGGGACACATTGGTGGCTGACGCCTCAGCTTGACGATCTATAAAACGTTTTTAGATTGTAGTATTTGTAGCTAAACAATTATTTTGTTTATTAGCCTATTTGTAATAATTCGTTATTAGCCTAGGAAACTCCGTATCTTGGCTTACCGGCTGCAGTGGACATGGATGCAGATGGACCACTGCGCGCAAGGCAGTCAAATACGGCGCATTTCTGCACACTAATATCGTGTTTTGCCAACAAATGTTTTGATAGATTGCTCGTATTGCCACCCTTACTGGCAAATGTTTTGTTGCACTTGTGGCAACGTGCGTTGTCGGCATTGACCCTTGTAAAGTATATCCATACTTTAGAACGCTTCGCTCTATCCGCCATCACGACTCAGTGCATGCAGAGGCAGAGCCGTCTGTGTGCAGCGCGCTTCAGCACGGGCGTCGGGGACAGCACTTTCATTAAGGAGTACCCGTATGTATAAGAAGTACCCGTATGTGTAGCGCGACTCGCGAGGAGTGTGTGTAATAATGACTCGCTGCGGCTCGCTTCTCGTGCAGAGACAGAGAGAGGAGAGATCGTTTGCAACTTTTAAATAATAATAATAATAATAATAATTTCTCTAGAGTATCGATAGCAGTACCGAGGACGTCGGAGCTTATAAATACTCCGGTATTTTCTAATATAGTACCGGTTCCCGTTTAAAACCGGGGTCCGGGGGGCATCCCTACACCCAAGACACCCCAACATTAACACACACCCAAGACACCCCACCACCAACATCACCCACCAGATCTCATGAAGGTCCACAAATCGTACTCCTCATGGACTCAAACGGGAGATACGTAGAGGAAGAAAAACTCTTCCCAAACCACATAGTTAAGAAACTAAAATGCCAGAATACCTATCGGGCTATAGAGCTACTGACAGAAGACAGCCTGGGGTCCCCCAGCCACATCATAATACACACAGGCACAAACAACCTGAGAGTGAGAATGCAGACAGGGGAGGAGGTGACCAAATCTGTCATGGAAGTAATCGAAAAATCCACGTCAACATTTCCCAGAGCAAAAGTAGTAATCTCGGCACTGCTACCCAGATGGGATTACCACCCAGACTTCATACAAAGTATTAATGCACACATCTCCAGAAACTGTGCAATGAAGAAAAACGTCTACATGGCAGCTCACCCCACCCTAGATCTGTACAGCCTGCATGACGATGTTCACATCCTCAAAAGAGCAGTCCCTAACTTCGCAAAGACCCTGAAAGACGTCGCACTAAACCGTAGCCCTACCACATCCTACAGGAGCAACAGAGGGATAAACACCCCACCCAGAGCTACACCCAGAAGACCTTTTGCACCTAGAGAACAACAGGCTACAACCAGAGACCACCCTGCACCCCAGGCCAGGTCCACGCCTGACCTGCAAAGAATATATCACACATATGCACAGGTTGCCCAGTTTCGATCTGCTCCCCTCCTGCAGACCCCCCCCCAGCCAATGCATATGCTGCCAACCCCACAACACACATACACACAGCACATGCCACCACCAATCCCATACCACACAAATGTACAGGTCAACCCCATGCTCGACATCTCCACCCGGGGAGCTGACCGTGCATCAGATGATCAGCAAGCTTTACTCATTTGTGGTCCAGGACAAAACCACTGGAATATAACACTGTAATAATGGAATACAAATCTTTCACCATTTCAAGCTGGAATATACAAGGTCTGAGGTCAACTGCCCTTGGAACAAAGAGCAGAAACCCAGACTTTATCACAGAAATGTCAAACACAGACATCATGGTCCTACAAGAGACATGGCACAGAGGAAATAGTCCTACTGGCTGTCCTGCAAACTACAGAGAGCTGTTGGTACTGTTGTGGCTGATGGTTGTTTAACACAGCAGGAGACGATATTTCCAATTTTAACAAGTAGGTAATTTATTTAGGAAAAGAAGTTTTAACAGCAAAAGCTATGGCTCAGTAGACGGTCACCACAGTTGAAGGAAAACACTCTGACTCCCCAACCCCCCGTTCCCCCAGATAATACCTTCCCAGCCCTGCCCCGACATGACAGATATGATGACGTAACATATTATATCAGATATGACATGACGTACATTAAGATGACACATAGATTTAACATAGAAGAGAGAATAAAAACAGAAGATAAGTCTAAAGGTTTATCGTCCTGAGACAAAGCTGGAGTCTGGAGTCAAGATTAGTGAAAGAGAAAATGAGTGTGTGTGTGTGAGTGTGAAAGAGTATATGTGTGTGTGTGAATGTGAAAATGAGTGTGTGTGTGTGTGTGAATGTGAAAGAGTATATGTGTGTGTGTGAAAGAGAGAGTTCAGATTAGTGAGGTTTGTGTGTGTATGAAAGAGATAGAGATGAGATGTGTGCGTGTATATGTGTATGTATGAAAGAGAGAAAAGAACAAGATATGAAAGCGATATGATGTACGAGATTACAAGCACACAACGTGCCGTACTGAAATGTCCATCTGTCCAAGTTGTTTTAAGAACGTCAGCCAGACCGTCTTTCAGCACTGCTTAGTTGACCCATATTAAACTAGTTCACCTCATATACACATTTTCCCCAACAGTACCATCCCCCAAGCTAACAGGGGTCAAACAGGGGAGAGACTCTGGAGGCATGCTAATATGGTACAAATCAGAACTAACCCACTCCTTAAAGCTAATCAAAACCGGAGCTTTTTTCATCTGGTTAAAAATAAATAAGGAACTTACATCAACCGAGAAAGATGTCTACCTGTGTGCCACCTACATCCCCCTAATCGAATCCCCATATTATAAGGAGGACATGTTCCCAATCCTACAAGACGTAATCAACCAGTTCCAGGCTTGTGGTCACATTATAGTCTGTGGGGACCTCAATGCCAGGACAGGACGAGAACCTGACACTCTCAGCACACAGGGTGACAAACACATACCAGGAGGTGGAAACATCCCCTCCCAAATATGCCCCCCCAGAAAGAACTATGACCAAACAACAAATAAACATGGGTCACAACTTATACAGCTCTGTCGCTCGCTGGGACTATACATAGTTAACGGTAGGCTCCGAGGGGACTCTTATGGTAGGTACACATACAGCTCATCTCTGGGTAACAGTAGAGTAGACTATTTTATCACTGACCTCAGCCTAGAGTCTCTCAGAGCGTTCACAGTCAGTCCGCTAACACCCCTGTCAGACCACAGCAAAACCACTGTCTACCTGAATAGATCAACACCCAACCTGGAAATACCAAAACCAAACAAACTACACACTATTAAAAAAGACTACAAATGGAAAGAAAGTAGTATGGAAGCATTCCAATCTGCTATCAAGCTACAAAAAGTCCAATCCAAATTAGACCAATTCCTGGAAAAAAAACTTCCAACACAACAGCAAAAGCGTAAACGGGGCGGTAGAAAACCTCAATAACATATTTGACCTTACAGCTTCCTTATCCAACCTAAAGGCCTCAAATAGGAAAGCGAGGAAAAAAAATATGCATGACAAATGGTATGATAATGATTGTAAAAATCTCAGGAAGAAATTAAGGAACCTATCAAACCAAAAACACAGAGACCCAGACAACCAGAACACACGTCTCCAATACAGTGAAACACTGAAACACTACAAAAACAGTCAGAAAAAAAGGGACCAACATGTTAGAAACCAGCTACAAGATATAGAGGAATCCATAAAAACAAACAACTTCTGTGTAAACTGGAACAAACTAGACAAAGAACACCACGAGGAGCTACCCATTCAAAATGGATATGTATGGGTAAACCACTTCTCCAATCTCTTTAGCCCAATACAAAATAATGAACAGCAAAAACACATACAAGATAAACTACAACGCCTGGAGTCAACCATAAAAGACTACCAGAACCCGCTAGACTCCCCAATTACACTACAAGAACTACAGGACAAAATAAAATCACTTAAAACCAAGAAGGCCTGCGGAGCAGATGGTATCCTAAATGAAATGATCATATTCACAGACTCCAAATTCCAATTGGCTATACTAAAACTCCTTAACATTGTCCTTAGCTCCGGGATCTTCCCCAATATTTGGAACCAAGGACTCATAACACCGCTCCACAAAAAGGGAGACAAATCTGACCCAAACAATTACCGTGGGATCTGTGTCAACAGCAACCTTGGGAAAATCCTCTGTATGATCATTAACCACAGACTCATACATTTCCTCACAAACAACAATACCTTGAGCAAATCACAGATTGGCTTCCTACCAAATCACCGTACAACAGACCACATTCTCACCCTCAGCACCCTAATCGACAACCAAATAAAGAAAAATAAAAGCAAAGTATACTCCTGTTTCGTTGACTTCCAAAAAGCATTTGACTCAATTTGGCACGAGGGTCTGCTGTACAAACTGTTAGATAGTGGCATTGGAGGAAAAACCTACTACCTCATAAAGTCAATGTACACCAACAACACATGTGCTGTGAGGATTGAGGAAAAACACAGACTTTTTTCCTCAACGCCGTGGGGTTAGACAGGGGTGCAGATTGAGTCCAACCCTCTTCAACATGGCAAAAACATTGGAACAAACTGCAGCACCTGGCATCCCCCTAGCAAACACAGAAGTCAAATGCCTACTGTTTGCAGATGACCTGGTGCTGCTGTCCCCAACAAAAGAAGGGCTACAACAGCACCTTGACCTTCTGCACAAATTCTCCCAGACATGGGCACTGACAGTAAACCTAAACAAAATTATGATATTCCAAAAAAGGCCGAGCCTACAACAACAAAAACACATTCCTCCTAGACACAATTTCCCTAGAACACACAAAAAACTACACCTATCTCGGCCTAAACATCAGTGCTACAGGGAACTTCAACCAAGCTGTGAACGACCTGAGAGACAAAGCAAGAAGGGCTTTTTATGCCATAAAAAGCAACATCAAGTTAGACATTCCAATCAAAATCTGGCTCAAAATATTAGACTCCGTCTTAGAACCGATTTCCCTATATGATTGTGAAGTCTGGGGCCCACTTGCAAACCAAAACTTCACCAAATGGGACAAACACCCAATTGAGACTCTGCATGCAGAATTTTGCAAATCCACCCTCCGCACCCAACGGAAAACACCAAATAATGCATGCAGAGCAGAACTAGGAAGATACCCACTAATCATCAACATTCAAAAAAGAGCATTCAAATTCCACAATCACCTAAAAGAAAGTGACCCAGACACACTCCACAACATAGCCCTCACCCACAGAGAGACCCTCGATAGATGCCCACTTAGCCAGATGGTTCTGGGACTCTGCTCACAAACACAAGCAGAGCCACCAGACAGAAACCACACTGGACTAAATAAAATTATAAGAAAACTATCTGACACATTGGAAAGAATCACCCCAAAACAAGAGCAAATTTAAATGCTATTTGGCCCTAAACAGAGAGTACACAGTGGCAGAATACCTGAGCACTGTGACTGACCCAAAACTAAGAAGATTCTTGACTAGGTACAGACTCAGCGACCACAGCCTAGCCATTGAGAAAGGCCACCATAGGCAGACCTGGCTCCCAAGCGAAGACAGACTATGCACCCACTGCACACAAGATGAGGTGGAAACCGAGCTCCACTTCTTAACAACCTGCCCAGTGCCCACTATACCAAGACATCAGAGACATATACTTCCCACAAATTGCAAACACCCAAAGAGACTTTGAAAACATGGACAATAACTCAAAACTCTGGGAGAAATACAAGAATGTGCAAACACAGCAGCAAGATTTGTGAGCTGCTGTGACAAGAAAAGGACATCCAACTGAATACAACCACCATAAAGACTGTACAAGAAATTCCTTCTGTAATGTACTGATTTCTTTTGTTTTCTCTGTTTGATTGTTTTGTTTGGCTTTGGCAATGTAAACGTATGTTTCCCATGTCAATAAAGCCCATTTGAATTGAATTGAATTGAGAGAGCGAGAGAGAACAGAGAGAGCGAAAGAGAGAGAGACAGAGAGAGAGAGACAGAGACAGATGGGAAGAGAAAAGGAGAGAGAGAGATAGAGAGAGAGAGAGACAGAGAGACAGAGAGACAGAGAGAGAGAGGGGAAGAGAGAAGGAGAGAGAGAGAGAGCACACTGCACATGTATGCATATGTGCATTAGTCTGAATACATACTGAGTGAAACACTAGCTTGAGAGAGAGATAGCGAGAGAGAACAGAGAGAGAGAGCGAGAGAGAGCAAGAGAGAGAGCGAGAGAGAACAGAGAGAGCGAGAGAGAAAGAGACAGAGAGACAGAGAGAGAGACAGAAAGACAGAGAGAGATGGGAAGAGAGAAGGAGAGAGAGAGAGCACACTGCACATGTATGCATATGTGCATTAGTCTGAATACATACTGAGTGAAACAGTAGCTTGAGAGAGAGAGAGATAGCGAGAGAGAACAGAGAGAGAGAGAGCGAGAGTGAGAGAGCGAGAGAGAACAGAGAGAGAGAGAGAGAGAGAGAGAGAGAGAGAGAGAGAGAGAGAGAGAGAGAGAGAGAGAGAGAGAGAGAGAGAGAGAGAGAGCGAGCTGCTGACAGTACACAGAGTTGATTTGCTGACACCGCTGTATTGTTATAACCCATAGACTACCAACAGTACATTACTGTTGCTAACTCCCTCCCCCTCTCTACCTCAATCCATTCTAATCCAAACCAAACAGACACATCTATTGAATGGCTGGACATGGAATCACAGCCAGGGTTATAACCCCAGTCCTGCCGGCCCTATCTACATACTAATAAGACCCCCACGCCTCTCTCTCTCTCTCTCTCTCTCTCTCTCTCTCTCTCTCTCTCTCTCTCTCTCTCTCTCTCTCTCTCTCTCTCTCTCTCTCTCTCTGACCAGTGTGTCGGCTCCACGTGAACCCTTTCACTACCACGCTACCAAAGGGTTAACCCTTTCACTGCGACAATGCAGAGGGTTAACCCTTTCACTACTACTACTAGTGAAAAGGTTTAACCGTCTGTAGTGTGGTAGTGAAAAGGTTAACCTTCTGTAGTTGGTGGTGAAAGGGTTAACCTTTTGTAGTGTGATAGTGAAAGGGTTAACCTTCTGTAGTGTGGTTGTGAAAGGTTAACCTTCTGTAGTGTGGTAGTGAAAGGGTTAACCGTCTGTATTGTGGTAGTGAAAGGGTTAACCTTCTGTAGTGTGGTAGTGAAAAGGTTAACCTTCTGTAGTGTGGTAGTGAAAGGTTAACCTTCTGTAGTTGGTAGTGAAAGGGTTAACCTTCTGTAGTGTGGTAGTGAAAGAGTTAACCTGCTGTAGTGTGGTAGTGAAAGGTTAACCTGCTGTAGTGTGGTAGTGAAAGGGTTAACCTTCTGTAGTGTGGTAGTGAACGGTTAACCTTCTGTAGTGTGGTAGATAAAGGTTAACCTGCTGTAGTGTGGTAGATAAAGGTTAACCTGCTGTAGTGTGGTAGTGAAAGGTTAACCTTCTGTAGTGTGGTAGTGAAAGGTTAACCTTCTGTAGTGTGGTAGTGAAAGAGTTAACCTGCTGTAGTGTGGTAGTGAAAGGTTAACCTGCTGTAGTGTGGTAGTGAAAGGTTAACCTTCTGTAGTGTGGTAGTGAAAGGTTAACCGTCTGTAGTGTGGTAGTGAAAGGTTAACCTTCTGTAGTGTGGTAGTGAAAGGTTAACCTGCTGTAGTGTGGTAGTGAAAGGTTAACCTTCTGTAGTGTGGTAGTGAAAGGTTAACCTTCTGTAGTGTGGTAGTGAAAGGTTAACCTGCTGTAGTGTGGTAGTGAAAGGTTAACCTGCTGTGGTGTGGTAGTGAAAGGGTTAAAGCCTGCAGCTCTCGCTCCAAAGTGTTTGTTTGTTTACAGCTGTCGCTTTCAAGGTGACCATGCTGTGAATAAAACAGTGAGTGAAACACTCTCTGTCAAAACCCTGACACTACTGGAAGCTAAAAGACAAGCTACTTGTTTGTGGAGGTGGAGATGTCTGTATTTGTGCATGTGTGTGTGTGTGTGTGGTTGTGTGTGAGTGTGTGCGTTTATGCGTGTGTGTGTATTTATTTGTGTGGTTGTGTGTGTGTTTATGCGTGTGTGTATCTATGTGTGTATCTATGTGTTTATTAATGTGTGTGTGGTTTTGTGTGTGGGTGTGCGTTTATGTGTGTGTATTTATTTGTGTGGTTGTGTGTGCGTTTATGTGTCTGTGTATTTATGTGTGTGTGTGTGTGTGTGTGTATTTATGTATGTATATGTGTGTGTATTTATGTGTGTATGTGCATTTATGCGTGTGTGTATGTGTGTGTGTGTGTATATGTGTGTGTATTTTTCTTTCTGCATGTGTGTGTGCGCGCTTGCAACTATGTCCGCCTCTGTGTGTGCGATTGTCCACGTGCATACGCATTCGGTATTTCTTTGTATGCGTGTGTGTGGTCGTGTGTGTGCGTGTGTGTGTGTGTGGTCGTGCACGCCTGCCCTCGGAGGTCCGAGTGGTGATTGATGCTGGCAGGTGCGTCTCCGCTCACACACACACTGACACCTCAATCCCATCAGGGTCATCCAGAGCTCCGGGACTCCACAGGCGGAATGCTAAGGAGACGGTTTGTCCGCTCGCGCGCTCTCTCTCTCTCTCTCTCTCTCTCTCTCTCTCTCTCTCTCTCTCTCTCTCTCTCTCTCTCTCTCTCTCTCTCTCTCTCTCTCTCTCTCTCTCTCTCTCTCTCTCTCTCTCTCTCAGACCACACACCGCTGAGGTACAGAGGGGGGGGGGGGCACAGTCCAACCTCCGCACCCACTCTATGATCCGCTGTTTCCACAGCCTCACCTGGACACACTTAAAGGGGAACTGTCTTATAAATTGCCCTTTCCAGTGTTTAGCATTGTTTTCTAGCAATGTGGGGTTGTATCAACACTATCTATGTCGGAAATTCTATTTTCTATTTTTTGCGCATTCCTCCAGTTCAGATGAGACAAGGTCCTCCCCCACTGAACCAAGCCATTCTGATTTGACTGGTTCGCTGACGTGAATTAGGCACTGATCTGCATATCTCAGCCCCTGGTTGTAGCCACCGCTCACAATCAACAATTCGCTCAACAACGGAGCGAGTGGAAATAATGCGACACTGACACTTCCTCAAACAGGTTGATGTGACGCAAGTGCTGATAGAGAGAGAGCGAGAGCGAGTGAGAGAGAGAGAGAGAGAGGGAGAGACAGACAGATAGATAGAGGGAGAGAGAGGCTCTCATACGGTGCAACTCGAGTCATCTCGGAGCATCTCTCCTCTCTCTCTCCCTCTCTCTATCTGTCTCTCCCTCTCTATATCTCTCTCTCTCCCTCTCTCGCTCGCTCGTTCTCTCTCGCTCTCTCTCTATCAGCACTCGCGTCACGTCAACTTGTTGCAAAATATCATAGCGCACACGCACACTCCCATGCGTATTCCGATCCGTGCAATAATATTCACGTGGGTATATATTGTCATTTGAAACAAGTTACCAATGCATTGTCCCGTAGGATTATGCCCCCCCACGGTGAAATTAATTAGTCTCCCTCTCTATCTTTCTATCTCTCTCTCTGTCTGCCAGCGCATTGCGAGTATGGGCGGAGCCCAGCCAAAAACAGCTTGGAATCTGGAAGTGCAGAAAATGCTGCTCTAGAGGACTTGATTAGAAATACAAAACAATGAAAAAAAAATAAAAAAAAAACGTACAGATGTGTTCCATAGACTCACAGGAATTGTGCAAAATTGCCCAAATAGTGAAAGAAATAGTAAGATAGTTCCCCTTTAAGACAAAGAGACAGAGGAGGGGAGGATGAAGAGGAGGAAGATGAGGAGGAGGAGGGGGGGAGGGGGGGCAGAACTGATGAGGTGGGTGAATAAGGTGATTGTTGAAGGGGATAAATAATAAACTTTTCATGAAATAATTGCAGTCAGATCCGGCGCCATGGGCGGGCATTAGGGGGCCGGGCCCGCCCACAGAGTCAGCTGTGCCCACCCTGGTAAAAAAAAAAATGTTTGTCAATCAAAGTCAACTATCCAAATCCTTAGTCGGGGACAGCCCTAGTGGGCACTGATGTCAACAACAACACTACTGAAGCTAGCACGGCACTCTGTGAGAATTAGTTTTCTACCCTCAAGAACGTCTTTACAGAACATCGCCTTAGTATGCTTCATCGACGCAAGGCCCTTTTTTATTCAGTTGGCATTTGAGAAGGACTTAACAAAAAAGTTCAGGAATGAGTGGAGTGGCAGTGTTTTAAGAAGATTTCACTCTTGTTTGCTTTTTTATGCACCTTATTTTTGTCAGTTCAGTTCAGTTTTCAGTGAATTCAGAAGTGTTGAATAAATGGAGACTTTTCAAAGATATGGAATAGAATAGAATAGAAATGTATTATCCTGAGGGAAATTTGACACTGCAAATCACTCAACATTAAACATTTAGACAGAACAAGTCACGAATAAGAATAACAAAACAAATGGCCTAAGAATAGAATAAAATGAAATAGAATAAAAATAGAATAAAAGATACAGTAAATAAATGAAGTAAAAATATACTGAAGTCTACAGTAGGTGTAATATTGCACAGTGCTGTTTAAAAAGTAAGAGTCCAGGAAGATGGTAACTGTCAATGTGCTCAGTGATGCAGTGAGGAACAGTGATGCATTGTATAGTCTGATGGCTGTCGGAATGAAGGACTTCCTGTCCCGTTCAGTGCTGCATTTAGGTAGTGTGAGCCTATAATATGCTCCTCCTGTCAGCCAAGTCTGTGTATAGTGGGTGGGAGGGGTTTTCCCTGATGGCCTGGAGCTTAGCAAGGTTCCTCCTCTCCGCCACCCTCGCTAGAGTCCAGCTCCACCCCAACCACGCTACTGGCCTTCCTGACCATCTTATCCAGCCTGTTTGTGTCCCCTGCTCTCAGTCCGCTGCCCCAGCAGGTCTGTTATATATATCCGTTCAGTCTGTTTTTGTATAAGTGAATGTTCTTAAGATAGAGAGAAATTTGATTTTTCAATTGCCTCTCTGCTGTTTAGTTCAGCACCGTGGGCAGCGCCAAGCAAGCCACAGTGCCGCTGTCCCAGCTGAAACGTATAAAAGGGAACCTGTGTTGAAAAACCATTGTGCCCCCCCGAGAACATTTTATGCCCGCCCACTAATTTGTTTCTGCAGCCTGGTCTGATTGCAGTCCAAGTGCTTCACAGTAGTAAGGAAATTGGCAAATAATCGACAGAATAAAAGCAATGCAGAGAGTAGAAAAAGGGTAAAAGCAATGCAGGTAATAATGATACAAATTGTCACAACTAGGCAGGCGTATGGAACACAATATGCAGACAAAGAGAAACGGCAGACAGGTCTTGTTAAAGCCCGGTATGGGTATATTTAACCTCTTAAGCAGTGGAGTATAGGATACATCCCACACCTATTCAACATATGACCTAAGAGACCTGAGATGTAGTGTTGGTGAGTAGTTAACTACATGTAGTTCAATGAACCAGTAGTTGCGTGGTAGTTTCACTACATTCAACTTGGAGTAGCATTTTCAGTGGTTAACTACTTTGGGTCATGTAGTTTAGGTTAATTACACACTATTATTTCCCTAGAGAGTGCTGACAGTGAGGTATTGCCTGCCCCAGTCACTAAATCAAACACACCCACACTTCAGTTCAGTTTATGCTCCAAATAACTATAGATTGTGGTCATTTTCTACAGTGTAGTTTGGATGTAGTTTACCTACCTATTCAAATAATTTTGAGAGTAGTTAAAGATTTAGTTTGTGAAGTAGTTAGTAGTTGGGTAAACTACAGAGTTGTTTCCCCCAACACTGCCAGGATGTAATCAGCAACCTTGCTGTCATGATTGCCTGTGCCTGCTCTGCCATATTGATGAAGAGTATAAGTGTATCTGTGTGTGATGTGTAATCAGAGTGTGTTTGTGCAGAGGTGCGCCTGTCAGAGCCAGCAAAGCCTTATCTGTTGGCCTAGCTTGTTAGAATTTAATATAGCCTATTGTATTTTACAAAGTTTGTTCACATCAGTTCATTAACATAATTCCATTGCTCTCTCCCTCAGTTGCGCTTCTTCCAGTGCAGCTCATATATACATTTGAGCCAATCAGATTTTTTACCCGAGTCTAGTCTAATCAAGTCTACCCCGAGGCCTTCAGGATTTTGAATGAATCCCCTTTGCTGTTGAAACTAAATTGGATGGGGAGATGTTGTTGATTGTCACATTTCTTATCCACTTTTTCTCCTAATTTAAATTTTTTTCTCCCATCCCAATTTCGTATTGCCAATTCTCCCCTCCCCTGTCTTGAACGTTGCTAGACTATGCCTCCCATTGGTCGGTTGTAGTGAGGATAGAAGCCTTGCATCACGTTTCCCCTCCGGTACACGAGGAGGCAGCCTGTCGGATCTTTTCACCTGCCAGCACGGACTCTCAGTGGCGAGGAGTAATGCGTGGGAGGCTCGCGCTTCCCCCGTCACTTCCTGCTTCCGTCGCACCGGCGTCACCAAACCGACCAGTAGGAGTCGCTGTCCACAACGTCAAATCCCCACCCACCGGCTTTCCCACCCCTAACACTGCCAATTGTGTTAGTATGATGGCCGGCCAAGCCGGTAGCAACACAGAGAGCTGGGCTCGATACCAGCATCTCCTGCGTTAGTGGCGAGCGCCTTGCCCACTGCGCCACTCAGCCGCGGATGGGAATGTTGTTGATTGTCACATTTGTAACCGATCACACTGGCATGTTGGGCTAGCTACTGAATACTAGCAACGTAAAGTCGTTAAAGTAGCAGTTTGATTTGTATTTAGTCCTGTTGTTTTTTTAATGCACAATGACTGAAGGGGGAGCAGAAATGGATTTGGTGGCGGATTTACCGGCAGTCCTTTTATTTAGGCCCTTTTAGGAGAAGGACCCTTTAAGAAAAGCTGGAGCTAGTGAGGACAGCTAACCTCTCTTTCAGCACTTATGATATAATTGGGTTTTTCCGTTTCATTTCTATGTGAAGATAAGTAGAAAAATATTTGATGAATTTTTTTGTTTTGAGTAAATAAATGCTTTGATTTCTTCAAGGGAAGAGTGTGAGTTGAGTGTGAGTTGAAGTGAGTGCGTTGGATTGAAGAGGGTGAAGTGGATTTCCTTTGCAAAAGACATGCGTGTCTTTGTCAATATGCTGCTGGTGATTATTATTATTATTATTTGAATCTGTGTCACCAAATGTGTTTTAATCTGTGTCTGGTGTGCCATCATCAAATATGTTCCGTGGTAAGGTGTTCCATCACCGAATACGTTTTCATCTGTGTCTGGTCAGGTGCGTTTGTCACCGAATCATGTGTTTTCATCTGTCAAGCTGCGCCGTCACCGAATGTATTTACAGATTCATCTGTTATGGTTCTCCGACACCAGATTTTGTCCTATAGCCTGGTATAAATTATGTTCCTGGCTGTGCTTTTGAATCTGCGTCGCAGCATGTGTGCATTTAAGCCCAGCAGCTTGGGTGGAATCTGTGGGGAAGCCTGTTGAATCCTGATTGTGTTGGGTTTTATGGGATTCTTGCTTGCTTTCTTGGTACTGACATTGATTTGGGCTATGGATTTCTATTTGTGATGCAGCATCCTGTAATACTGCGTAATAGTGGGGCATAATTGTTTCTGTAATGTTATGGTGGAACCCAAGAGCAGAACACAAGGCACAAGAGAATGAGGCGGTTTAGGATATTTAATTAGGAACCAGGCAGATGATAAGGCAGATAGTGAATGTACTGAAGTAGGTCACTCCATGTGACCCCAGGCAACGTCCAGGCTGGTGACGTCCACGGGTGGGGAGTAGGCCGGGGGTGTGCAATCCTACACACAGAAGAGCAAGGTTAGAGCAAGGCAGGTTCAGAGACAGTGGAAGCATACAGGTTAGAGTCCTAGTACCACGGTAGGTGAAGCAACACTCGGACGAGGAGTGGCAGGAGTGCAGGCCTCATATCCAGGTGATGAGTCTCAGGTGTGTATGACCCAGGTACACAGCTTGGTGATGAGGAGTCAGGAAGCAGCCCATATAAGGGTGTGGGGACCTGCTGCCAGACAGGAGAGAGGGAGACCCTAGCTGTGGCTGTAACATGTAACAGCCCCCCTGGCTTGGTTAAGCAATAATGATGCGGTTTAGTTTCAATTTATTTGTCTTCTTTGCACAGGACCAATGTCAGCATTGAGCATTGTAGCACCTTAGTACCTTCGTAGCACCGTGCAAACTATAGTGATCAAAACATAAAAATAACACAAGCCATTCATTCTATAGTCTCACAAAATTACAATAAAGCTAATTAAACAAACATTTTAACTTTAGCAATATCAAATATTCATTTATCTTTTGTAACAAAAAGGCATTTAAGGAAATAAAGAAACAACTTTACATGTTCAGCAACCATTCTGCAGCATTGTAAATAAATCAGTGCATTACCTTACACTTCTGCAACATGCAATATGCATATGTTTTGTCTCAAGGCTAGTCCTGCATGCATCAAACAAAGCGCATGTCTGTGATTTTATGCTCTGTGCCATTATTACTACCTAAAATGTAATAAATTGTGGAATATTACTGTAATGAGCTGTATGTGTATGATCCAAGCGTCCTATGATCTCACACTCTTAGGAGCATAACAGAAAAAAGCATTCCATGCAAAAGTATTCTGTATTTTTGCATGGCAACTAATAAAGAAACTTGAACTTGAACTTGAACTTGAACACAAAACAAAATCTATGGACATATTCTACAATAATAATAGACACCTTTAGTGTTCAACATACTTTATTCTGCTTACCAAAGGGTGTTAATTTCTTTAGTATGAGCGATAGTACTCTCCAAAAGTTTGTTTGTGTTCGCTCTATCGTTCTCTATAGTGACTCCTAGTCGGTCATTAAAGTTTGGGCGACAGTGGCTCGGTAGGTAGAGCTGTCATCTGGTAATCCGGAGGTTCCCGGTTCGATTTGCGCTCCTCCCGGGCAGTGTGTCGAAGTGTCCTTGAGCAAGACAGTTAACCCCTAATTGCTCCTGATGAGCAGGTTGGCACCTTGCATGGTTGCCTCTGCCATCAGTGTGTGAATGTGTGAGTGAATGGGTAAAATGTGAGTAACAAATTGTAAAGCACTATATAAATGCAGCCATTTACAATTTACCATTTAAATCTAGCTATTGGCTAGTGATTCTTATCAGACGTCTGAAACTAAATAAATACTAGATACCAAACAAAACGTTTCTAAGTCGAAAGGGTTAATTAAGGAACCTTAAAGGGATACCTTACTTACTTGTCTTATGTTGTTGTCTTGTCTCATCAGTGCTGTGTCTAATACATTGCCGGTTATTGCTTTAACCTTGAACTGGAGAGCCTGGACTGGTCAGATGAACTCAATGGTACACTGGTTGAAGAAACATGGCTTGGTTTCAAAACCAAATTCTCAACAATACTAAACGACATGGCCCCCCTAAGAACCACCAGGGTAAAAAATCGCGCTGAGCCGTGGATGCACTCCGAAATACTGGCCGCTATGAAAACCAGAGACAAAAAATGCTCTGAGTTTCGTAAAAGTCAGTCAAAGCTTACTAAAAGCACGAGCAGTGAACTTCAAGCCCACGTGACTGAACTCAAACTAGAAAGAAACAGACTAAGAAACGACGTAAACTCCATGATCAAAACTGCAAAAAAGAATTTCATCAATGACAAAACTGAGGAAAACAAAAACAAACCACGTGAACTTTGGAAATTACTCAATAATCAACTAGGATGCAGTAAAAAACTTAAAACCAGATTCTCAAACATAAACATAAAAACGGACAACACGCTCATCACAGACAAGCTGGATGTAGCCAATTACTTAAACATTTTCTTCACAAACATAGCCACAACACTGGTAAACAAACTACCCTCCCACTCAGGGCTTTATGGGGTAGAACACATAGTAGCTTACTACAAAAACCTAGGGGTCCGCAAGGACGACTTCAAACTGGAAATTGTAACAACAGATGAGGTACTCAATAAACTGAGCGCCCTCCAACCTAACAAGGCCACTGGCCATGACAACATCCCCTCCAAATTCCTCAGAGACTCAGCAGCCGCCATCACCCCAATCATCACACACATAATAAACCTCTCCATAAAACAGGGACACGTCCCCAAGGACTTCAAAATTGCGAGGGTGACCCCTCTGCACAAAAAGGGCAGCAAATTAGACCCAGGCAACTACCGCCCTGTTTCTATTTTCACCTCCATCTCGAAAGTCATGGAAAAAATAGTCTACGAACAGGTCGAAAAGTACCTAGCGGAAAAAAATCTAATCTACGAATTCCAATCTGGCTTCAGAACATCCCACTCCACTGACACATGCCTTCTCTATTTGAATGACCACATCAAACAAGAGGTGGACGCAGGCAAATACTGCGGCATGGTCATGCTGGACCTACAAAAGGCCTTTGACACGGTCAATCACTCCATTCTGATTGACAAGCTAAAAGCAATTGGTTTTGATAGTCTATCAGTGAGCTGGATGCAATCCTACCTTGAGGGGAGGGAACAGATGGTGGAGGTAAACGGTACCCTATCCCCCCCCCTCACAGTGAGCTGTGGTGTTCCACAAGGAAGCATACTAGGACCGCTACTGTTCCTAATTTATGCAAATGACATGTCGTCAGCTTGTGACTGCAACTTGTTCCTGTTTGCGGACGACTCAGCCCTGCTGGTCTCTGACAAGAACAAGTTACAGGTTGAAAAAACCCTCAGCTCGGAACTAGGCAGAATCTGCATATGGCTCGCTGATAACAAACTATCATTACACATGGGCAAAACAGAGTCCATTCTCTTCGGTTCAAATAACAAACTCAGCAAGACCGACGGCTTCTCAGTTACAGTGGGTGACAATATTGTCACAAGGAAAGATGAAATTACCTACCTGGGTTCCATCCTAGAGGCTAATCTCTCCTGTGACAAAATGGCATCCAATGTAATAAAAAAAGTCAACCAACGAACTCGATTCTTGTACCGGATCTCCTCTCTGGTAAACAAGAATACCCTGAAGACTCTGGCAGGAGCACTCATTCAGGGGTACTACGACTATGCTTGCACCTCATGGTACCAAAGCACCTCAAAGGCGCTAAAAACAAAATTACAAACATCTCAAAACAAACTGGTCAGACTACTGCTTGACCTTACTCCTAGAACCCACCTCACCCCTGCCCACTTTGACAACCTAGGATGGCTTAGAGTAGATGACAGAGTACAGCAACTTGCAATGGGCCTGGTCTACATGCAATGGGCCTGGTCTACAAGATACACTACACGACCAAGGTACCCATGTACATGGCAAAATACTTCCCAAAGGTCAGTGAATACCACGATCACAACACCAGAGGGAGCTCCACAAATCATGTTAAACCCAGATTCGGCTCAAATAAGGGACTAAACACGTTTCGCAATTATGCCACATCAATGTGGAACGCCCTACCCAAAGCTGTAAAGGAATGTGGATCACTACCCACTTTCAAAACCTCTCTCAAGAGACACCTACGGGAGACTGCAATTCAACACTGGCCCCTGTAAATATCCTAACCCAACCCCCTCCAATGTACAGTCATTTACCTAGTATGGTTTTGTCAATAGTCCAATGTACAATTTTGTTTGTTTGTACAGAGTCTCCCCCCCCTCAATGTACAGTTTTGCTTGCTTATACAGTGTGCCCCCCCCAACCACCTCCAATGTAAATTACCCAGTATGGTTGTCAATATCCCAGTGTACCCAACCCCCCCCACCCAACCTCCTCCAATGTACAGTTTCTACGTCAAATGTATATACTCCCTTTTCTTGACTCCTTCTGTATCACAAACAGTACTGTATTTGCAAATCTGGTATGTCATAAATGTATAGATGTAGCAGTACTGACTATCTGTATGTCATGTATGTCATATATGTCCTGATGAATTGAAAATGGGGGACCCTGGTGGAAACAAGACGAAAGTCTTTCTCTGGTCTGCATCCCCTTAACAATTGTGTGTATTGAGCTGTACTGTATTGTACCCATTCTGCAATCTGTTAATAAAGTTTTCAATCAATCAATCAATCAGCTTCTTACTCTGTCTCTGGTCTACTACTCCTTTGGAGTGAGTCTGTGTTTGTGGTATAAGTGTATCTGTGTGTGTTTATTAGCAGTGAGTCTGTGTTTGTGGTATATGTGTATCTGTGTGTTTATTAGCAGTAAGTCTGTGTTTGTGGTATATGTGTATCTGTGTGTTTATTAGCAGTGAGTCTGTGTTTGTGGTATATGTGTATCTGTGTGTTTATTAGCAGTGAGTCTGTGTTTGTGGTATATGTGTATCTGTGTGTTTATTAGCAGTGAGTCTGTGTTTGTGGTATAAGTGTATCTGTGTGTGTTTATTAGCAGTGAGTCTGTGTTTGTGGTATAAGTGTATCTGTGTGTGTGTATTAGCAGTGAGTCTGTGTGTGTGTGGTATAAGTGTATCTGTGTGTGTATTAGCAGTGAGTCAGTCTGTGTTTGTGGTATAAGTCTATCAGTGTGTGTATTAGGAGTGAGTCTGTGTTTGTGGTATAAGTCTATCAGTGTGTGTATTAGGAGTGAGTCTGTGTTTGTGGTATAAGTGTATCTGTGTG
>NC_140175.1:99677502-99910499 GCF_963971535.1 Notolepis coatsorum
AGCCGTTTTGTGGTCATCGTTGTTCGTAATCTTACATTTAAATTAAATGTTTGCTCATGCATATCTTTGGACACCTCTAGCTGATAAACCAATAAGGATACAGAAACGGGAATTAAGGACCCCAACATGTCAACAACGGAGAATGGATCTGACTGGAACGCTAGCTATGTCTGGATTATACATTGCAACATGAGACAGTAAATACTATTCTAATAAAACGTTCACAACTATGTTCAACTTGTGTATTGTTTTGTTACTATAAGATTGTATTTCGCACTGTATTAAGCCATACCGACGTCACAGATGAGCTTGCTAGCCATTAGATGGTTAACGTGATATTAACGTTAGATCTATCCGACCTAAATACTATTCTAATAAAACGTTCAAAACTATGTTCAACTTGTGTATTGTTTTGTTACTATAAGATTGTATTTCGCACTGTATTAAGCCATACCGACGTCACAGATGAGCTTGCTAGCCATTAGATGGTTAACGTGATATTAACGTTAGATCTATCCGACCACAATTTGATTCCAAGTTTTTACATACCTCACTTTGTTGGTCTCTCACGAAAGTCTTTCTCTGGACTGCATCCCCTTAACAATTGTGTGTATTGAGCTGTACTGTATTGTACCCATTCTGCAATCTGTTAATACAGTTTTCAATTAATGTCAGACGTCCTCTCCATAAAAAAAAACGATTGAATTGCTCAGAATTTTAAATTATGTCCCCAATAGGACATAATAATATTAATATTATTCCCCAGTATGACACAATAAACACAGAATGAATGCCCCCCCCCCCCATAAAAACATACTGCCAAATTATCCCCATGGGTGTTGAAGACACTGTACCACCACAATAGTCAGGAATTGAGAAAAAGAAAATGCAACTTCAGCCTCACGCTGCTCCAACTTTCTTCCAGCATCGTGATATTGTAATATTCTTACATCCACTCGGACCATGAACAAACAAAAAAGGTGTTGAGAAAGACAGCGAACACTACAGAAAGGAGGAACTTGGGGATTGAATGGAGAAATTAAGTAAGAGATGTAAAGATTACGCATTACAATTGATGATTAATCAACAATAATGGAAAAACAAAATATTCTTGCTCTTTACCATTTTTTGTTTTTCTTCCCTTCCATCCTCATCTCCAAAACAGTTGGCGTGAACAAATAATACTAGAGACAGAATGAGTTTTGCTTCTTTTTTGGTTTTTCTTTTAATCAGTGAAATATATTCCCATCCATATCCCTAACTTTGTGATTTTTACATACTGATCAGACGGAGGCAGAATAGCCTGCACATACATCAATGCATCTCTTGTAAGATATGAATTGCGGCATACATTTTCCCAGACATGGTGCTGTTGGCGTCAAGCACAGGAGGTGAGGGGTGGATTGTCACCACCTGTTTAGCTAGGGCAGAGCGCATGTAGAGGGCATAGAAGAACCAGACGAGGCTGAAGATGCACAAGCCGATGGAGATGTTGATGAACACTTTGCCCATGTCAACCTTCTTCTTCTTCTCCTTGCGGTGCAAGGCAGCAGGATTCTCCTCTTTCCTCTGGAGGGGAGCAGCTTCACCGGTCACCACCCTCTTCCTCTGCCTTCCCATCCTGCCCACTGGAGCTGAGTGGAGAAGTGCAGAAGAGAAGATGTTTAGGTTCAAAGGGACAGTCAATGGCATGCTTGAGGAAGACCGGTAAGGTCGAAACGTTGCATCTACTGCCCTTTTTGTTTATTAAAATCACCTTGGAACTACAAGTGAGTTGCGAGCCCCGCTTTGTTCTTATGTATTACTGTTTTTACAGTTTGGCTCAGCACCAACAAACGGAGGATGTGCGTTATTTCTTTTCCCCTGACTGTTCAAATAAATAACATGTTATTTTCACACTTGTTATTGTGTTATAAATGTTGATTGATTGATTGAAAACGTTATTAACAGATTTCAGAATGGGTACAGTACAGTACAGCTCAATACACACAATTGTTAAGGGGATGCAGACCAGAGAAAGACTTTCATCTTGTTTACATCAGGGTCCCCCATTTTCAATTCATCATAACATATATGACAGATAGACAGTAGGCCTACTGCTACATCTATACATTTAATTATGACATACCAGATTTGCAAATACAGTACTGTTTATGATACAAAGAGTCCAGAAAAGAGAGTATATACATTTGATGTACAAACTGTACATTGGAGAAGGTATGGTAGGTGGGGTGGGGGAACTGTACATTGGAGGTGGTTAGGTCGATCTACCACTATGATCTTCGTCTCTTATAGGCTGTGTGATGCAGCAGAGGCCCCCAAAGATGAGCACCTGCTCCTCCATATACGTGGGGTGGATCTGGTTGCTGTAGAGGCAAAGTACCATTTCAGATGTTACAGAGATTACACAGTATTTCTGTACAAGAAAAACAACAGCACAGGGACCATCCAATATCAAACAATTGTTAAGGGGATGCAGACCAGAGAAAGACGTTTGTCTTGTTTACATCAGGGCCCCCCACTTTTAATTCATAGTGACAACAGCATCTAAAACAATATATTTATATGTATATTTATATATTGGAAGAGTATATTTATGAGACGGTATATTTTGTACATATGTAACGGTTGTGACAACGTCACCTCAAACTTCTAACGTCACGGGCAACAACACAGACCGCTATACCGTCATTCATAGTGTAACACCCAACAAGAATGTGAAACAACTTATTAGTATTGGGTTAGAGTTGTTTGATTTCCACTAACGTAATGTTAGATTGCTATCTGAGAAAGTTACAATGCTAACGTACCGTTAGTCTATGTGAGCTGGCTAAACCATTTGCCATGTGTAATCTGAAGGCAAAACGGACTGCATATAAACTGCTGATGACTCATAACTTCCTATCACGTTTGAATAATGCTGTAAAGTTAAGTAAAATGCATTTCAATAGTAATGTATATGAATTAAGAGCTTACCGATTGAGAGCTAAATCCACTGTTGTCAACAGACGAGACACAATATTTACTTCCTAGTTCCTGAGTTGGAGGAATGTCATTGGGAGAAATCAAGTCACTTGACATTGTAACACGTTTTGATTGGTTCCGCAGCAACGCCCCTTTTCACAAACGTAGGTAGTTTTTAGCTTATCAACACATTAATTTTCATAAAGGTATGACGCAAAAACCGTTGCCAACAAACGGAAATGTGTTAATATAGTATATTATGTAGTTCATATTACAATATCATATACTCTCTAAAACCAGACCAATCATTTCACTAACGGAAGCCTCTAGCAAGGTACGGCCCACCGTCTATTAGAGCTAGGAGATATTTTGGTAAAGCAAGAGGGGAGGCATTGCTGATTTAAACATGCTTCTCATTTATTTTGTAAAAAAAAAAGTTGACAGCGGTTTGCCTTAAATAATGTTTGGCACACAAAGACCGAACTGACTTAAAAATATAGGCTACATTTGTCTAAGTAAATAATTAAACCTTTCTATTTTTGTGGCCACATTATAGACAAAGGCCATCAACATAAAGTATGCATATGCTCAACCAGCACTAGACTTTCCTTTCTTTAAAATAAACACAAAATAAATCTAGTTGATACCATGGAGTGGAAAAGCGGCAATTGTCCCCGTTGGATAGTTAGTAAACACAGTTGCATGTTAGCCTTCTTGGATGTTGAATAAACGCCTAGCATTGTCTTTCAACACCCCGCCTCAGACTCCAATTTTCTCCTCTGCTAGCTACGGTAACATTTCATTGATGTCTGATAATGATTTCACTGGCTGTATTGGAGCTGGCAGGCTACCATAGTTAAACGTGTGTTGTACTTGTAGCGTGCTAACATTATGGCAAGATGTGTGTAGGCCTATGTAATGTTAATGCCTCTGTTTTTAAAAGTCATAATGAACAGTGATTTATATTGCGCTTGCCATTTCCACGCTGCAGCCAGCGCTTCACCTCTCTCGCCTCCATGCCAAAAATAAAAAAATATGTTTTGCGCATCCCCTGAACCGAACAATACACACATGCCCCGAACCGTGGAGGTCGTACCGAACGGTGTACGGTTCGAATGCGTACCATTCCACCCCTAGTATGTATGTGTTTGTGTGTGACGTATATGTGTGCATGTATGTGTGTGTGTGTGTGTGAGCATGTATGTGTATGTATGTGTGTGTATATGTGTGTGTGTATGTGAGAGAGCATGTATGTGTGTGTTAGTGTGTATGTATGTGTGTTTAGTGTGTATGTGTGTTTGTGTGAGCGTGTATGTGTGTGTGTGTATGTGTGTGAGCATGTGTGTGTGTGTGTGTGAGCATGTATGTGTGTGTAATATATATGTGTGTGTGTGTGAGAGAGCGTGTATGTGTGTGTATGTATGTGTGTGTGTGTGTGTTAGTGTGTATGTGTGTGTATGTGTGTGTTTGTGTCTCATTTCAGTCTTAAACTACATTGAGTTCTAATGCAAATTCTATCAGGGTTGAAAGTCTGCAGCTCAAACTAGACACATGATCATAACAGAACCCAGTGCATGTGGTGGTTCTGCAGCGTGAGGGTTTATATGTGGTGGTTCTGCAGCGTGAGGGTTTATATGTGGTGGTTCTGCAGCGTGAGGGGTTTATATGTGGTGGTTCTGCAGCGTGAGGGTTTATATGTGGTGGTTCTGCAGCGTGAGGGTTTATATGTGGTGGTTCTGCAGCGTGAGGGTTTATATGTGGTGGTTCTGCAGCGTGAGGGTTTATATGTGGTGGTTCTGCAGCGTGAGGGTTTATATGTGGTGGTTCTGCAGCGTGAGGGTTTATATGTGGTGGTTCTGCAGCGTGAGGGTTTATATGTGGGCTGATCTGCAGTTTCTCCCGTTCTGCTGATTGTGCAGAAGTCAGAGGATGGTGTGTCAACGAAACATGATTCATTTCCAACAATTTTCTGATGCTTTTGATGTTTTTCCATTGCTGGCACAATGTACGCACACTCAAGACAATTCATATTTGTTTGACTCTTGTTATAAATCAGATTTTTTCCCCTACTAAAATTCATATTTGTTAATTGGCTGTCCATAATTTTTTTTTGTGTAAGTGTGTGTATTCATGTGTGTGTATTTATGTGTGTGTGTGTGTGTACTGTAGATACTGGATCCTGAATGACACCTCTCTCTCTCTCTCTCTCTCTCTCTCTCTCTCTCTCTCTCTCTCTCTCTCTCTCTCTCTCTCTCTCTCTCTCTCTCTCTCTCTCTCTCTCTCTCTCTCTCTCTCTCTCTCTCTCTCTCTCTCTCTCTCTCTCTCTCTCTCTCTCTCTCTCTCTCTCTCTCTCTCTCTCTCTCTCGCTACCACAATCGGCTGACCTGTATGAATGGGAGTGTTGTACAGTGTGATAGACGCTTGTTATCTCCGCTGCAGTGACCTTGTCCGTCTGGCTATAATTTTTTGGTTTAAGAAGAAACATTATCCATAGATCTGGATGTTTCTTTTTGGTGAGCCACTTTCATGTGAGACTCACGTCCACTGTGGCGCTTCAAGTCGTATTCTCCTCCATGAGCAATTGAAAACGAACTATGACACAAAACAAAGAAAGCTCCCTGAGGATTGCCTGACATCGGCCTCACCCAGTCATGTGTCGTTTGCCAGTCTTGGTTGTAACTGCAGGTCTGTTTCTTTTTACTGCTTTCCATCTTGATTCATAGTTCGCTTGTAATGTTGTTTTCTTTTTTGACAGCTCGCTAAACGTTGACAGGGTGCTACATTTTGACAGCACGCTAAATTACTATAACCAATCAGATCTGCGATATGAGGTAGCATCACGACTCTCACGAGCAGAGCGCTAAATGACTACCTAACCAATCAGATCTGCGATATGAGGTAGCGTCACGAGCAGAGCAATGTGTGTGGACAAGAGGCGGGTTGCTACCTTTACTGTAGGGAGGGGCTTTTAGACCAATGTTTTTATTTTTGCTTCGAAAAGAGGGACATCCTCTCAATATGTGGGACGCGGGACATTCTGTCAAATGGTGGGACAGTACAACCAAAAGTGGGACACCTGGTCACCCTAATTGAGATGCCAATATGAACACAGCCAGCCATCAAGCAATCCACCAGTTGGCCAATCAGAAGCCACCCTGTTGTTTAAAACCATGTGGCACTTCCTGTTTCTTCCTTTTTGTCTCTGGTTTGCTGTTGGCCTGATGTGCCTCTGTGTAACTCTGTTAGCCAACTCTGTAATTGTGTGTGTGTGGGGGGGGGGTTGGGAATTGGAGCAGGTAAGGGGCGAAATACATTTTGTAATACACTAGTATCTTGTCTAGACACACTAGGTCAGGAGCAGGGACGTGCACAGGACTTTAGAAGGGCAGGTGCCCAAAAAGGAGAAAAGGGCACCAATTATGAAATCTATGCCCGATTTTTGGGGTTAATACAAGTCTATGGTATACATTCGGTTTCACCACTAGATGTCACCAAAACTACATAGTGTCCCTTTAATAACACAATATGTAGCCTGCCTGCAATTAAGCCCATGTACAATTTAAAATACATGTAGGCCTACTAATAAACAAAGTAGCCATAGATAGCTTAGCTGTGTATTCTGTAGCTGTGAGTAATATACAAGTATGTTTGTTTTCTTGGTTATCTTTTGTGTCACCTGTTTCCAAAATGAGCTTATTCAGATTTATCATAATAATGAGGTTTAGGAATTGGAAGACAGCTGCAATTTTTAAAGAGAAACAAAACACTGGCTTTTTTTTTAAAGCTTTTTATTGTTGAATAAAATAACATTGAACAGTGAAACATTGAAGATGGAAAAGAAAAGACTGAGAAAATTTGTCTTTTTTACCTTCTTCCTGCCGTACAGCAGCAACCTTCTGGGGGCCATGTTCCTGCACACTAAAAACAGATTGGTCAAATTTGACCCAATTTGGGTTATTTTTGACCCAATTCACTGGTCAAAAAGGGCCCGACCAGTGTGTGGGTTAATTTGACGCAATATTATTGGTTATATTATTATTGACCCATAACTTGGGTCAAATAAACGAATACTAACAACCCATTTTAACACTTTGATTGCCTAAGGCTAAATTCATTATATACCATAGGTTGCCGGCTCTATTTGTCTATGGAGAAATTCCCCTTCTTTGCCGGGCTATAACTTTTTAAATTCTATTGCTACATTGCCATTATTAGGGCCCATTCAAAGTCCTATATGTATTGTTCATTGTGTAGCAACGTTAAACTTTTTCATTCACATATTCATAGTAAAGTATGGTCTAATGTATAAGTATGTTTTCATCTCTTTCTGCAGCTTTCTCCAGAACGTGATCTATAGCCCCAAATGCATTATATTGATGATGAAATACAGTTTGATGGCAATCGGGGCGATATAAAAAAATTCAATTGGACGTACTTCTAGAATGATCTACGTATGATCTGATGATGACCGGATGGGCGGGGGATCGTTTATAATTCCGTGGGCAGCGTTATATCATTCATCTAGTGTGGGTCATATGTTCATCATAACAGTTTATATGGAACACGTTCAAAAATAACGCTGAATCTTACCGTATCTTCCTCGCGCCGTTGGACGATCAGCGTGGTGTAGACCGTTTTCGATTATGGGATGTTTATCCTGATGAACCATTTCCAGCTTGTATAATACTATATACGTCCAAATAACGTTGTTTATTGAGTTAGGGCGAGCGATTGATCATCCAGTGTGTTGAGATGGAGTCCGGCTACCGGACGCGAGTGCCCGGAGCTCATATGGATAATAATAATAATAATAATAATAAATCAAATTTATATAGCGCCTTTCATAGAACCCAAGGTCGCTTTACAATCAGGACAAAAAATAGGGCAAGGAAAGTAGGGGGGGAGGGGGAAGAGGGGATGAGGGAAAGTAGGGGATAATGGACCTAATTTAATCTAAAATTAACTGATGGGGAAAGCCTTGGTGAAGAGGTGTGTTTTTAGAGCGGATTTGAAGGTGTCCAGGGTTGGGGCGTTGCGGATTTCGGGGGGGAGAGAGTTCCAGAGCAGTGGTTCCCAACCTTTTTCCCCCCAGGGACCCCCAAACATCTCTGATGAAATTCGCGGACCCCCTCCTAATAAGATACCATAAAATACTTATTTTTTTTTCATTTTAATAACAAACTGCTTATACACAGGCATATGCATCACAATTAGACCCACTATGCTTCTTTGACTTGTGCCTTCAATCAACAAATCTCATCTTGCACCATATGCATTTCAAAATGTTTGGCCAATATTCAAATGCTGTATTCATCCTCTCAAATCAGGCCCTAATGGTGAACGGTTTGCATTTATGGAACAAATCAATGCAACAAATTAAACTAAATATGAGACAGGAAATTCCAATCAGTAGCAGAGAGAATCTGTCCTAGCTGGGTTTAATACCTTTTTTTTGTCATTTTAATAACAAACTGCTTATACACAGGCATATGCATCATAATTAGACCCACTATGCTTCTTTGACTTGTGCCTTCAATCAACAAATCTAATCTTGCACCTTATGTATTTCAAAATTTTGGCCAATATTCAAATCCTGTATTCATCCTCTCAAATCAGGCCCTAATGGTGAACGGTTTGCATTTATGTTGAATGAAGTAAGAATCCACTGCAGTAAAAATATCCTCACCTCGAGTGGTGGTAGTAAGGTTGACTGACATGAGAATGTCCTGCTTCAGATCCTCATTTTCAATATATTGCACATAAACGATGAGCACAGCCTCGTCTGCGACAGTTGTAGTTTCATCAAGTTGTATGGCAAATGGACCCTTTCTAAGCTTTTCTGACAGCTGCTGCTCGCAATCACTTGACATCTTATCAATTCGGTATTTCACTACATTGTTCGAGAGTGGTACTGATTTTAGTTTATCCGCCACCTGTGGGCCGCACAGTTTCTAAACCATTTTGATGCAGGCTGGTTTGATGAGCTGCTCGCCAATATTGTGCGGTTTCTTTGCTTTTGCAATTAAAAGCGAACACTCAAAGGAGGCTTCGGTAGCCTTCTGTAAATCACTGCCACCCCTGCTCCACGCTACTCTAACATCAACAGGCTTGTTCGCCTTGAGACTGTTCTTTCCTCCGAAAAAAGTCTGGATCCTTCCCAACGGTTTCTGGGTGCTTAGACGCCTGATGTCTCTTCAGCTTGCTGGGCTTCAGGCTCGAGTTTGCCAACTTTTCTCCACAAATCACACACTCAGGTCGTTTGTCTGGTCCCTCAGTGAAGCCCATGGTGATGTAATTTTCGCGATTGCTGTAGGTCCTAACTTTTTTTGCAGATGAGCTGCCATCATCTCCTTTTCGTTTGTCACACATTTTCGCCTCTGGCGGCTGACTGCAGACGAGCCGAGAAAGTTAACTAGCGTGCTAGGCTAGCTACAGAAAGTGATACAGTCAACTGATTCGCGTTTTAGCGGCTACCCGGTAGCCTACTGTTAACATTCAAAAATCATGTCTAGATGTTTATTTATTTATCTTTATTTTTTTATTGTAGTGGAGAGACTATTCATGCTTCTGAAAAAAAATAAAAATAAATAAAGACCTCAAATCATCTGTGGTCTGGCGGACCCCCTGCGCCCCCTGGCGGACCCCCAGGGGTCCGCTGACCCCAGGTTGGGAATCACCGTTCCAGAGGGTAGGGGACGCCACGCTGAAGGCTCTGTCCCCAAAAGTCCGTAACCTGGTGCGAGGGATGGAGAGGAGACCTAGATCAGAGGATCGTAGGTTCCGGGATGGAGTGTACTGGTGGAGGAGATCAGACAGGTACCGGGGGGCGAGGGCATGGAGGGATTTGTAGGTGAGGAGCAGGAGTTTGAAGGTGATGCGGAACCTGACTGGAAGCCAGTGGAGATGGATGAGGGTGGGGGTGATGTGCTGCCAGGGCTTGGTGTGAGTGAGAACCCTGGCAGCTGAGTTCTGGACATACTGGAGCCTGTCCAGGGCTTTGCTGGGTACCCCGAACAGGACTCCATTACAGTAGTCCAACCGGGAGGTGACAAATGAGTGGATCAGGGTCTCCGCCACAGAGTCTGAGAGTGAGGGTCGGAGACGGGAGATGTTCCTGAGGTGGTAGAAGGCAGACTTGGTGACAGATTTGATGTGGGAGTGAAATGAAAGTGTGGAGTCAAGGGTGACGCCCAGGTTACGGACTTCGAGAGACGGGGAGATGGAACAGCCGTCAACGTGGAGGAGGAGATCTCCAACCTTCCCGAGCAGTGCTTTGGGGGCCACAACCATGAGCTCTGTCTTTTTGCTGTTGAGTTTAAGTAATTTGGTTGCCATCCAGGTTTTTATAGCGTGGAGGCAGTTGACTACAGACTATGGGGGGAGCTGGGAGGATGGTGAGGTGCTGATGTAGAGCTGAGTATCATCTGCATAACAGTGAAAGTTGAGTCCGTGGTGACGTATAATCTGACCGAGGGGGAGCATGTAAATGGTGAATAGTAGGGGACCCAGCACAGAGCCGTGGTTGACTGGGGCCGGGGGGGAGGATGAGCCGCTGACGCTGACAAACTGAGATCTATTTGTGAGATATGAATGAAACCATGACAGAGCTGTACCGGTGATGCCTAGGTTGTCGGAGAGGCATTTGAGGAGGACTGAGTGGGATATTGTGTCGAACGCCGCGGAGAGGTCGAGAAGGATGAGGAGGCTGATGTGTCCGGAGTCTGCAGCAAGGATGAGGTCATTAGTGATCTTGATGAGGGCGGTCTCTGGGCTGTGATGTGCTCGGTAGGCTGACTGAAGGGGTTCGTAGAGCTCATGGTTGGACAGATGTTGATGAAGCTGGGCGGCGACTGCCCTTTCCAAGGTTTTGCTTAGGAAAGGAAGGTTGGAGATCGGCCGGTAGTTGTCCAGCACCTCAGGGTCCAAACCAGGCTTTTTTAGGATGGGAGTGATGGAGGCGGTTTTGAAACAGGAGGGAACTATTCCAGATGACAGAGAGGAGTTGATGATGTCCGTTATGATGGGGCAGAGGGTAGGAAGGCAGGCCTTGACCAGTACCGTAGGCATGGGGTCGAGGGAGCAGGTGGAAGCTTTGGCTCTGGTAACCAGCTTCATGACCAGCGGAACATCCACTGGGGAGAAGGAGGAGAGAGAGCACTGGGGATAGAGGGATGTAGCTGGGAGCATGTAGTCCGGCGTCAGGGGTAAGTGAGGAGGGGAGGGGGCGGGCACCATGAGTTGTTGGTGGATGGAAGTCACTTTAGCCTGGAAAAAGTCCAGGAACTTAGAGCAGAGGTCAGGAGCATCAGTGTGGGAGGCAGTGAGAGGGCGGAGGAGACGATTTATGGTTGAGAAAAGCGATCTGGGGTTATTTTTCTGTGAGGTGATGAGGGTGGAGTAGTACGCGGTCCTAGTCTTGGAGAGAGCCTCTCTGTAGGACCTCACGTGGTCGACGAAGGCCAGACGGTGGACGGTGAGGCCAGATCGCCTGGAGAGTCGCTCCAGTCATCGACCCACTCTTTTCATAGAGCGGAGGTCAGAGGTAAACCATGGGGCAGGGCGAGGAAAGGACACATTCCGGCTTCTGAGGGGCGCCAGAGAGTCCAGGCTGAGGGAGAGGGCGGCATTGTAACAGGCCGCTAAGGTGTCCGGGGAGGTATCGGAGGGAACCGGGGCCATGTGGGTAGTGATGAGGTCAGATAGGGCTGATGCACACACTGACTTGGTGTCCCTGAATGTGAGGGTGCGCGTTGGGCGCTGCCTGGGCGGGGGGATAGGGACAGTGAAAAGAATGGCATGGTGGTCAGATACAGCAAGGTCTAGACACTGCAGGTGGGAGGGGGGGTTACCGGTGGAGCAGACCAGATCCAGAGTGTGACCTTTGGAGTGGGTGGGGCCCTGGACATGCTGCGTGATGCTGAGGCAGTCCCAGAAGCGACAGGAAATCAGCGGCAAAGTTGCAGTTGGTGGAGTCAACATGAATGTTGAAATCTCCGAGCAGATAGGTGGTGAGGGACCTGGAGCAGAAGGAGGACAGGAGCTCGGTTAGCTCTGACAGGAAGGTGGTGGAGGCTTTGGGGGGGGCGGTAAATCAGGGCGAATTGAGGTTGAGGTTCAGGAGATCCGGAGAGAGAGAATGTAATGCATTCGAATGATGTGAGATCAAGAGTGGGGATCTCCTTGACCTGGAAGTCTGTACGATGAATGACAGCCAGCCCGCCGCCACGGCCCGTGGAGCGCGGTTTCTGGAGGTAGATGTAACCAGGGGGTGTAGCTTGGTTTAGTGTGATGAAATCCTGTTTATTTTGCCATGTTTCAGTCAAACAAAAAAAATCCAGTTTTCTTTCAGTGATGATATCATGGATGAGTAGTGCCTTGTTATTGAGGGAGCGAGTATTGAGCAGCATGAACGTGGCTGTGGAGGAGACAGGCAGAGATGGCGCTCTCGAACCGTTAGACAGTTGGTGGGAGCCCACCAGCACATCTCAGGGATCCGGAAAGAAAATATGATTTCGATCACAGATTTTTGAAATATTGATATCAAAGACGAGTTACGGCGTCCTCGGCACCTTTAGCATGGCTCTGAATGACGTGAAAAAGCGTTTTCCGGCAATCAAAGTGTTAAGGGTCAAAATAACCCAACCTCCAAGTCGATTTGACCCCATATTGGGTTATACCAACGACCCATTTTAAGGGTCAAAATAACCCAACTTCCAAGTTGATTTGACCCCATATTGGGTTATACCAACGACCCATTTTAAGGGTCAAAATAACCCAACTTCCAAGTTGATTTGACCCCATATTGGGTTATACCAACGACCCATTTTAAGGGTCAAAATAACCCAACTACCAAGTTGATTTGACCCCATATTGGGTTATACCAACGACCCATTTTAAGGGTCAAAATAACCCAACTTCTAAGTTGATTTGACCCCATATTGGGTTATACAAACAACCCATTTTAAGGGTCAAAATAACCCAACCTCCTAGTTGATTTGACCCTGTATTGGGTTATACAAACGACCCATTTTAAGGGTCAAAATAGTTGCTTTGACTGAATCTTGGGTTACATCAAAAGGGTCAAATAGACCCTATTCACAGCAGCCATCTTGTGAGCCAGATTGACAACGATTGACCAACAGATGGACACAGCAACATGATTAGTTACACATGTGTCAGTCTGGTTCACAGGATGTAGGTTTACTCTGCTGTGTCAAGATGGCTGCTGTGAAAAGGGCCTATTAACACAACTGCTATAGTTAGTACACTACATTAGGTTGGCACATATGCTTGATTGAAAGATATAACAGTCTAAATGTGCTGAAATCAATGAAAAGAACAGACCAGAATACATTTAACTTCAACATTTATTACACTTGTTGCATATACATGTCACGGCGTGTGGACATCAAAAAGTGCTTTCATGTCAAACTGATTAAAATATTTAACACGATTAATCGCATGATTGTCCATAGTTAACTCGCGATTAATCACAAATTAATCAAATTTGTTCTACCTTAAACGGATCTTTTTCAAGTTCCAAGTTTTAATACTCTCTTATCAACATGCGAGTCAACAAATGCTTTCGTTATGCAGTCATTTAACACAAAAGGATGACCCTCATGCATTGCAAATTTGCATCAAATTCAAAACAGAGTGATGCACAAAATAAATTAAAAGAAAGAAAATTAATTAAAACAATGAATAAAGTGTACATGAAATAATAGGGGAAAGAAAACGTTAGGAACTTGTTACATTCACCCACACAAGGGCTGAGTAATCGCACACACATGTTGTGCTCAGGCATTCGTGATCTATGCAGGTCGGGCACACCCTGAAAGCACAATGCTCGGGGCAGTTGATACGTGTTTTAAAGCATTTTATGTATTTGACATAAAGTACCCCAGGCATTGTGTTCATGCATGGGAGTTTCTCCAGCACGTTATATACAATATTGAGGGACCAGAGTCCAAGCATGTAGCATTCTTAAGGACAGCCGTACGTAACGCAAAACGTACAAATGAGGAGGAGGTGGAATAGGTGAAGTAGCAGGAGGGAAGGTGGGGAAAGAGATGGAGGAGGAGGGAGATGGGTAGACGCTAAGTCCCGTATTTCTATATGTATATATTAGTGCTGTCAATCGATTAAAATATTTAACACGATTAATCGCATGATTGTCCATAGTTAACTCGCGATTAATCACAAATTAATCAAATGTTTTCTACCTTAAACGGATCTTTTTCAAGTTCCAAGTTTTATTTCTCTCTTATCAACATGCGAGTCAACAAATGCTTTCGTTATGCAGTCATTTAACACAAAAGGATGACCCTCATGCATTGCAAATTTGCATCAAATTCAAAACAGAGTGATGCACAAAATAACTTAAAAGAAAGAAAATTCATTAAAACAATGAATAAAGTGTACATGAAATAATAGGGGAAAGAAAATGTTAGGAACTTGTTACATTCACCCACACAAGGGCTGAGTAATCGCACACACCCCCCCTCTCTCTCTCACACACACTCTCCCAGCTCTCTTTCCCTCTTGCCCCTTCCCTTCTCTCTCACACCCCTCTCTCTCTCTATATCTCACACACACACACATTTCAGAAACAAACATAGTATCAATGAGAGCATCAATAATACACCTGAGTATAGTCTAGTAAAAAAAAATCTTAAAAGTTAATTGTGAGTTAAAAAAAATAGTGGCGTTATTAGAATCGGGCGATAACGTGTTAATACCGCGTTAACTTTGACAGCCTTAGTATATATGTGTTTTGATCTATCAATATCTGGGGGAGTGTTCCAACCGGGCAGTAAAGCAGTACAAAACCTTGTAGATGCAATATGTTACAGTAGATCCATACCATGCCTGGGCTGGTGAGGCGAGGGTACTCCGTAATGACCTCTTCTATGTCCTTGGAGTGATTTCCCCAAATCCACTTGGCTCTGTAGAGGACGGTGTCCTTCATGTACTCCTGAACTTGATTGAAGGGCTCCAGGTTATGTTTCAGCCACTCCGTTTGCTGCTGGGCCCTTTCTTCTGGCAGGGTCGATTCTATAGAAACATATATACAACACATTGTAAATTAACTATCTAAAAATGATCTCCAATTACGTAACCCATTTTCACCAGTAGGACTTAGCACATTATTACAATCAGATCCTTTCCCTCCAGTCAGGCGCCCCGGCTGACCAGAGGGAGGTGCTATTGCCCAGCATTGTTGCATGTTTTGGTGAGGGGTTCAACAAGGTATATTAAACGAGGTAAAGTCAGGAATCAGCCATGATCCATGGAGCCCCCCTTGAGGATTCATGTGCAGTAAGCTCCCCCTGGTGAAGAATATAGTTACCCCCTGGGGACACAGGAAAACATGGCCCTTTTTGCCGACCCCAGGTATTACCTGGTGTGTATGCCCTGGGTGGCTCGTTGGCTTCAGGCATTCGCTGTCTGGACCCAGAACCCCGCCTCTTTCGGACATTCCGAAGCCTTTCTTCAATGAATCCAGTAGCTGGATAGTAGAAAGGTTTGCCATTCTTCATTCCCTTCCGGCCTTTGATGCACCATATGTCCTGGAAACGATAAGACAAGATAGAACTCTGTCACACTTTGCAATGTTATGCTTAAATTATGGAAAAAGTCCTGTACCTGAAACAAAGAGCAGGGAGGGGGGGGGGATACAATGCATCAACCCTGTACCTGGAGTACAATCAAATTGGATCTGATTGATTTTCGTGCAGGAATGGAAAGTGTTGTATTGTAAAATGCCATAAAATTTTTTTAAACAGCTATTTACAAACACAACACAAAATACTATACTTTATACTTATAGCACATGCATGATCCTGGTCTCTTTTGAAAGATTACATTCTGTAGTTTCTGATACAATAAAGAAAACTCACTTTTAGTGCTACTGAAATAGAGCAACATAGGTCTGAACTTGAGTTGTAGAAAAACGTGTTACTCAACGGGTTAACATTGGGTGTCCTGTATGTGATGCGAGAGAAAAATGACACCTTATTTTCTACTAATATTACTGTTATGTACCAGGAGCCTGATCACTCCTGTGTCACTGTGCAGGCAGGCCTGATCACTCCTGTGTCACGGGGCATGCAGGTGAGGGCTGCCAATTAGCCAATTAGTGCTGATTGGTTACCTGCTGGGAGCTTTAAAACCAGCCCTGGTAACACACATGCAGGGTCTGTGTTTAGAAGAGTGTGGGTTAACAGATAGATAGTCACGTTCTTCCAGTCCTTATCCTTTAGTTTACACTAGTAATTCCTTGATATAGTAGCACTTTGAGTTAACACACGGGTTTTGGTGTCGGTTTTGCACATAGGTTGCGTGCCTTTGAGCCAGGGTCGTAACAGTTGGGCGCTCGTCCGGGATATTTACCCCTAGAAATTTGTTTGGTGTTTTTTTTTTGTGTTACACGGGGTGTCATGGTATTATGGTTTGGGTGGTGTTCGTTGCATATTGTGTAACGTGGGGGCTTGAGCCGTTTCATCAAACAGGTGAGTATGCCTTATTTGTTTGTAATTTGATGTGACTACTTATGCTGTTAAAATATATAGTTTAGTGGGCACCACATGTAGATAGGGACATTATTTTCTGGTTGTTGGTTAGCTTCCTGTGCACCACATACTCCTGGGGCAGTCAGGGAAGGGATTAGCACCATCTACTTGTCTGGTACCGTATCATGTACTGGATGGGTGGATGGTCAAGTATGATCTTTGACTGGTAGCAGGTGTGGTTGAAGATGGTTAGGTCTACAGGGCATTAGTTTAAGGGTAGGTAGATTAGGGGGGCCAGAAAACACAGGTAGTGTGGTAGGGCTTGATTTAGTGTGTCTTAGGGTAGACATGTGGTGGGCCGGTTTTGACTGCAGTTTAGATGTAGAAGCATATGTAGTCATATCAGGTTAGAAGTCGCACCTGTTTGGATTTATTTGTTGAAGTTATTTTGTTTGTTTGAGTGTTTGGTGAGCATACCTGGTAGCACCTAACACCCTGCGTGTATGGCACGTCTATTTATTTCAGGGTGGGTGTTTTTTTTTTTTTTTTTGCAACCTAGAAAGGTGCGCTCCTTAGAGCTCACATTTCCACCGCGTTCCCTTCTGGTTGTTATTATTGGCATTAGCATTCTTCATGGTTCTTCAGTGGTTCTTCGTGGTTCTTCAGTGGTTCGTTAGGGGGTCTTCAGTGGTTCTTTAGTGGTTCTTCGTGGTTCGTTAGTGGTTCTTCGTGACTGTAAAGTAAAGTGTGTAGCTTGTGGTGGCTGGTACAGTGACGATGGCTTCCATCAAGGACTTTGTTGATCGCCCGTCTCATGACATGTTGGAGAAGTTTTCCAAAGAACAACTTCTAGAACTTGCTGTACACTACAGGGTAGAGCTTACTGCAGGTGATAAACATTTGAAGCCGACTGCCTTGAGTGCTTTAAGGGTGTTACTCATTAGAGAGCAGGTGCTTGAGGAGAGGGAGGAGCCTCCTTTGTCTCACGCGTCTCCGCTATTACCTGGTGCAGAGGGTGAGTGGAGGATTAGGGAGTTGGAGTTTAAGGAAAGGCAGCTAGAGCGAGAGCATGAGGAGAGGAGAGAGGAGCGTGAGCTTAAGGAGAGAAAGAGGAAAGAGGAGCGTGAGCGTGAGCGTGAGCTTAAGGATCGTGAGTTTAAGGAGAAACAAATGTTGCTGGAGCACGAGCGTGCGCAGAAGGAGCTTGAATATAAGCATGCTGCCTTGCAGGCGGGTGCTCTGCATCCAGAGTCACGTTCCGGTTTTGATGTAGGCAGGAATATTAGGATGGTGCCTCCATTTTTTGAGAAAGACGTGGAAAGATATTTTCCCCTTTTTGAACGGGTGGCAATCACATTGAAGTGGCCTGATACCGCCTGGACACTGCTGCTGCAATGTGTTTTAGTTGGTAGGGCACAAGAAGCCTATACTGCTCGGTCCCTTGAACAAAGCGCTGATTATGAGCTTGTTAAAGCTTCCATATTGAGGGCTTATGAGTTGGTCCCCGAGGCCTATCGTCAGCGTTTTAGAGGCTATCGCAGGTCGGAGGGACAGTCGTATGTTGAGTTCGGAAAAGAGAAGGAGAACCTGTTTGACCGGTGGTGCACCTTGCAAAAAGCAGAGTCAAGGGAGCAGCTTAGACAGTTGGTTCTCCTAGAGGAATTTAAAAGGTGTGTTCCTGATAACGTTTCCACACATCTAAATGAGCATAAGGTATCGAAGATAGGCGATGCTGCTGTCTTGGCTGATGAGTTTGTGTTGACACACAAGTCTGTCTTTGTAGAGGAGGGCCGTGTGGAGTCCAGGGGTAGTAGGCGTCCTTTTCAGGGGAGCCGGTTCCCGGCACCCGTGTCTGCTGGTCGGTTTACTTCGACTCCTAGGCAAGGTGGCTCTGCTAGTGCATTCCCAGAGGGGGTTATCTGTTTTTACTGTAAGGAGCCTGGTCATATCGTTGCTGGGTGCCCTGTGCTTAAGCAAAAAAATTTAAAAACTGTGGCTCTGGTAGAAATCATGGACAGGACACCTATGCCGACATTAGAGGGTGGGGTGCGAAGTATCAAAGGTGCAGACAGGGAGCTAGAGGGCTCCTCAACGTTTATGATGGATGGATTTGTTTCACTGGTTGGTGCATTAGGATCAAAGCAGGCTATTACTATATGGAGAGATACAGGAGCTTTCCAGTCTCTCATTCTGGATGGGATTTTGCCATTTTCGGAAGATTCTTCATTGCATTCCGGTGCCATTGTTCAGGGCTTTGGAGGAGGCTTTGTGAATACTCCTTTGCATGAGGTCTCGGTAAACTCTCCCTTAGTATCAGGCAATGTTGTTGTAGGAGTGTGTTCTCACATCCCCATAAAGGGGGTGTCCTTCATTCTAGGGAACGATTTGGCCGGTGGCAAAGTGCTGGCTACTCCAGTTGTAATTCCCGTCCCTGTAGTTTCTGAGGTTCCTGATGACCTCACACAGAAGCATCCAGGAGTGTTTCCTGTGTGTGCGGTAACACGCGCAATGTCAAAGGTCAAATGTGACACCCATGATGTTGTTAACTCAGATTGTGATATGACACTTAGTGACACGTTCTTTGTTGAGTTGAAAAGTGGCCCTGATGAGGGTTTTGGTAAGGTGATACCGTCTCATGAGCAGTTGGTACTAGAGCAAAACAAGGATGTCTCCTTGTCGTCCCTCTTTGAAGAGGCGGTTTTAGAGGATGCAATGATAGATACGTCTCAAGGATACTTTGTTAGCAATGACGTGCTCATGAGAAAGTGGACACCACCTAACCTGTCCAGTCTGGATGACTGGGGCAGTGTGTTTCAGATTGTTGTTCCAGCCGTGTATCGTCCTGATATACTGCATCTAGCACATGATCATGATCTTGCTGGTCACATGGGAGTCAGGAAGACTTATGACCGTGTGCTGAGACATTTTTGTTGGCCTGGTTTGAAGTCAGATGTGGCACAATATTGCCGCTCGTGCCATGTGTGTCAGGTTGTTGGTAAACCAAACCAGAAGATCCCTCAGGCTCCTCTGCAGCCTATTCCTGCCGTTGGGGAACCTTTTGAGCGGATCCTCATTGACTGTGTTGGTCCCCTCCCTCGAACTAAGACAGGGAACCAGTACCTTTCGACTATTATGTGTGCAGCGACCCGTTTCCCTGAAGCCATTCCTTTACGCAAGATCACAGCCCCAGCTATATCCAAAGCTCTGGTTAGGTTTATTTCGACGTTTGGCTTACCAAATGTTATTCAATCAGATCAAGGGTCTAACTTCATGTCCCGTCTCTTTGCTCAGGTCCTCCAGCAGTTGTCTATCCAGCATTGCCCCTCCTCTGCCTATCATACAGAGTCCCAGGGGGGATACATGCTTCCATTTCAGTTCTATTAAACATGTAGGAGAAAGGAGAAAGTCACTAGAGTTCGTATCTGTGGATGGTGGCGGTGTGAGGCAGCACGAAAATGCTCAGTCGAATATGATGAACTTTTAGCCAAACTTTGACATTCACTCTTTTAATTTTGATCCTGAATTAATTTGAACTTCAATAGTCTTCCTTGTCTGAAGCAAAACAGTGTTTTTTCTTGCATCTGCCAGTGTTTTGACAGGGGCGCGTCGGCTGTCGGCCTACACACACCGAGCTCACCTGTAATCAATCGGCGTCATGACGAGCCCGATGGAGGTGGCGGTGCCGGTGGAAATCAACCTGGAGACACTGTGGAGGGCTATTCAGGGATTCAGCACCAAATTGGATTCTAAGGTGGACCCCATATACAACAAACTGGATGTAATCCAGACAAAACTGGACACTTTGGGGGATCACGTATCCGAGCTGGAGACACGGGTCAGTGCCACTGAAGACAATACACAGGATCAAATGAAGCGCATAAAACAGCTCGAAAAAAAGGTGGATTATCTGCTCACAGAGAGAGAGAACTCTGAGAACAGGAGCAGGGCTCTGAATCTGCGCTTTGTGAACATTACAGAGGGCCGCGAGGGTATAGACGTCACCCAGTTTATGTCGCTACTGATTCCCGAGCTTCTGGGGAAAAATAACTTTACGGCACACCGAATTGGTCGGCTGGAGTCCAAAGATGACGACGACGGGGCCGCAAGGAACAGACGCGGCGCTGGATCCGACAGCCAGAGGGACCAGAGTCACAGCAAGAGAGACACCAACCCCAGACATCGGCACATACTCATTAAATTCTACAGGTACCAGGATAGAGCCAGGATCATGAGTCTTGCTAGAGAGAAGAAGGACTTGCTTTACATGGGAAATCGTGTCTATATTTTTCCCGACTACAGCAAGGCAATGCATGACAAACGCCGAAGTTTCATAACCGTAAAGAAGAAACTGCGGGAAAGGGGGTTCGAGTACGCCCTGCGTGGTAGTACACTTGAAGTAAAGATGGATGGCAAATGGAAGAAATTCAACTCTCACGAGGAGGCAGAGGCCGTCTTGCTGCCAACATCAGCGAACTCTTCCCTGAATTCAACAAGTTAAACATACCAGAGACCTGAAGTGTACTCGTCCTCGAGTGAGTGTTTACTAAAGTTTCCCTTCAATGTGGAGACATCGTTTGTCAGTCTTTGATTTATTGCCAAAGCTGTAAATAACAGTCCTTGTCCCGAACTCTCAAAGCTGAGCCTATAAAGGGGCGATTTAATTTGATTTAATTTAAATTGATTTAATTTAATTAAACCTAATTTGAGCATTATATTGCGTCATTCGTTTAGCTATATTTCCTTTCCTTTTATCGATTCAGACTGAGCAGAAGTGGTGGTAAGATTTAGACCACCTAAGCCATGGCTGGTTCATTTAGTAACCAAGCAGTTTTATTTTTTATTTTCCCTTTGTTTTGTATGTGTACGTGTATGAATGTGTGTGTAAGTGTGTAGGCTATACTCTCAGTCTCGGTACTAGTCAGAGACGCTCCCTGATTACTCTCCCCATGTGCATTGGTTCAGTTTTACATCATGGCCAGTGCAGATGACAGTGATTGCCCGTCCTTGCAAGGGGACGACATAGAGAACGATACTCCCATCATTATTGATTTTGATTCTGATTGCCTTGAAGCTAAATTTGACAGTTTTGAGTACACAGACTATAAATCCCATACACAGGTCAATGAAATAGACCCGGACAACAATTTTTTTACAATGTCAAATAACGAATGCCAATATTACACCGCCAGTAAATTCAACAGTAAGATCAATGTGGCAAACAACATATCACTGATTCATTTTAACAGTAGAAGCCTTCCCAGAAACTTTGATTCCATAAAAAGTTATCTAAAGGAATTTGAAAAACCATTCAGTATTATAGCTATTTCTGAGACTTGGCTGAAGCCTGACAATTACTTAGATTTTAACATGTGTGGTTATGAAATGTTTTGGGTAAATAGAAACAGCAAAGACAGAGGAGGGGTGGTATTGTACATTGATAGTAATCTGTGCTGTAAAAAGGTTAACGATATGTCAAGGGCCGTGGACAATCTATTTGAATGTGTAACAGTTGAAATCCAAATGGAAAAAAGAAAAAACATTATTGTGAGTTGTATTTACAGGGAGCCAGGGACGAACGCTGGAGAATTTACCGAGTGGATGGAGACATTATTTTCAAGTCACGGTCAAAAGGACTTATTTTTATGTGGTGACTTCAACATTGATTTATTAAAGGCCAAGCATCATAAAACAACAGAAGCATTTATTGATTCAATGTTCAGTATGAGTTTGCTTCCAAACATTATTAGACCCAGTAGAATAACTTCCCATAGCGCTACTCTAATAGATAACATATTTTGTAACAGTTTTGGTAACACCATTAGTGGATTATTAATCAATGACATTTCGGACCATTTACCTGTGTTTACGGTGTATGAAGTTAATTACAAAAAGAATAGAACAGACACTGCACCCAAATATATACGGGTCAAGACTGATAGTTCAATGAATGCCCTTAAGAATGAGTTAATGGCCCAGCATTGGGAAACTGTGTACCTAGAACAAGACACTGATGCTGCTTATGAGTCCTTTCTGGATATATTCATGAATCTGTATAATAAGCATTGCCCATTAGTCAAGTGTAACAGGAAAAATTACTGTACAAAACCCTGGTTAACCAAGGGTCTGATGAACGCCAGTAAAAAGAAAAACCTTTTGTATAAGCAATTTATTACAAATAGGACGGATGAGTCTGAATTGAAATATAAACTATATAAAAACAAACTAACCAATATTATGAGGAATTGTAAAAAGGTTTTTTATGCCAACTTACTAGAAAGGAATAAACATGATAGTAAGGGTATTTGGAAAGTGCTTAATGACATAATAAGAAAAGGGCCAAAAGGTGGACTGTATCCAAATTACTTCATTGAGGACGGCAGGAAAATTAGTAATATGGAGGAAGTGGCCGATGGCTTTAACAAGTTCTTTGTAGGGGTTGGACCTAGTCTAGCTGAAAAAATCACAGAAAGCGGTCCGATAGTGGGTGTAGAAGACTCAATCCATAGAAATCAAAGCTCCATGTTTCTTACTCCAACAGATGGAAATGCAATCATGGCCATACTCAGGAACTGTAAAAACAAAACATCAACGGATTGGAATGATATTGACATGACTGTGATTAAGAACGTAGCGGAAGGATTTGTAGAACCATTCACACATATCTGTAATTTGTCGTTACAATCGGGAATATTTCCTCATTTGATGAAAACTGCAAAAGTATTACCAATATTTAAAACGGGGGACAAACACCAGTTTACAAATTATAGGCCGGTTTCTCTGCTTTCCCAATTTTCTAAGATTCTGGAGAAGATTTATGTAAAAAGACTCGAAGAGTTCATTGAGAAACACAAATTGCTGATTGATAGCCAATATGGCTTCAGGCGGAATAGATCCACTACCATGGCCCTCATTGAGCTAATAGAGGAAATAACAACTTCAATTGACAAAAAACACCATGTACTGGGAATTTTTATTGACCTTCAAAAAGCTTTCGATACGATTGACCATAGTATTTTAATTAAAAAGATGGAAAGATATGGCATTAGGGGTATAGCATTGGAATGGATTAAAAGTTACTTGAGTAACAGGAATCAATTTGTACAAATGGGCAGTGCCATCTCAACAAACAGGAATATTGGGTGTGGCTTACGACAAGGTTCAATTCTGGGCCCAGTTTTGTTTCTTTTGTACATTAATGATATCTGTAAAGTATCTGAAACAATGAAATTTGTGCTATTTGCAGATGATACAAATATGATTTGCTCTGGTGAGAGTTTACAACAGATTCTGAATGAAACCATGACTGAATTGGTCAAATTAAAAAAGTGGTTTGACAAAAACAGATTGTCTCTAAACTTGAACAAAACAAAACGAATGATTTTTGGAAATCGTAATTATGACACACCGATCCAAGTTACGATAGATGATACCGTTATTGAAAGAGTACAGCAAACCACTTTTTTAGGGGTGATCATAAATGAAAAAAATTGTTGGAAGCCTCACATAAGCCATGTAAGAACAAAGATTTCAAAGAGTGTGGGTATTATGTGGAGGTCAAGGTATTGGCTGAATCAACAATCTTCTGTTATCTTATATAATGCTTTGGTCCTTCCATATTTGAATTATTGTGTTGAGGTGTGGGGAAATACCTATGAAACCAACCTACTTCCTTTGGTTATGCTCCAAAAAGAGCAATTAGGATTGTAACAAATGAGAGCTACAAAGCACATACAAATTCTTTGTTTTTAAAACTTTCAGTTCTGAAATTAAAGGACCTGGTGGATTACAAAACTGCCCAGTTCATGTACAGAGTCATTCACCACAGCCTTCCTGACAAGATACAGAAATTGTTCTGTGAGAGAGCTGGACTCCAAAGATATAACCTTAGAGGGAAACTCAAACTGGAACAGCAATCTTCAAGACTAACCAGGAAGGCTATGTGTATTTCTCTGTGTGGAGTTACCTTGTGGAATAATCTGGAGGAGGAGATCAAATCCAGTCAATCCATAAATATATTAAAGAGGAAATTCAAAATGATGGTGTTCACAAAATACACCAGGGAGGAAGACCAACGTATTATATGAGAATGATTTAAAGGGTGACATGAGAGTATAGTCTAGTGTGTGTGTGTGTGTGTGTATGTGCATGTGTGATTGTGTTGTGTGTAGTTGAAGTATTTGCAAATTGTATGGTATTATATGTATTGGTAATCGTGTCATACTTGCTGAAGTATATAGTTATTGATGGGGGATGGAAATATATAAGCTTTGCTTCTTCCATCTCCTTTTCAAACAGTGTATAGTTTTTGGCTGTTTTATTTTTAAACTTTTGGGGGGGGGGGGTTCCTCTTTTCCCATTTCATTTATTTTCAAATGTTGTTTTGCCGGACAATGGTAAATGTAGCCAAACTAACACTGTGGTTTGAAATAAAACGATTGAATCTTGAATCCAGGGGGCGCTGGAGAGATTTCACCAGACTATCAAAACAATGTTGCGGGCATATTGTACGGAGTTCGAAAAAGACTGGGATGATGGAATCCCTTTGCTTCTGTTTGCTGCTAGGGAGGTAACCCAGGAGTCTCTTGGATTCAGCCCGGCTGAGCTGGTGTTCGGCCACACAGTGAGGGGTCCTTTGAAACTGCTGAAGGAAAAGTGGTTGGCTGACCAGACTCCTTCCTCTACTAATTTGTTGGACTATGTGTGTGACTTCAGGCTTAAGCTTAGTAGAGCATGTGAACTAGCGAAAGAGAACCTAAAGGTAGCCCAAGGAAAAATGAAGGTGTGGTATGATAGGCGGGCCCGACATAGGGTGTTCTCACCGGGAGACAAGGTGTTGGTTCTCTCGCCTATTCTTGGGTCTGCATTACAGGCTAAATACAGTGGGCCATACTCCATTGAGCGCAAAGTTGGTGAGGTCGACTACTTGATTAAGACTCCCGACCGCAGGCGCAAGAGTAGATTATGTCACGTCAATATGTTGAAGGCGTACAATGATAGGGCTCAGATTTACCAGTCAGGGGTCATGCCTGTGGCTGTTCTAACAGTTTCTGCATCTCCTATTGTAGCCGACTGTTCTGTGTCGAAGGAGATTTCTCAGGCCAGGTTGCCAAACACCCAGATACTAGGTGACTTGGACTCACACCTCTCGTACTTACCACTTCCTGAGCGTACGGATGTGGTGCGCCTACTTAGACAGCATATACGTTTGTTTTCTGATGTCCCTAGTCGTACTAATGTACTCGAGCATGACATTGATGTTGGTAGTGCAGGGCCAATTAAGCAACATGCCTACAGGGTGAATCCGGAAAAACGACGGATCTTGAGTAAGGAAGTAGACTATATGGTGAGACATGGCATTGCGGAGCCCAGTTCTAGTGCGTGGAGCTCCCCCTGCCTGCTTGTTGATAAGCCAGACTGCACTCATCGGTTCTGTACTGACTTCCGTAAAGTTAATGCAGTAACCAAGCCGGACTCGTACCCTCTTCCTCGGATGGACGACTGTATCGATCGGGTGGGTTCAGCAGCCTTTGTAAGTAAATTGGATTTGCTAAAGGGATACTGGCAGGTTCCGCTTACTCCGCGAGCACGTGAGATATCCGCTTTTGTCACGCCAGAGAGTTTCTGCCAGTATACAGTGATGGCCTTTGGCATGCGAAATGCCCCAGCGATGTTTCAGCGGCTAGTGAACAAGGTCCTGGCCGGGGTAGCGTTCTGTGAGGCATATCTGGATGACCTGGTTATCCACAGTTCCTCTTGGTCACAACATGTGGAGCATCTGGCGGAAGTGTTCAAGCGGTTGGGTGATGCTAACTTGACAGTTAACCTTGCAAAATGTGAATTTGGACAGGCCACGGTTACCTACCTGGGTAAGGTGGTTGGACGTGGGCATGTGTGCCCCATTGCAGCTAAGGTGGAGGCTATAGTGGGCTTCCCTGCTCCCATCACCAGGCGGGAGTTAAAGCGCTTCCTAGGTATGGCAGGGTACTATAGGAGTTTCTGTAGGAACTTTGCTTCTGTTGTTGCCCCTTTGACCAATCTGCTCAGTCCTAAGGTACCTTTCGTGTGGACTGAGACTTGTCAACAGTCTTTTGAGAGCATCAAGGGTATTCTGATTAGCGCTCCCGTTCTGTCAGCTCCCGATTTTCAACTGCCATTCAAGTTGGCAGTGGATGCTAGTGACCTCGGTGCTGGAGCCGTCCTCCTGCAAGAGGATGCATTAGAGGTAGAGCACCCAGTGTGCTACTTTTCTAAAAAGTTTGACAGGCATCAACTGCACTACTCTACTATAGAGAAGGAGGCGCTCGCCTTGGTTCTTGCCTTGAACCATTTTGATGTTTACGTTGGATCCTCCAGTTTACCCCTTGTTGTGTATACAGACCATAACCCTTTGGTTTTTCTTCGCAGCATGGTGAACTCGAACCATCATTTGATGCGATGGAGTTTGTTCCTCCAAGCGTATAACTTGGATATTCGCCACATTCGTGGGAGGGACAACGTGCTAGCAGACGCCCTCTCACGGTCATAGTACCGGTGTTTGTGGTACCCGCTATCGCTGTTGTGGTGGTGGCCCTGACAACTAATGGGTCACAGTTGTTTTTTTTTGTTTTTGTTTATGGGTTGTTGTGTGGTGGTTGCCTCTGGGGCAACCAGTTTGGTGGGGGAGGTGTTATGTACCAGGAGCCTGATCACTCCTGTGTCACTGTGCAGGCAGGCCTGATCACTCCTGTGTCACGGGGCATGCAGGTGAGGGCTGCCAATTAGCCAATTAGTGCTGATTGGTTACCTGCTGGGAGCTTTAAAACCAGCCCTGGTAACACACATGCAGGGTCTGTGTTTAGAAGAGTGTGGGTTAACAGATAGATAGTCACGTTCTTCCAGTCCTTATCCTTTAGTTTACACTAGTAATTCCTTGATATAGTAGCACTTTGAGTTAACACACAGGTTTTGGTGTCGGTTTTGCACATAGGTTGCGTGCCTTTGAGCCAGGGTCGTAACAATTACTACTCATCAAATGTTCCATTTCTCTATGAACTAGGCTGGAGGAAGAAAACTTACATAGCCACGGTCTAAATACTGACAAGAGTATAGATGAGTTAGTTTAAGTATTGAAGTTCTGAGATATGTACTGGCTCCAAGTGCTTCCAGATCCATCCATGCTTCTTGAACAACTTACAAATAGTGGAACCGGTCGTAGAATCACAATCTGGTCTGCTGCCCTCGATTCCTCTACGGTGGAGACCTCCTGGCTTGATCCAGAAGCTGCAGATTCCTCCATGGGGGATATGGTAGCAACAAGGCTTGTTGCAGGTGGCTCAGAATTCGAAGCCTTTTGCAGCAAAGAAAGGTTATCAGCTTAGAGGCATTTTAGGTTAAAGTGAGTTGTTGTGTACAGATACAAAATATATTTGCAGTCAGCAGTGTCGTTTTCCATTTAACCGACACCCAACCGACACCCAAGATGGCCAATAGCCTACACACATGGAAAAATTTAAATACTGGTGAAGATTTATTTTGTCATAGGGTTTAAAGTGGTTAGTGTTTAGTTGTAGAACTATTTTAATTAAACACATTCTTACTTACAACAATTAATGTCATCTCAGTAGTCCAAGGAGTTTCCCCATCCCAGCAGTCCAACAATGTATCTCAGTCATCGAAGAGTTGTAGCAGAGTAAGGCAGTCCACAGCATGAAACTAAAGATTAACTATTCAAAATATGTTCGGAATATATACTGTAGGCTATCACTGTGTTTCTAGTAAATCAAGGCAGTGTTTCTTTCCTGATTTCTTTCCTCACTATTTACAAGTGGCAGTGGCCATTCAGATGGCCATTCACAGTCTAAACACATCTATAGCGCAGAGAGATGAATAAAGTGTCAACATCTCTGTATGACTGGACTGCATGTAGTGGGTGATGATCAAGCAGCTCTTTCACATCGATAGCCAACAAATCTTTGGTTTGGATCACACTGTAAGCAAAGAAATGCTTCTCAAACCCCATTGTCTCCCACCTCTGAACAACTAGCTTTACAGATGGCTCTAAAACCAAAATGGCTTTAATAAGCCCAAACTGAGGCTCTCCATCTTGGTCATAGGACATAAACACTGTCATGCCTGGTCTGTATGTTGTACCCTTAACAGTGACCCTGGCCGGTACATACAATTCAGCGAAAAGGGGGATTCCTGTGAGACCACTTTGAATTTCATTATAGCCTTCAAAATGAGCCAGAAAGGTAGCATACCCTGGACCAATTTCTGTGTTGTGGCTTAACACAGACCCACACATGAAACTGTAGCATTGCATTATCTGATGTCGATAAGCCATGGAGGAAGATGAAGATAATGATGATGAATGGGACGAACTAGAGCAAGAGGGAATCACAGAGAGAGTAGCCCATTTTATAGCTCATCTTAGATCAAAATCTTCCCAGACCTTTACAAATATAAATGTTGTGGTTCAGCAAACCTCAAGTTTAATTGGAGATTTAGTGAGCAGACTACAAACAAAGACCATGTCGCTTTTCAGTCAGTTTGGGCATGATCAAAACCCACAGGTAGAGGAGCTCAGGCAGGACTTTTTAGATGCAGCTAACCCTTTCGAGGGTCTGGAGACAGACTATAAACAGATTAGGTATTTTACTAACTCTGGGAACTTCATCCAGCCAATTGAGGAGTGTTTCTCCGATAACCAAACCTTTGTACAGCGGAGAGACTCTGCCACTGGCACCGTTCGACAAGTTGCTCTGACTGATATCTTTCAGCGTATTCCACTAAAGCGTCTTCTGGTCAAGATACTGGAGCTTCCTGGTGTTTTACAGGCCATGATGGAATGGCAACAGAGAGAGAGTGATGCTCTTCAGGATATATTTGATGGAGATTTCTGTAAAAATCCTCCACTCTTTTTGAAAGAGGTGTCAATCCCATTGCTGTTATACAATGATGATTGTGAAACTGTGAACCCCCTCGGGTCAAAGACGGGTTCACAAGTTAGGATTTATATATTTTATCTTGAAGAGTTTGCCACCAGACATCCTATCCAATTTGCAGTCACACTTCTTGTTGGCAGTCTATAAATCAGATGATGCAAAAACCTATGGCATTGATGCAGTGTTGCGCCCTAGTGTGGAAGAACTAAAGTGTCTTGAGAGGGATGGCATAACTGTTAACACGCCTAGCTTCCAAGGCGTTGTCAAATTCGCCGTTGTTCAGGTAGTGGGAGACAATTTAGGATTGAACGCAATACTTGGTTACATAGAGAGTTTTTCGGGGAACCATGTGTGCCGTTTATGCAAAATACACAGAGATGTCTTGAAAGTACAGACACAGGTAGACGATACGCTGTCCCGAGATGTGAATACTCACACAGAGGATTTACGGACAGACAACCCCTCTCAGACAGGCCTTAAAAGAGACAGTGTCCTCAACAGTCTGTCTTTTTATCATGTTACGGACAATATGGCACTGGACATAATGCATGACATCCTCGAAGGGGTAGGGCCATACGAATTTAAACTTGTGTTAAATGCACTCATAGAAAAAAAGCTTATTTCACTAGATAAGCTAAACTATCGTATCACCAGCTTTGATTATGGCTTTTGTGATGTGGGAAACAAGCCCTCTGTAATAAGTAAGAATGATTTAAAGAACCTTGGAAGCCCTCTGCATCAGTCTTGTATTATATTGTGTGCTACTCGTAAATGTGAAAAGAGAGACTTGGCATCACCAGGAATTAGCCTTTTGCATTTAAAGCATGTATACGCCATCTGCCTTGATGTTAGAACACTTAGTGATCACTTACAAATTCTCTGTAAAGTTTTGAGAACTTGAGCCTGGAGCCTATTTTGGGGATGAGGTTCCGGATTGTTTCACCATCTAAAAGGTGAAACGCCTCCTCATCGATATCTTGATCTGAAAGACAAAGACAGAAAACAAAAATACTTTTACAGTAATTTCAGTGCCATCCAGTGGCAGCTAACTCCAACACAGGACCAGGCTGGCAGGACCAGAGAACCAAGATGAAGAACAGAATAATGTGTGTGTGCCTGCATGTGTGTTGAAACCCTATACAATACTGCTTTGTCATGGAAACATTTTCATGGTCAAGAAAGTAAAAATGCTCACCTTTAAAACTGTCTGTGAGCTCTGGCAATTGCCACTCAATAAGCTTTTCTGCGACAAAGCTGTCCATCAAGACTGGCCTGAAACAAAAGAGAAAGCAATGTGGAAATGAACACATCTGCAATTAATGAATGCCTCATGCCCAAGTACTCAGCCACGTGTGAACGATAGGCAGCCTAGAATATTTAGCACTGATTTCAGGTGTAAAAAGCCTCACCACATGTCTGGCTTCCGCAGTCTACTGCTTAATTTAGTATAGGATGTTGTAAATTGATGCCCGAATCGCGGGACATTAGAGAGATGATGGAAATGTAGACAGCAAAATGGCGCTAAATCTCATTATGTAGCTAGCTAGCGAACCAGCTATGTCACAGCATTGAGAGGACAACAGCTTTATTACACACATATGGTTAATAAAGATATCAATCATATAACGTTACACAGCTATAGATAGTCTCCAGTTAATCTGATATCATTACAACCCAAAACACGGTAAAATTAGCAATAACAGTAACGTTACTAGTACTGGCTAACTAGGCCTAGCTACTAGCCAGAACCTTTGTAATACTCATAGACTTGGTCACTTTCGGTAGCATGCTTGAACGGTAATGATTTATGTGTCGTGTCGTGTCGTGTGGCTTATTTATTAATAGAGGTTACCACATATTTTTACAAGGTTAGAGATGAACCGATTATAGAAATGAGTAGCTAAGTTGCAACTTGCGGTGGCTAGCTAGCTAGCTGATGACGCGACAGATAGCTGTGAAGAGCTAGCTAATTTAGTTCCACAACGTTCACAGTGCATGGTTAACACGACGCAATAGGTACAATGGATGGGTTGAGATATAAATACTGTGCTAACGAAACGAGATCTTACCTTGAGTCAGTGAAGTCTTTTCCGTGATCGTGAAGAGGGTTTGTTGGACCGTGTTGACTGTGAACGTGGGACCGTGTTGACTGTGAACGTGAACATGACCGTCTGACTGACTGGAACAAAAGGGGTGTACGATAGTTCCCAGTGGGGGAGGGGTGTAGCTTTGCAGATCCCGGCGGAAACACCCAGCTCTCTGACCAACACATGGGTTATGTCTCAGAAAATTTACCCATAATTATTATAACTCACAAATTGGGTCAAAATTGGGTCAAAATTTAATCTCAATAACCCAAATAATGGTTATGCTCAGAGAATTAACCCATAATTTTAACCCAACACGATTAACCAAGAAATTGGGTTATAGAATTGACCCATCTGTGTTTAGTGTGTGTAGATGTCAATCACCTCGTTGTGATTGATGGGGATGTCTTTCTCGATAGCAAGGAGGAGGAGATCAGAGAGCCTCTCTTCTGTACATAGACTTCTGAGTGTTGATTTGACCAGTTTGAGCTTGGAGAAGGACCTCTCCACTGTTGCTGTGGACACTGGAATGGTGGCATATGTTCTTATCATTTCCACCAGTGTTGGAAAGATGTCATGTCCGCTGTTGTCTCTGAGAGTTATTAGCATCCCCTTTACTGTGAGTGTTTTTGGGAAAGAACCGTGGAAAACCCTGATCTCTGTTTTCAGCTTCTCCTCTTCTCCTCCATAGAATGCACACAGAGTGTGAACAGCCTCAGCAGAGTCAAGACCCATGGCATCTTTACCTGCCCAGTTGCTGGCCTTCGTCCAACTGTGGAGTGCATTTAGGATATTGTTCGACTGTGTCTCCCCATCCCCCCTAAACCTCCTGTGTAGTTCCTGAGAGAGGACATCAAGGAATGGGTAGAAGAGCTTGACTCTGTAGTAGTCTTCCACTGTTGTGAAGGCGTGACTCTCTGTGGCTGCTGTGGAGCTTTGTTTGTACCTGGCAGGCCCCTTTCTCTGTCTTTGTTGTCCTGGGGGGACTATGGGGATGCTGATTCCAGCAGCTTCTGCCTTCTCTGTGGCACTCTTGTACAGTTTGGCAAACTGTTTTTCTGTCCTCAGGTTGGTCAGGGTATCCACCACTCCAGAAACAACGTGATAAGCTGTCGACAAGTCAATACCTTGATTCTGGAGTGCATCGGAAGCATGTGCAGTGACCTGAAAAACTGGCGTGGCAATCTCCAGGCAAAGGAAGAACTCGAAGTTGATGGCTTTAATGTACATCTTTGCATCCCCAGCAGAAGTATCTGGAGGCTCTTGGTCGGTGATATCAGTGAGGGCCTTCACCACAGCATCCATCACTTTGTTGAGGGCCTTCAGGGCTCTCTCCCTGCATGTCCAGCGTGTGTCCGAGAACTTCTGAAGTTGAATCACACGTTCTCCAGGGTGCAGGTCCTCTTGGCATTTTATAAATGCTGTATGTCATTTTGTGGAGGCAGTGAAGAACACAGAGCTTCTCCACAAGGTTGAAGAAGGTGATAAAGTGCACGCTTGATTTTGCACTTTGAACGAGCACTAGATTAAGGCAGTGGGTGTGGCAATGAACATACAGAGCCATGGCATTGTGCTGCAGTATTCTACTTTGCAGTCCTTTGTACTGCCCACTCATGTTGGCTGCGCCGTCGTAGCCTTGACCACGCATGTTTTCTATTTCTAGGTCATTGCTCTGTAACAAGTCCAGGACTGTTTTCTCCATCTCCTCACCTGTTGTTCTGGACACGTTACAGACCTGGAGTAAGCGCTCCTTGACATCCATTTCAAACACATAACGAACAACAAAGGATACCTGCTCACAGTGAGACACATCAGTTGTTTCATCTACAAGTATTAGTAGATGTTTGCCTCCTTCATCTCTTTCCCTATCTCTCTTCTAGTGAATGTGGCCAGGGCCTTTATGAGATCATTTTGTGTCCTGTTTGAGAGTAAAGAAACCCAACTCTTCTTCTTTCCAACTTTCTTCTCTTTGACATGATCTAAATGTAGCTTCAGTACACTGTCGTATTGGCTGAATATTTTCACAAGTTCAAGGAAGTTGTCCTGGTTTGAGCTTTCAGAAGACTCATCATCACCCCTGAGAGCCTTTCCCTGTCATGCAAGATATGAAATGATGTCAATCAATCTGGTCAAAATGTCTCTGTTCTTTTGTTTCTCTCGCTCTCTTATCGCTTTGCCTTGAACATCTGACACATCAAAAGCTGCTTGACAAGCACTCTTTTTGTATGTGTTCCATCGCACCATGCTGGTTAGGTGGGCCTCTGAGTTTGCATGCTCTTGTATAGATTCAAGCCCTTTTCTCCAACTGTTTAATCCAGCCACTCTCAAAGCAGACTTGCTGTACTCCTCTCCAAGGAAAAGCCGACAGCTGAAGCAGTACATTGTGTCCTTGTCTGGTGAATACTCTAACCAGGGCCTGGTAGTATACCAATTTCTTTGAAATGAACGTCCATCTCTGTTTTGGGGACATCTAAGTACAGGTTGACTTGGTCCTCTATCAACACACATTTTTACATAACTGGCATTACATTTGAGATCAAAAGCTTGTTGGTGGGCAGGATCTGTAGGATACTTTAAGAGTGCAATTTTTGATAGGACCTCTTCTTCTACATTACTTGTAGGCCCAAGTCCTTCTACATCCTCCTCCTCTCTTTCAGGTTCTTCTACATCCTCCTCCTCTCTCTCAGGTTCCTCTACAGCCTCATCCACTCTCTCAGGTGTTGGTTTTAGCCATGCATTCATAGACCTGCTACCCTGAGCTGCTTCCTGGCGCTCTTCATTTTCTGATATCTTTCTTTTTTGGGCATATTTCTGCAGGCATAATTAACACAAATCCAGTTTAATTACAGATGGTAATATTTTTAACACAGAATGTACAGCTGCTGAAATAACTATTTTACCAATTTATAATTTATTGCATTATTATAATAATAATAACAATAATACATTATTATTATTATTATTATTATTATTATTATTATTATTATTATTATTATTATTATTATTATTATTATTATTATTGTTATTGTTATTGAGAGAGAGAGAGAGAGAGTATGCTACGTGATTTTCCTAGCAGACAGGGAGGGGCTGGGGAGGGGTGATCCGGCGGCGTGTAGTCTTTTACCAACAAACTTGCAGTTCCGCGTTCGGGTTCTGCGACCTGTTTGGCCACTGACATACGCTCTCTCTCTACGACAAACAGCGCGTTACGCTAGTTCTGCCTCTAACACCGCCGGGGCTGCGATGGGAACAGCTAGGGTGGTCGTCAAGCTGGACCGCATACTCAAATGAGTACACTGCCGTGAAAAGCTGCCCTTGAAACAGCAGCAATACAGCTCTTCCTCGAGCTGAAGTGATGACCCGAAAATTACTCAAGTCCAAATTGTCAACGGTTTGCTTTAAATTGTATAAGCATTCCGTGATGGTTGCATAGTCCAAGATATGGACGTTGAGAAGCTTGTTTTTAACTGTTAAACGGTCGCCGTTTCCCTGCCGATGCAGTGACAATATGAAAACATGCCTATCTGTGTCCTCCCCTGGGACAGGTAACATATCGACAACGCGTTTTTCCAAGGATTCGCTGCACACTGTGCACAGGCCGTGATCAGATCTAAGCACGTTTGCTACTAAGTAATCGACCTTGCCTATATTACTATGCTAACCTGCCTTTACTACTATGCACTCAAGTTCAACACTGTTTGACGAATAATGTTACTTGGCTGCCAGAGTTGTCCCCTTCCTGCTGACTTGTTGTACAGAACTTTAACCTGTTCCACACGATGTGAAAATCCGCCTAAAATATATACCTAGGTAAATGGAATATTGCTCCACTTCTACAAGGGCTATTTGTATATTCTTGGTCTATTACTAGGCTTGCTTAAATTGTGATGAAACAAAGGAGAATATGAATTATGATTTTTCTTTGCATCTTTGACAGTGAATAACACCATGATAATAATGACCTAACTTAAAAACTGCCACTGATCTCGTTCAGTACCCTCTTGAGATCATGTGTACAAAAAATCGAAGGAAATTAATAAAGGAAAGATGATTAAACCGAAGGTTCTGTAGATACAGTACTGAATTCTCCCATCCGGACCAATGCAATTTGAAATATTATTATAGAATATAGAATATGATGCTTTTTTTTAATAATTTTTTAAACATGACATAAAATTAGACACACAAGCATTAACAGTAAACATCCAACGTAAATCACAGAATTATACATTCCATTTGAATCAATATAAATGTAGTCTACGAGATATATACCTAATACTTGCAATCCAATACAATACATACATATGCTCTTGCTCGCTCTTCCCCCCAGGACCCCCACTTGGATAATCCATCCATTTTCATTCGCTTCTAACCAGGAATTACAATTCATATGCTAGCCTTTATTCTCTCCACCACTTCTAACCAGATTGCAATGCTGGTTTCATTGACACCTAAAATTCTTGCTGTAGATATCTCTAGATAAATCACATCGAGATAGGTAAGAACCCATACCTTCCGGCACATTTTATCTGGTTGAATCCATCGTGATGCTATCAGCTTTTTAGCCGCTGTGAGACCGGACAAAACTAGTCTTTTTAGCTGTATGGGGGCTGCAAACTGAGAAACACCATTCAACAGCAATACAGAGGGCTGTACAGGTGTGTTCAGAAAAAAAACTCTGATAATTGCAGGGTCACTTCTTCCCAGAATATCTTAACAGGTGGGCAATCCAAATACATATGCATAAATGTACCCTCATCACCATTTGTACATAAGGAACATAGAGAATCTTGTCTAAGTCCCATTCTGTTCAATCTTATAGAAGTCAGGTATGTCCTATGAATATAATTAAGATTAATTTGTTGATGATCCGGGTTGCGTGACGCAATTCGAACGTTTTCCCAGACTTCTTGCCAATCAAAATCTACTTCCAGGTCTGGTATATCCCTCCTCCAGACTGAGTCTAGGGGAAGGATTCCATACGAAGACGTTAGTAAGTGATGATAAAAGTCAGATACAAAGCCTCTCGATGTCTCTCTTTCATAGAAGAATTTGTGATATCTGTGGTGCGCAATTGGTATCTTTAATGGGACTCCATGAGCCTTCAAACATTCCAATAACTGTGCGTAGAAATAATATGTGGAACTGGTGAGGTTAAATTTGTTACGTATATCTTGATAGCTACAAAAAGCCTGTTTGTTGAAAACATCTCCCAATGTATGCATTCCCTGCTTTTCCTATTTGGGGTATCGTTTTCCAATAAGGAGTGCATTGTTATTGAATAGGGGAGTATGGCTATGCCATTTATGTTGGTTAGAATATTTTTTCTGTGTTTCACGCCATATACGAATCACATGTGTAATAAGAGGGCCAAATTTCAATTTGCATTGCTTAATTGATAATATCGTGTATACTATGTCCTGCAGTCTATGTGGTGCTACTATATTTTCTTCTAAGTTCCTCCAGGATACAGATGCTTGGGAGTCAAACCAGGTTGTCAGTGGTCTTAAAGAGTACGCTTTAAAATAGTGATAAGTTTGTTATTCCAAATACATTTATATGCGGTGGAATGTAATTTTTTCCAGTAACCATCAGGAGGGGGTAACGGTAACATTGAGCTAATGAAGTTGATTCTAGGTAAAACATCCATCTTAACTATTGATACTCGGGCCTGTACTGAGTTTTTAAGTTTGGACCACCTGTCAAAGTCGTATTTGATCTTATCTTGGAATTTTGTGTAATTGTACTTCACCGTTTGGCATATAGTAGGGAATATTTCGACTCCTAGACATCTGAAGTGTTTTACCATTGGTATTTTTTCTGGAAGGAATATATTCTTTGCAGGGGCATTAAGTGGTAGGACTTTGGCCAATTTATCATAAATCCCGATAGATTGCCAAAATCATCAATCAACTTGAGAAGATGAGGCATTGAGGTGGTAGGGTTTTGTATGAACAATATTACGTCATCCGCATATAAACTAATATGATGTTGTGTGCCCTTAATTGCGATTGGTTCTATGTAGGGATGCTCGATATTGGCTTTTTTACCGATACCGATATTCCGATATTGTCCAACTCTTAATTTCCGATACCGATATCAACCGATATCAACCGATACCGATATATGCAGGGTTTCCACCCCCAAAAAACTGAATAATTTCAGGTAACTAATAATTTCACTGGATATATATAACAAATAAGTTATTTTTTTTTAAAAACCGATACCGATATTTTCCGATATCACATTTTACTGCCGATATCGGCCGATAATATCGGTCGGCCGATAATATCGGACATCCCTAGTTCTATGTATTGGGATTGTCTTATATACTGTGCTAAGGGCTCTAATGATAAAGCGAATAGTCCGGGACTAAGAAGGCAACCCTGTCTGGAGGAGCGCGATACAGGAAAGATTTCGGAGGTGATATTACCTGTTGTAATCATGGCCGATGGGTCTTTGTATAATACTTTTATCATATCAATGAATCCGTTTCCTAACCCCATCCTCTCTAGTACTGCCCATAAATAAGACCATTCCAACCTATCAAAGGCTTTCATCGCATCCAAGGACAGCATTGCTATAGGTGGAGTGGCATCCTTGCTGGCATCTAGCACATGTAGTAACTGTCTTATATTATCCGTGATCAAGCAGCCTCTTATGAAGCCAGTCTGATCAGGGTGAACTAAAGATGTCATATGCTTTTGAAGTCTGATGGCTAATACCTTGGAATACAGCTTGATATCGGTTCCGAGGAGGCTCAAGGGTCTATAACTACCGCAATCGGTGGGGTCTTTGTCTTTTTTAAGGAGGACTGTTATGAGTGCAATATTGTCTATCTTATGGAAATTGTCTAAATTATGGAAATAAAAGGTACAATTCTGTGGGGTGGAACATATTTAGCTTTGGATAAACACACCAGCTAAATTACTAAATGTAAATGTTATAATGTTGCAATTAAAAAAGGGAGGGGCTACACCACTACAGAGGTCTACAGGTTTAGAAAATCAATCAAGAGCTACATAATTGTTACGTATGGGGGTGAGTGGTAGTGAGTCCAATGGTGGAGGAGACAAGGAGAGACGGAGATAGGTAGCTATTTCTAATGATGTGTCTTTATTAAAACACACAGAGCAGCGATAATCCATGAAAGACGCCAGGCGGCAACAGAGAAAACAGGCAAAAGTAATATAAGTGCATCGCGAGTGGCTCAGCAACCTCTGACCAGCTCTTTCCCACACGAACGGTTTTCTGAGGCCTCGACAACAAGACAAGGGAACAGAGAATGAATAAGTAGTCACCAACCAAACATTCCAATCAATTAGCAGTGACAGCACAGTGACAGCAACAGTGGAGAGTACCAATCAGTGACAACAGGAATGTGGGCGTGACAACCAAAATGCAAATACCAACCACCATGTGAAAACATTCCAGACTGACAGCTGGGTTCCCGCTGAGCCTTAACAGAGGCCTTCTGCAGCGCCGTCCGCACTCTGTTCCACGTTCTGCGACAGCGAGCCACATGTGCCTGGGCCGATGGCACCTCAGCCTCCTGCTCCTGTTCGGGGAAAAGAGGAGGAGACATACCAGTAGAGGAGGAGAGAAGGGTATTATGTGCATACTCAGCCCAGGCCAACCTCCTACTCCACGTCGCCGGACAACCGGCGACATAGCACCTCAGAACACCCTCCAGATCCTGGTTGATGCGCTCCGTCTGCCCGTTCTACTGCGGATGGAACCCAGATGACAAGCTGACGGAGGCGCCGAGGCCGGCGGCGAATGCCTTCCAAAACCTGAAGGCGAACTGAGGACCCCGGTCGGACACAATATCCACTAGAAGCTTGTGGACCCGAAAGACGTCCTGCACCACCAGGTCAGCCGTCTCCCGAGCCGAGGGGAGCTTGGGAAGGGGAATGAAATGAGCCGCCTTGGAGAATCGGTCCATTACCACCAAGATGGCAGTGAACCCATCAGACAGAGGAAGGCCAGAAATAAAATCCAGGGATATGTGCGACCAGGGACGGGAATAGGAAGCGGCTGGAGAAGACCCGCCGGTGCACGGCGAGAGGTCTTACTGTGCGTGCACACCGGGCAGGCCGCTACAAAGGAGCGTGTATCCCCCTCCTCTGTTGGCCACCAAAACCTCCTACGGATAAACTCCAGGGTTCTGGCGGCCCCAGGGTGGCCGGTGAGAGAGGATGTATGCTCCCACTGCAGCAGGCGCAAGCGTGCAGCCTTGGGCACATACATCCGCCCCGGAGGACCCCCACCGGGATCGGGCTCCTGTGTCAGAGCCGATCTTACCACCCTATCTATGCCCCATGACACGGGTGCCAAAATCAAGGCCTGTGGAATAATAGGGTGGGGCTTCTCCTCCCGGCCCGGAAGATCAAACTCGCGAGACAGAGCGGCAGGTTTGACGTTCTTGGAACCGGGTCGATAGGAGATGGAAAATCTAAATCGAGTGAAGAATAACGCCCACCTGGCCTGGCGAGCGTTAAGGCGTTTAGCCCCTTGGATGTAAGCCAAGTTCTTATGATCAGTCCAAACAATGAAAGGATGTGCCGCACCCTCTAACCAATGTCTCCATTCCTCCAGTGCCAATTTGATCAGCAATAACTCCCGATTACCCACGTCGTAGTTACGCTCGGCCGAAGACAGACGGTGTGAAAAAAAAGCGCAAGGATGCACCTTACCGTCTTTTAAACATCTCTGAGAGATCACTGTTCGGATTTTTGGATTCATGTGGCGGAACTTTGGTGTGTGTGTGTGCTCCGATGAATGAGAACTGCTGTCTTGTCCCATTGTGTGGGTTTGTGTCTGAGACGACAGCTTGAGTGGCTCGTGTGTTGCGGAGGAGGAAGTAAACATTGCTAGGCATTCTGGTAAATGCAGTTATTGTAGTTCTCCCTCGTTTCGCCCACTGTTAAAGGGGACATGACATGCAGTTCTCATTCATCGGAGCACACACACACACCAAAGTTCCGCCACATGAATCTCACCATGACAAATCACAGAGGCACTAGATCAGCATGCACCATCGGCAAAACACGCTAGCGGCAAACATTTAAACTCAACGTTCATTCATTTAGCCAGCATTCCCCAACAACCCTGTGTACATTAGCAGCCAGCAGCCAATGTGATACATTACATTGTGTTTATAGGTGACATAGCCAAGTTAATTGACTAATTAAGGTTACTTTACCAACGGGCGATGTGATCCTGTCAGAGCTCTGGTTAGAATGACAATCAGCCACCATTTAAAAAGGCAGCAGGGCTAACTGCGCATGCTCACAAGCAGAACACCTGTTCAATTATTTAGACCCATTTACATGTATCTGATCCTTGCATTAAATAAACCAAAAGTCTTGACAATCACCCCTCCCACCGTGATGTCAGAGGCATCCACCTCCACAATGAACAGAGTCTCTGCATCGTGGCAGATCAGTACAGGGGCGGAGGTAAATGGACGTTTGAGGTCGCAGAAGGCCGACTCTGCCCTAGGCGACCATTCAAAGCCAGGGAGAGAGGACTTAGTGAGAGCTGTTAATGGATTGGCTAAGGTGCTAAAATTGCGAATAAAGCGTCTGTAAAAATGTGCAAAGCCCAAAAAACGTTGTAACTCCTTGAGCGACGAAGGCCGTGGCCAATCCAAGACTGCACTAACCTTGGCTGGATCCATGGGAAGATCACCCTTCGTCAACACAAAGCCCAGGAAGGAAACGGTGTCAGTGTGAAACACACACTTCTCTGCCTTAACAAATAGTTGATGCTTAAGGAGACGTTGAAGCACCTCACGAACGTGCAGTTAGTGTTGCACCATATCGCGAGAAAAAATTAGGATGACATCTAAGTACACAAAAACTGACACCCCAATTAATTCCTGCAGCACGTCGTTAACCAGGGCTTGGAGAACTGCCGGAGCATTAGCTAAACCAAAAGACATGACTAAATACTCACAATGCCTGTTAGCCGTGTTAAATGCAGTTTTCCACTTGTCCCCTCCCTAATCCTGACCAAATTGTATGCATTACGTAAGTCAAGTTTAGAGAAAACCTGTGCCCCCTGTAAGCACTCAAAGGAGGTCTCCATGAGAGGCAACGGGTATCGGTTCTTGATGAAAACGTTGTTCAATCCCCTATAATCAATGCACGGCCGCTGACTCCCATCCTTCTTAGCAACAAAAAAGAAGCCAGCGCCTGCAGGAGATGTGGATGGACGAATATGCCCCGCGGACAGTGCCTCTTGAATATAAGTGTTCAGGGACACTGTCTCAGGGCGAGAGAGAGAAAACATCTGCCCACGGGGTGGAGAAGTACCAGGTAGAAGATTAATGGGGCAGTCGTAAGGTCTATGAGGCGGTAGTGCGTTAGCACGCGTTTTACTAAAAACGTCCGCCAGGTCAAAATAGACCGCAGGCACTCCTGCTAAATCGGGGTTGGCAGATACGAAGGAGTCTGCAACACTCACGTCAACCTGGAGAGAGACAAAAGAGGGGGGGGGGGGCGGGTGAACTCTCGCCAGCATCAGCCTTGACGCCTCTTCCCATGGAGAGTTCACCCGTAGCCCAATTAATAATTTTTTTTTAATTTTTTTTTTATAAATGTTTTTATTTTCAATTTTCCAACATAGAACAAGACATCACAATACAATACCATTAACAATAATAATAACAGCACAAGACAGGCAAACAAGAAAGTAAAAAAAAATGTGTGTGTGCATTATCTATGTGTGCTATATATATATGCGTGTTCTACCTACCCATGTGTGCGTGTGCCTTACCTATGTACGTGTTTTATGTGTGAATGTTTGATATGCCTATGTAATTTGCGCTTGCATGTTGCATGTGTGTGAGTGACGTGTGTTCTATGTGTGTGCATGCGTATATGTGTGGTGTGAGCATGTGCATGTGTCCGTGTATATGTAAGCACCTTCGCATCAGTTACGGTTCCCTCGGCAACAATGCCAGTACAATCAGACAAAACAAGGCAGCATTGGTCCATTGGGAGGTTACTGGTAATGGGGAAATCCGGCGAGTACAGTGGTGGATAGCGCAGGTCCAATATGTGACAGATAAGGGTCCCAGATTTCATAAAGTGTCCAACTTGGAATGCAGCATGCACGTGATATACTCACAGGGAATGCATTCCATTACGATATTGTGCCATGACCTCTTTGATGGGACCTCATCCTTGATCCAAAACAATAGGATGTTCTTCCTAGCAGCCTCTTATGTTTGAAATTGGCAATATGAATATCTGGGAGGCCCAGTAAAAGGCAGAGGGGATCCAGCTCGATGGGGGTGTGAAATATGTCAGATAGTTCCTCTACGATGTCGAACCAATAGCTCTGAAGCTTTACACAGGTCCAAAAGCAGTGGACGTGGTTTCCAGTCTCTATCTTACATTTAAAGCAAAGTGGGGATGTATTGGGATCCATTTTACTCTTAAGGGCTGGGGTAATATGAATGCGGTGCAAGATTCTAACTTGAATAGCCTTGGTGCGGTTGCAAACAGAGATTATTTTTGCGTAGGTCCATGCATCCTGCCAGTCTGCATCTGTGATCTCTATGTCCAGGTCTTTTTCCCAGGAACAGTAACAAAGGAAGATAAAGATGAATTAAGGTTCAGAGTACTATAGAAGATAGATATTTGTTTTTTGAGGATCTGCAAGGAGAGGGCTTTCTCCACCTGCGAGGTGGAGCTGTTATATTATATATTGAAATTCTTTATTCGGAATAACCCCTTGAGATGTAGCATCTCGTTTTCGAGGGGATCCTAAAAGTGAGGTGTCCTTGGTGATAAACTGCCTAATTTGTAGGTATCTAAAAAAGTCCACTTTCAATAGGCCATACCGCTGCTGCAGCTGTGCAAAAGACATTAGGGTCTGGCCATCAAACAGGTGGCCAAGATCAGTAATGCCCTGTTTATGCCAGGTCTTGAAGCCGCCGCCAATTTGGTCTGGCTTAAAGTCAGGATTGCCTACGATCGGGGTAAGAGGAGAGGTCAGCTTGGCTCGGCCCTCCACCTTACGGACAGTCTTCCAGGCCTTGATGGAACATAGTGTGATGGGGTTGGAGCATATTTTCCTAACAGACTTAAAGTCTTAGATTGCGAGGATTCAATGTCCAGCCAGATTGACAGTGGGTCTGATCTGAACCAGCCGACCAGTACCCTAAGGTGTGCTGCTAGTTGGTAATGTCTAATATTAGGTAGGTCTAGACCCCCATCTTCACTATCCATCTGTAATTTGGCCATTTTCAGACGCGGTTACTTCCCATTCCAAATGAATGAGCTTAGCCAGCCTTCTAGCACCTTGATAACCTTGTTTGTCAGCAGCACTGGGATCATTTGGAGAGGGTATACTAGTCTGGGGAGTACGTTCATTTTAACAAGGGCTATCCTACCCAGCCAGGAGATCGGTAAAGGGGCCCATCTAACTAAGTCTGCTCTTATGGTGTCTAAAAGGGGGGGGAACGTTGGCCTTAAACAATGTATCATAGGTGGGTGTCACAAATACTCCTAGGTAAACAAAGCCGGAGGGCGACCAGCAAAATGGGAAGGGCTCGGGCAGGATCGGAATGGATTTAAGTGTCCCAAGTGGCATTGCTTCGGATTTGGAATGGTTAATTTTGTACCCCGAGAAGGTTCCAAATGTGGAAATCATGCGGGTTAGACATGAAGAGTTGAAGAGTCAGGTTTAGATATAAAGATCAGTACGTCGTCCGTTGTGTTCGCTCTCGCCCACTCGAATACCCGAGATCTCGGCTGACTGCCTTACGGCCTGCACGAGTGGTTCTATGGCCATGTCAAATAGTAAAGGGCTAAGAGGATCCACCTGGGGGTTCCCCCGTTGTAGAGGAAAGTTGTTAGACCTAAGTCCGTTAGTCAGGACCGCCGACATCCGTGAGTTGTAAAGAACCTTGACCCAGTCAATAAAAGTGTCTCCTAAGCCAAATTCAGCGAGGGTTAGAAACAAATACGGCCATTCTACACGGTCAAATGCCTATCTCCGCGATATTAAGGAGCCGTCTCATGTTGTCGGTAGAGTTCCTACCCTTAATAAAACCAGTCTGATCTTTGTTAACACTTTCTATGCCACGAGGTGGCGCCAGAGTTAGCGCTTCAATGCCACCATCCACTTTAATGTTATCGTTAATATCGCCTAATCTATGTTTTAAATTATGGCTATGTGTCTAATCTGCCCGTCGCTTATCAAAGAATCCTTTTCCAGTCAGTGCTGCGAGGCAGATTGGTTTTTTATCGCTTCATTTCCGTTTGAGAGCATTTTGAAAAGCACCCGTTTTGAGGTAAAAAACAGTCCATTCTGGGGCATTCTATGAAAATCGTCTTTTACTGTAATATTCCAGAACGTTGATATTTGTCGGCCTATTTATGAATCGTTTTCAAATAAATGCTAGATGATCAATATTATACATACACGCACGCCCATTCGAGGCGCGCACTGATAATAGCCGCGTTAATTTCCTCATGGATTTTTTCAGTAAAACCGATAGAGCCCATTTCACAAAACAGCCTATATCTTCATCAAAATGAGTCTGATTATCCTAACACTGATAACATAGATTCCTTACCTGACATCAGATGGTATCCAACTGGTATATTCCAATTCCTGATCACCATTCGAAAAAATCGATAAGTGTATAGATCCAATGTGTGTACAGTGTAACACATGATTCCGCGGGGCTGAGAGCCCCCTGAATGAACCCTGGTACTCCGGCTGCATGGGTGGACTGGAAAATGTGGAGTACAGGATTATTTTCCCCATCCATTTTCATTGAGTCCATTCCAAAATCCCTTATGTCATCTGGGAGACGATAGGGGGCGCTTTTTCCACATCTGATCGCCGGCGGCACTCGGGTATACTAGGGTAGGCTCGCGTGATGCAATATGATTTCAGATCGCTAAAAAAATATATATAATCTCGTGAGTGGCTTTCAACGAGATATTAATAATTCCAAGAATACTCGTGAGTGGCAGTGAAAGTGTTAATAATAAAAGGGAGTACTTTGTCCAGGCGCATGGACAGGATCTTGGAGAGCAACTTTTGGTCCGAATTAAGTAGGGCTATAGGCCTATAGGAGGCGCACTTTTCAGGGCATTTACCCTTCTTAAGGAGAAGGCAAATATTAGCCTCCCGTAGGGACTGGGGTAATATCCCCACATCAGAGGAGTGATTAAGCATTGCCAGCAGGGGATCCAAAAGAATATGACCGAATTCCTTATAGAACTCGCATCCGAAACCGTCCGGTCCTGGAGCCTTACCAGATGGCATAGCCTTAAGGGCGTCCAGAGCTTCTTCCTTCGTAATTGGGGCGTTAAGGAGCAAGTTCTGATCTTTCGATACCTTAGGGAGGTGCAAGTCAGCGAAAAAAGCTTGCATGTCAGAGAGAGCACCGTCGGGTCGTTCAGTCCTATAGAGTTGGGCATAGAAAGAGGCAAACTCTTTATTAATAGTTTTGGTGTCAAAGAACCTGACCCCGTTGGAGTCCGAGATTGAGGCTATTACTTGGATGTCAGCCCTTTTTTTTGCCAAGTTAGCCAGGCACCTACCAGGCTTGTCACCGTGTTCGTACATTCTCTGTCTGGCAAATTTAAGAGCGTATTCGGCGTCCTGGATCAGAAGAGTGTTTAACGCAGTTCTGGTGGCCGTAAGCTCTATAAGCACAGCCGGGGCTGGGTTTGAAACATGTTTATTTTCAAGGTCGGCTAGTTTGGATTCAAGAAGTTTGCATTGTTCATTTTCTTGCGTTTCTTGGATGATACGTAAGACATAATCAGTCCACGAGAAAAGACCTTGGATGTTTCCCAGAGCAGAGACGGGTTATCCGTAGAATGCGAGTTAATTGAGTAGAACATTTTAAATTCCGATTCGAAATAGGAGACAAACATATTATCTTTGAGGAGGTATGGGTTGAGGCGCCAACGCCTTGACAGCGCCCTCTCTTCTGACATGGAGTAGACCAGATATATAGGTGCGTGATCCTATAAAACGATACTTCCGATTGTGCAGGACGATACTAGAAAGAGCTTAGAGGAAGGGATGAAGAAATAGTCTATTCTACTGTTGCTCTTGTGTGGGCCGCTAAAAAAGGTGAACTTCAGTTCGGATGGGCAAAGGGTTCTCCAGATATCTGAGAATCCAGTGTCTTTGCATAGGGAGGTGAGCATATTTGCTTGCCTAGAGGGGGGAGCCAGACTGGGTGGGAGTTTGTCAAGAGACGGTATAAGGTGACAGTTAAAGTCTCCGCCCACAAAAGCATTCTCAGAGGCCAGGCCATTAAATTCAGTAAATATTTTGGATAGAAAGTCAGGGGAGTAGCCTGGGGGACAGTATACATTCATAAATGTCATTTCTTTACCCTTAAGAACACCTTTGATAATCACATAGCGACCTTGGCTATCCAAAGAGGAAGTTATGAGTCTAAAGGGGAGATTTTTATTGATCAATATGGCCACTCCCCTACTGAATGTAGAATAGTTTGTGGCGAAGACCTGTCCCACCCAACTCTTTGAGTTTAGCAGTGTCGTTGGGCCCCATATGGGTTTCTTGTAAAAAAAGCAATAGAGACATTCTCCCTCTTTAAAAAGGTCAGAATCGCCTTCCTCTTAGCTAATTTCTGAAGACCTCGAACATTCCAGGAGCAGAGCTTAAAGCTCTCAGAATTAGCCGTAACCATAGAATATTGAGGGGTGTGTAGGCGGGGCAGACCTGGACAAGCCCGTGGGCATGCAGAATTCACTTATCTTAAACACTATGCACACATACTTTGAGCCATACATAAAACAAATATAAATGACATTAAAAACATATAAAGGTGTGGAACCAGTGGGTCTTTCCCCAACATCACAGGGACTCACCAACATTCCCAGAGACCATTCGTAGAACCATCTCAGTGGCCAACTGCCACATTCCCCTGTATATAAAAGTGCATCAAAGTGTAAAGTAAACAAGAAAATTCAAATTGAACCATAAGCCATTAGTAAGGTCAACGGCTGGAGCCCAGAACTATTGGTAAAAGGGGGGGGGTGTATCTTCCAGGCATGTTGCGATAGAACAGGCGTGCAGTACATCCACCAGGCCGGGAGGGGGCGATACCTTGTCCGTGGGTCGGTTATCTCCCCTGACGCTGGTTTGACCCTACACAATTAGGCCTCCCCGCCAGAGGAGGGCGCTGTGCAGGGGGTCATCTGCCGCTCCAGCAGCAAATATTGATGGGAGCCATGCGGGTCGCATGAACCGGTTGGGATTCGAATAGCCGCAGCCCGGTTGACGCAGCCACGAGACCCCAGTTCGTTCAATGTGCAAGCAACAGTAAACGCATCCCAGTGGCTATGAACCAAAACACGGCTGGGCGCTGGTATAGCGCGTAAAAGTTATAAGCGTGGCAGAAATATCCGAAACGAAACAAAAAAAATTAAATAGGTCCCGCTCCTTCCGAAACGGAACGTTAGCACTTATCATCCTAGCATCCCAGCCGTGGCTATAGTCGTGCAACAGTACAAGAGTCATATACAACAGAATTGTCCCCCTCCTCCCCTTATGTCAGATAGCGAGAGAAAAGAAAAAGATAAACTTCCAAGCGAAGCCTAACGTCAAGTATTCATCCATAATCACATATTTACATTTACATTTACATTTAGTCATTTAGCTGACGCTTTTATCCAAAGCGACTTACATGTTCTGTACGACAAGCCATCAGGAAGGGCACAACTCTATCAGCTGAGCAACAATGTTCATCAAAGTGTTGAGTGCTACAGTGTAGGTTAGTTTATTAGGACGAGTGCATGACAGATTTTTATTAATATTTTTTTTTAATTCAGATAATGGTTGAAGAAGTGCGTCTTTAGTCGACGGCGAAAGATTGGACGTGTTTCGGCTGTCCTAACTGGGGTGGGTAGTTCATTCCACCATTGTGGGGCAAGGACTGAGAATAGGCGACTTCTCTTTGATGACCCTCCCAGAGCTTGGATAGGAGTAGGTCTGAGGCGGCCAGAAGATGCAGAGCGTAGGGGTCTTGAGTTAGAGAGGTGTGTAGTTAGAGACCATTGACCGGAGGTAGGCGGGAGCGGTTCCCTTTGCCGCACGGTATGCTAGGTCGAGGGCCTTGAAGCGGATTCGTGCAGCAATGGGGAGCCAGTGCAGGTCCCTAAGAAGTGGGGTGACATGGGCCGACTTCGGTAGGTTTGAGATCAGGCTGGCCGCTGCGTTCTGAATGAGTTGAAGAGGCTTAGTGGCAGTGGCCGGGAGGCCAGCGAGCAGTGCGTTGCAGTAGTCGAGGCGGGAGATGACTGTTGATTGGACGAGGAGTTGGGTGGCTTCTTTTGTCAGGAAGGGGCGGATCCTTCTGACATTACTCAGGAGGAATCGGCAGGTTCTGGTTGTCGCTGCGATGTGAGCAGAGAAGTTCAACTGGTCGTCAAGGACAACACCAAGGTTCTTGGCGGTCGGGGACGCGGTCACAGCTGCATTCTCGACTGTGATGGAAAGGTCGGTCAGGGGGGAGGATTTGGCCGGAGCAATTCTGTTTTGCTTAGGTTCAGTTTGAGGTGGTTGGTCGTCATCTAGGCGGAGATGTCGGACAGACAGGCCGAGATCCGCTCAGAGACGTGGATATCTGAGGGAAGGAAGGAGAGGAAGAGTTGAGTATCGTAGGCATAACAATGGTAGGAGAAGCCATGAGACGTGATAATGTTACCCAGTGATTTAGTGTGAGGGAGAAGAGAAGGGGTCCTAAAACCGAGCCCTGGGGGACACCCGTCCGCAGGGGGCGGGTGGCCGACAGGGTCCCTCTCCATGACAGATGTGTAATAAAATATTAAATGCAACCACTCTCTGTGTGATAGCCGTAGCAGGATGCTAACGGCCCAGAGCTACTACCGCGTCTGGATCTGATGAGGTCGGTATCGGGTCCGCGTCTGGCCCTGGTGAAGCCGGTGTCGGGTCCGCGTCCGGCTTCGGTGGAGCCAGCATTGGGTCCGCGTCTGGCTCTGGTGAAGCCGGTGTCACGGACTCTCTGGGCCGGGTCCTAAGGAAGTCCACGGCGTCCTTGGGTGACGGTATATGCATCCTCGTGCCATCCTTGGCTCGGATAATCAGCTTCGCAGGGAATTGGAGCGACGGTTTAAATCCACGTTTGTACAGGGGCCCCATGACATCTCGATATTGTGATCGTTGCTCGACCACCTCGGGGCAGTAGTCTTCGAAGATCGAGACTGGTTTCCCTCTGTATGTCAGATTCCCTCTCCTTTTGCGAGCTTCCAGGATAATAGCCTCCTTAATCTTGTAGTGATGTAAGCGGGCGATCACTGCCCTAGGCCTGGAGCCTGGCGCTGATTTGGGTGTTAACGTCCTGTGGCATCGGTCGAGCTCCGGTGGTGTAGCGAGGACATCTTTCCCCATGATTTCCACCAGGACCTCCCCGAAAAAGACACCAGGACGGTTGCTGTGTAGGGATTCGTCCAGGCCCAGGATGCGTACAGTATGTTAGAACGTCCGCTGCGCGATTCGACATCAATTGTTTTTTAGCTTGTTGATGATGTCGTCCTGAGCTGTGCACCTGGCCTCCAGCTCTACCATCCTACCCGACCAGATATTCATGCCATCTTCTACGGAGGCCAGACGTTGGGTATGGTCTGCGACTGCCAGTTGGAAGCCGTCGAGTCTAGACTCGAGCGAGGCAGTAAACGTTCTGAACTCCGTGGTGAAAGCCTGTTTGAGTTCCTCCATTAGTTCAGCCATGGTAGCTCCATCCACGGGGCCGGTCCCGCTTCTCAAGACTCGCGCAGCCATCATGCTCGTTATTCTTTTTTCTTTTTTGGGTCGAATAATACAGGCAGAGATATGGATGTTGTATGTTAGTGGTTCAATTATCTTGAAATAAAATAAATTGGCTTTTTAAAGTAAAATAAACGTTCGGGAGTGGCAGCGTGGCTCAGAGACGCCTACCCCATTCTCGACCCGGAACCGGAACCAACTTAATACAGGGGTTATGTAATGCGAGCCAGGGATGGCCTAATACAATCAAAGAACAGGGAGACATGACAACAAAAAATCTCAACAGTTCCCACCAATTACCCGCCACCTGCACCCGTAGCTGCCCGGTGCGTTGCGTAATGAGGCCACATCCCAGAGGTTGCCCATCCAAAGATTGGACGGGAATGGGTACCTCTAAGGTTTCTAAGGGGACCCCCCACTCGATAGCCAACCCCTCGTGCATAAGATTCTCTGCCGCCCCAGAATCCACCAAAGCCCTGGTGGTTTTAACAACATCCCCCCACCCCACAGAAATGTCAAATACAGTGCGATTGTCCTCAATGACTGGGAAAAAATGCCCACCTGCTAGAAGCTTCCCTGGGCCTAGCGGGTCCCCCCGTTTCCCGACTGTCCCCGACAGGTGGAGAAGCGATGCCCCGTGCGGCCACAACGAAAACACAGCTTCTCATCGATGTATTTGTGTCTGTCCGCCTCGGACAGGCTGAAGGCGCAGAGTTGCATGGGTTTGCCACCCAGGCTCCCTCTAGGGTGGGGAAGTGCGGGGGGTTCGAAACCGAAAGAGTCGCGGAAGAGTGCCTGCGACGAGGCTCCCCTCTCGCGCTCCCTCTCCCGATGTCGGTTATCGACCTTGATAGCCAAGGAAATTAGGTGGTCCAGGCGCTCGGGTAGTTCACGATTTGCCAGCTAGTCTTGCATGCTCGCTGAGAGCCCCTGGGCAAACAGCATGCAGCAGGGAACCTCCGGCCAGGCCGCCTCCCGAGCCACTATGCGGAAATCGTGTGAATGCCCTGCCGGCAGGACAGGAGTCGACTGCCGGCCTCGTAAATGGAACTCACCCGGGAGGTATCAAATACATGACGCATCTCCCGAGTGAAGGCATCCACATTGTTGCAGATCAGCGACCCATTCTCCCATTCCACAGTAGCCCAGGAGAGGGCCCGACCAGTAAGCAACGTGATGATGTAAGCTACCCGAGACACATGAGAGGGGAAAGTGCGGGTTGTAGTTGGAAAATAAGAGAGCACTGAGTGACAAACTCACGACATCCCTCCGGTCTTCCTCTGTAGCGGTCAGGAGGTGGCAGCCTTGGCTCCCGGATGATGTCCTCTCTCTGGTCAGGAAGTCCCAGCTCTCCTCCCCTGCTAGCCTGCGGCGCTCCAGCTGCAAGTCCCCTGGCTGCCTCCGTCTCTGCAGCATTGGAACGGGCGTTGTTGACCGCCGCCAGTGCCGAGTTAGCCGTCTCCCGGGAGGATACCGACAGGTCTCCTAGCCTGCCTAGCTCGACGCTGACGGCCGACTGGCGGTCGAGAAGAATCCTTAGCTGGTCCCGCTGCGCAACCATCTCCTCTTATATCTCCTCCATGGTACTCATTGTTGGTCGAGGCTTCTGTTACGTATGGGGGTGAGTGGTAGTGAGTCCAATGGTGGAGGAGACAAGGAGAGATGGAGATAGGTAGCTATTTCTAAGGATGTCTTTATTAAAACACACAGAGCAGCGATAATCCATGAAAGACACCGGGCGTCAACAGAGAGAACAGGCAAAAGTAATATAAGTGCATCGCGAGTGGCTCAGCAACCTCTGACCAGCTCTTTCCCACACGAACGGTTTTCTGAAGCCTCGACAACAAGACAAGGGAACAGAGAATGAATAAGTAGTCACCAACCAAACATTCCAATCAATTAGCAGTGACAGCTAATTGACAGCACAGTGACAGCAACAGTGGAGAGTACCAATCAGTGACACAAAAATGCAAATACCAACCACCAGGTGAAAACATTCCAGACTGACAGCTGGGTTCCCGGGAGAGGGAACCCAGAACGTTACACAGAATGGTGATCAGAAGCGTCTGTTTTTTCTCACATCAATTTCAATGAGTGACTTCAAAGTCTCCACACTTAATATAAAAGGAGAGAGAGATTTGAGAAAGAGAACATGTCTCTTTGAGCTTGTGAAGCTGAAGTTCATTAGTGTCATGTTGCTTCAGGAAACGCACAGTGATAACATGACCGACTGGAGGAAGGTAGAACTAGTGAAGGAATAGCATACAACTCTTTTTTGTGTGTATCTTTGTATCTTTTCTCCCATCCCCCAATTTAGTCTTCATGCCAATAGGAGATTGACAAAACAACAGGGACAGCATGGTGCAGTACAGCGACGGTACTTCACATATCATTATCAGCTGATATTCACTTGCCTTTTCCATCAGCCAGGTAGGCCTTTAGGTCCTCTTCCAGACCATCCCGGGACACGTCCTCCTCTTTGGCTCCCGCAGGTATATACACCCCCCATACAGATACCCCTATACCCCCACCCGCGACAACATCATCACCAACGTTCCAGAATGATCGGGCAGAACTAAGGTTCTAGAATGTTCTGCCATGACATCATCACACACGTTCCAGAATGTTGTATGCTAAATCTTTTTTGGGGGGAGGCTCAGATAAATGTAGTCGAGTAAAATGTACAATATTTACTTTGAAATGTAGAGGAGTGAAAGTACAAAGTTCCCTATAATGAAAATACTCAAGTAAAGTACAAGATACAAGAACATTTATTTAAGTGCAGCCCTGACAGGATGCTGAAGTCCTTGCTATCATGGCCGACTTGTGAGGCTAATAGTGTTTGAAGAGTTTCATTTCAAAATAAGGCTTTAAATTAGTAATGCAGTCAGTAGAGTGCAGACTGCATCCAAGGCATAATAATCTCTCCACTTTGCTGTTACTTTCACATTTTACTGGGTAGATGACGGAAACAACAGTTGCTGATATTGCAAATGTCAACAGACCAGGCTATTAATCCATACTACTACTATCCGAGGTACTAGAAGAAAGGTTACAGGGTAACCAAAATCAACATGTTTCTCCTTCCAAGAGTCATCAATAATCACAGCAAATGTTGTGACTATGACTAACGGGTCAGGAGATTGACAATGTAGAGGATGTGCATCCAGCGATAACATTTTAATTCGATTTGTGAACTATGGGTCTGGGGTTGGGACAAAATCAATTTTAAGCCTCGTCACAGCATTAATTTGGCTACAAGAATATAATGTTAAATTACCATAGATGTATCACAACAACACACGATATTGTTCGCTATTCCAGCACTGTTTGTATTTTATATCGTACATCCCATTTGTGTAACTGTAAATCCATGTATATTTATTGTATATATTAAAAATAGTGGCTATTTATGTACACTTTAGTTGTGGGTTTTCTTTTCTAATCAGAGTGATCTATCTTGAGAATGTGTTGTATATGCATTTATTTATATAGTTATATAAATATAACTTATACTTAGTGTTATAAGAAAAGCTATGTCCTCTACCCATATACTGTGATTTACAGGTATTTTGGTAAATGGTAAATGGCTGTATTTATATAGCGCTTTTATCCAAAGCGCTTTACAATTTGTTTCTCACATCTTACCCATTCACTCACACATTCACACACAGACGGTGGAGGCAACCATGCAAGGTGCCAACCTGCTCATCAGTGTCTTGCTCAAGGACACTTCGACATGCTGCCCGGGAGGAGCGAGAATCAAACCGGGAATCTCCGGATTACCAGACGACTGCTCTACTCCCAAGCCACTGTCGCCCCCTATTACTAGGTCTATTTTATTATTAGGTATTTTTACTTTGGTCTCTATCACTATACATTTATAGTTAGTGTAATCAATCATTTGACCTGATGTACACTAGAATGTGCAGCATACCATTCTCTGACGTCTCACCCCTTTATGGAGGAGGATTGTTGGCATATTTACCTGGGTCACAAAAGAACCAACATAGCATGTTTACAAAAGAGGTGGATTATTCTGGTTGCAGAATGACAGCTCTCACTTTTTTCTTCATTCTAGTGACTAGTGACACAACTGTCGGGTCTAGCTCGTATACTGCGTTGGACCACTAGCCTAAACTAAATGTATCAGCAATAGTAGTAATCATGGATTATCGTCATAGTTCTTGTAATCTTCAATCAAGTCAACTGTAAGTAATGCTTGAGACGTTATCTATAGCTAATGCTTGCATCACCACGGAGGTCTAAGGTAAATGTGTATCTCATGAACGTACTTTTCCACTGCATATTGTAACCCTTTCGGTCTGCTTCTAGATGAAATATTTGTGTTATCTTTAAAAAACAGGTCTATTACCTGCTGTGGTAAATCTCCCGCGGCCTAGCCCCTTTCGTGACTGTGAAGCAAGGCTTGCATCACAGTCAGGAAAGGGGCTGCCTGCGGCCATCGTCAACAGTCATTCACGGTCGACTTTGTTTGTCCGACTTTTCAAAGGGGGCGTGGCTGAGCGATAGGTTGCGCTACCCTACTGTCGGTCTGCGGTACATGTAGAGTTGCCAGCCGTTTATTTTCACCTGACAGCGAGGAGTTTCACTGGGAGAGCGTAACATGTGTGGAGGTTCGCGCTATCTCCCCCAGATCACCTCCCCGCTGAACAGGCTCCCCAACCGACCAGCAACAGCAGGACTCATACCCCACTGGCTTCCCACCCGTGAAGTTTTGACGACCGGAAGTACCACAGTGGGAATCGAACCCAGAGTCTCTGCGGTGGTAGACAAATGCTTAGACCTCTACACTACCCAGCGGCACCATTCTTAGACCAATTCTTAGATCAATTCTTCAAACCAATCTCATGTGGTGGAGGAAATAGTGAGGTAGATTACTGGTTGTTAGAGTAAAATGAGAGTCTTTTATTTAGGTTTTTGTAAATGTATATGCCCCAAATAAAGGGCCTGACAGATTAATTGTTTAATGTGCCCTTAATGTGGTATTAGGTCAGTGTGGGTGTGGATTTTAACAGTACAGAAAAAGATTATTTAGATAGTAATCATGTTGAACCACTTGCTGCCTCTGGGTGTGCAATGAGGCAGATAACAGAAACTTTGTTTAGTGCAGTGGTTCCCAAAGTGTGGGGCGTGACCCCATAGTGGGGCGCGGAGGTACTGCAGGTGTGGCGTGAAAAGAAATTAAGAATAATATGAATTTAGCCTACCAAAACTGATAAATGCCAATGCCCGGGAACCCAGAACGTTACACAGAATGGTGATCAGAAGCGTCTGTTTTTTCTCACATCAATTTCAATGAGTGACTTCAAAGTCTCCACACTTAATATAAAAGGAGAGAGAGATTTGAGAAAGAGAACATGTCTCTTTGAGCTTGTGAAGCTGAAGTTCATTAGTGTCATGTTGCTTCAGGAAACGCACAGTGATAACATGACCGACTGGAGGAAGGTAGAACTAGTGAAGGAATAGCATACAACTCTTTTTTGTGTGTATCTTTGTATCTTTTCTCCCATCCCCCAATTTAGTCTTCATGCCAATAGACCTGTGGCTAAACCACGCCCCAAAATATAATTTGTCCAATCATAGCACAGCAAAAATCCTCGCTGCAGAAAACTCGGTCAACACCAGAAAAGCCATTTGTGGGCTGCATCAAACCAAACGTCTGTGATCGAAACCACTGTGAAGAGTTCAGTTTATATGTTATTAATATCTACCTAATATCTGATGGTGAAACGCTGTGCGTGGGGTACCTGTATTTCGGACACCAGGTACCCTGAAATACTGGATCGAGGATTATATTTCATACCTTTTCCGAAGCCCACAACACGACAAATGCAAGTGGTGGATTCTGTTGTCGTCGACCACATACACAACTGAATGTGAAGACCATTACCAAGGACACTTATGTTTGCTCAAAGGTAAGGTCAATTCATAAAGACATAATATTTGACGGCATGTATTAGAAACGTAGACCAAACTATTAGTTAGCTAACGTTAGCTGCAAGCTAGCTAGCTAGCTGGTGTTATCCTAGCTAGCTAGCTACAGTGTTATCAACATCAACTTTGCGGTCATTCATTTGCTGTCTGACTTTTCTTCCTCGCTAGTTAGCTGGTGTTTTTAGCTAACTTAATGTTTGCTAACTGTCTTTTGTCCAGATGGGGAGCGCCGGCCTGTGGAGCAGCGTCCCCCAAGCCCAATGGAAGAAGGTGGACAAGAGGAGCGAGATGAACGATTGGACGAAACCCGTCCAATTTTTCGCCCAGGGGCGTCATTTTGGTATGGCACTCGCCATACCTTGGCAAATTAAAAATATATATATATATATATTTTTTTTTTCTTTTTATATTTAGAATATTTTTTATGTTGATTTAGAATTCGAATGTCAACATTATGAACGAAGCTTCGAACGATTCGGTACAGCCCTAGTGTAACTGAGGGGTACAATTCCCTGACTGTATTACTAGATATGATACTTACTACCACTACCTTTGTACTTAATATTCGGCCACCCAGTACTCGGCATAAATATATTATGATGAACACTGTCACGTAGATGAAACGGATCCAACACAAATGTACGAATTAGAAATAGGTCTTTATTTCTACACAGCGATGGTGTGTAGAGCAAGCACTTAATCAAATCAATCACATTTATGAATGGGAATTAGTATGCACTTTTATGGCAAGAGTATTCGTCGGTATATCAATAGAGAATGTCCAATCTCTGAAGGCGCAGGTGGTACATATACGACCTGGAATAGTTAAGGAAGAAAAGCAATGATACTTTAATGATTATAGACTGGATACACTAGGGGGGGTTAATCCGGTCGCTTGTAAGCCGACAGGAGTAGGAAGGGGGGGGGGGGGGTAGAGTCCGGCTGCCTCATCCGGCCAAGGGTATCCCAGGTGAACCCACTGTAGTGCCGTTCAATGCGCCGGCGATCCTTGGACCACAGATGAAAGCAGATGGACTCTTTGTGGGCCGGCGTCCTCCGGTCCACGGAGGAGAGACGTGAAGCGACCTCGTCTTGCAGAGCGTCTCCTCACCTTGCGTCCTCTCCAGGGGGGGGGGGTTCCAACACACGGCAGTGTCGGGGGTCTTTATCCATGGAATAATCAACGTATACAAAGCATAATCCGTGCCTGGGAAGGCGGGCTGTCGTCGGTAGAATAATCCGGTATGCAGGTCCACTCGCTCGTCGGCTCTGGGGCTCCTCGGGTGCAATCTCACATGGGGTCGATCAGCCTGGATAAGCAGCCAGTTTTCTGCCCGAAACGATGGGGTGCTGACTACGGTAGTATTCTCACCGCACGAAGCACTATATATTAACAGACTATTATTAGCTTAATAGACTACGTCCAACTCGACGATATAGTGCCAAATATGACTATTCAAATATTAATATACACGATGTCTCAATACCGATGGTAGGCCGAACTTGGCCTTACTCCCACACGTGGCGTCGCGGGGAGGCTTTACGTCTGTGACTCTATTGGAGGGTAAGAAACTGGACTGAAAAGGAAGTCCTACTTTAGTAGCGCAGTATATATACGCACTATGAACAAATAGTCCCATTAGTGGTGCGGTAGCCAGATTCCTACGCGGAACTAGGACTTGTTCGTACATGTTGAGCGGTACGTTTGAACTGGGTCTGGGGGGTATGGCAGCCTGGCACCAAGGTCTCGACCAATAGTAGAATGGAGACTATTATGGGATGTTCAGTAGGCTAGAATGGATATTCAATGCATATTGTACAAGGAATATACAAGGGATATCAAGGAATATTAGAGAATATACAAATACAATTAAATATATATATATAATAAATATATATATTCGGTTTAATCTGGCCCTTCACAACAGCCACCCCCTGATTGGTCCCAGACCTAATCAGTTAAGCAGAGACAGATTAATCGCGTTGTCCATTTACACATAAGGGTTTGCTGTAGGGGTCAGTCAACTTCACAAAGTCATAGGGTTATAGGGTCATGGTCATCATCGATTGTGTCTGGGAGTCGGGGCAGTTCTATGAGCCTCGCCACGGGACGGGTGTAAGTGCGACCCTGGACAAGCACTTCAGCTGCTCGGACCTTGCCGTCGGCACCGGTGATCACTTTGCTTACGCGGCTGGCCGGCCACATAGCTCTGGGCAGTGATTGATCAATAATCATGACGACTGTTCCTTCTGTCAAATTGTCTCTCTCCTTTACCCACTTCTGGCGGGTCTGTAGAGACGGTAGGTAGTGCAGTAGGAAACTGCTCCAAAACTTGTCGGCTAATACTTGGCTGTGCCTCCACATTCGTCGGCCGTTCGCTTCTTCAGGCCGGTACATTGTCTGGGGTAATGCAGGATCTAGCCGCCCCATCAGGAGTGTGTTGGGGTCTGCGGAGATAACAGTGCCCAATCCACAGAACACAGGCTTCTTATTCTCAGCCTCCTCCTGACTGGCTTCCCTCGGGATAGGCGTGGGCCACTCTCCTTCCGGGAGCTTTAGGAATGCTGGGCCGTCACTGTAGACATTGCGACGGGTGAGGTCATCCAGGGGCATCCCCCGGGTGATGACGTCAGCTGGGTTCTGTTTTGTATCAACGTAGCGCCACTCTGTTTCTCCGGTTAACTCTTCGGTTAAGTCTTGAATCTCGGTGACTCTGACTCCCACGAAGACTTTGTACTTGCATGAGTCCGATTTGATCCAGGCGAGTACTGTCGTGGAATCTGACCACAGGATTGTTCTAGACACCGGTATGGTGAGCTCACGTTGGATGAGCGTGGCTAGGTGCGCTCCGGCTAGGGCTGCGCAGAGCTCTAGACGTGGGATAGATTGTTGCTTGCATGGGGCTATTCTCGAGCGGGCGAGGACAAATGCTGTGTAGATCTCTCCCCCCTTTTCTTGGGCCCGCAAGTAGGCTACTGATCTGTATGCGACCTCTGAGGCGTCACTGAAGACGTGTAAGTCCATTTTACATGTCTCTGGCCTCACCGTGGGTGGGAAGTAGCTTCGGCGCATATTAACGCCTGGGAGTGAGTGGAGCTCCATCTCCCACTCTCTCCAGGTGGATGCAAGGTGTGCGGGAATGGGGTCGTCCCAGCCCTGGTCCTTGTCCCACAATGCTCGTACAATCATTTTTGCCCTGGTGGTGTACGGTAGAATACATCCTAGCGGGTCATATTGTCGGGCGAGTGTTGTGTACACACTCCGTCTGCTGGTCGGCGCCGCCGCCGGCCTTCCCTGCTCCGTAGTCAGGGGCTTGTGTCTGTAGTGAAGCGAATCTGTTTTGAATCGCCACACCAATCCCAGGGTCATCTCCTGGGCTTCTCCCGGGATTGTAGCCATCCAGGTCTCGCTGCTGGCTGCCTTGTCCTCGGAGGAGAGGCTGCGCAGTACTTGCGGATCGCTGCTGGCCCACTGCCTGAGATCAAAGCCGCCTTTGATCAATGAGGCGCGGAGTTTAATCAGGAGAGCCTCGGCTCCTTCCTGGGTTGAAAGGCTTTGTAGACAGTTGTCTACGTAGAAGCTGTTCTTTACGCTGTGTCGGACCTCTTTGTCCGCTGCTGGGTCCTCTGCTACATGTTTCTGTAGTGCAAATGTAGCACAGCAGGGGCTGCACGTCGTTCCGAAGGGGAGGACTTCCCATTGGTAGATGGCTGGGTGCTCATCTCCTGGCTTCTCTCTCCATAGGAACCGTAACAGGGGCTTGTCCTCCTCTACTAATCTCACCTGCAGGAACATTCCTTTAATGTCCCCGCTGATGGCCACCTTTTCCTGGCGGAAGCGGAGTAGAACGCAGAGTAGGGAGGGGCCGAGTGTGGGACCGGGCAGTAATTCTTTATTCAGATTTTGGGATCCGATCTGGTAGCTGCAGTTAAATACTATGCGGTCTTTACCGTTGTGATGGACCTTGTGGGAAACCCACCCCCAGACTGTTACTCCCACCCACGTCACCTATCCCCGCCCCTGAGACACTACACACGTGAATGAAAAAGAGTCTGCCCTGCACACGGGTCTATGACTATCAAACGTCAACTTAGAATCACACTATACCACACGGTTCACTGCAAACATCCTGAAATAAGCATCGATATCACACTATCCCTCGGGGAGCCACGGCAAATGATTTCGGGAGAATATAGGTAGATAAATACACACTAAGTGTTCACACGGTAAATTAAGGGGGTTTGGATAGGATAGTGGGTGTTGTTCACCGCTAGGGGTTGTGACCAGGCCTAGAATACTCCTCCCATATCCTAACCTAGGTCTGGGGCAGTGGAAGCGCTGAATTACAAACAATACAAAAAAAGGTTAATGATAACCGGGGCCCGAAGCTGAGGGCCGGAAGGACGCCACCTCCTTCCGCTCCCGTAGCCCCTCTCGGCTTCGGGCTAAAAACTGTTCGGTCTGTACTGGGGTGTTTTAGGCCCTCCAAGCACCAGGCGTGCAATAATGTCCTTCCGCCTGTAATGAAAGGCACAGTCAGTAAGAGCAAGGTTCCCCCCGTTCACGGGTTCGTCACAATGCACAATGGATTAGATATCCTCCATATGATTTAGAAAAGAGAGAAAAGGTAGTTCACAGAGGATGGAGAATCCACAATACTAGGTTCCAGTCTTCGACAGTATTACTGGCTTTACTGTATGCCGTTCCGATAATCTTCAGCTTCACGCCACTAATAATATTCCTAATTCAAATGCAGTCACCGTTCGTCTATGTCTTCATTTACCACTCTGGAAAATAGTTTGTTTGTTTAGGCACGTCTTCTACTGTCTTGCGCCGTGTGTCCTCGCAGCCCTGCGTCCTCTGCTACCGTCCTCTCGACTCCCGTTTTCGTTCTGGCATTGTCCGTCATTGATTCTCCTTTCAGTAGCGCCAGCACTTCCGGGCACCGCCCCCGTCACGCCAGCCAGCCAATCACCTCGCGCTCCCTCCAACGACGCTCCCCAGCTGCGTAAGAAGAAGAGGGCACACATGTGTAGCCTGTATAATGTTTACATACGATACCCCCCCCTGGTGGTCCTGCACTCGCCTGCTGTAGCTGTCGTCTGCACAAAATCACCATCCTCCCAAGATGGCTCTCTCCGCTCCCGTCAGGACCTCCTGGACTCCACTCCGTCTAAACAAAACAACAGGGACAGCATGGTGCAGTACAGCGACGGTACTTCACATATCATTATCAGCTGATATTCACTTGCCTTTTCCATCAGCCAGGTAGGCCTTTAGGTCCTCTTCCAGACCATCCCGGGACACGTCCTCCTCTTTGGCTCCCGCAGGTATATACACCCCCCATACAGATACCCCTATACCCCCACCCGCGACAACATCATCACCAACGTTCCAGAATGATCGGGCAGAACTAAGGTTCTAGAATGTTCTGCCATGACATCATCACACACGTTCCAGAATGTTGTATGCTAAATCTTTTTTGGGGGGAGGCTCAGATAAATGTAGTCGAGTAAAATGTACAATATTTACTTTGAAATGTAGAGGAGTGAAAGTACAAAGTTCCCTATAATGAAAATACTCAAGTAAAGTACAAGATACAAGAACATTTATTTAAGTGCAGCCCTGACAGGATGCTGAAGTCCTTGCTATCATGGCCGACTTGTGAGGCTAATAGTGTTTGAAGAGTTTCATTTCAAAATAAGGCTTTAAATTAGTAATGCAGTCAGTAGAGTGCAGACTGCATCCAAGGCATAATAATCTCTCCACTTTGCTGTTACTTTCACATTTTACTGGGTAGATGACGGAAACAACAGTTGCTGATATTGCAAATGTCAACAGACCAGGCTATTAATCCATACTACTACTATCCGAGGTACTAGAAGAAAGGTTACAGGGTAACCAAAATCAACATGTTTCTCCTTCCAAGAGTCATCAATAATCACAGCAAATGTTGTGACTATGACTAACGGGTCAGGAGATTGACAATGTAGAGGATGTGCATCCAGCGATAACATTTTAATTCGATTTGTGAACTATGGGTCTGGGGTTGGGACAAAATCAATTTTAAGCCTCGTCACAGCATTAATTTGGCTACAAGAATATAATGTTAAATTACCATAGATGTATCACAACAACACACGATATTGTTCGCTATTCCAGCACTGTTTGTATTTTATATCGTACATCCCATTTGTGTAACTGTAAATCCATGTATATTTATTGTATATATTAAAAATAGTGGCTATTTATGTACACTTTAGTTGTGGGTTTTCTTTTCTAATCAGAGTGATCTATCTTGAGAATGTGTTGTATATGCATTTATTTATATAGTTATATAAATATAACTTATACTTAGTGTTATAAGAAAAGCTATGTCCTCTACCCATATACTGTGATTTACAGGTATTTTGGTAAATGGTAAATGGCTGTATTTATATAGCGCTTTTATCCAAAGCGCTTTACAATTTGTTTCTCACATCTTACCCATTCACTCACACATTCACACACAGACGGTGGAGGCAACCATGCAAGGTGCCAACCTGCTCATCAGTGTCTTGCTCAAGGACACTTCGACATGCTGCCCGGGAGGAGCGAGAATCAAACCGGGAATCTCCGGATTACCAGACGACTGCTCTACTCCCAAGCCACTGTCGCCCCCTATTACTAGGTCTATTTTATTATTAGGTATTTTTACTTTGGTCTCTATCACTATACATTTATAGTTAGTGTAATCAATCATTTGACCTGATGTACACTAGAATGTGCAGCATACCATTCTCTGACGTCTCACCCCTTTATGGAGGAGGATTGTTGGCATATTTACCTGGGTCACAAAAGAACCAACATAGCATGTTTACAAAAGAGGTGGATTATTCTGGTTGCAGAATGACAGCTCTCACTTTTTTCTTCATTCTAGTGACTAGTGACACAACTGTCGGGTCTAGCTCGTATACTGCGTTGGACCACTAGCCTAAACTAAATGTATCAGCAATAGTAGTAATCATGGATTATCGTCATAGTTCTTGTAATCTTCAATCAAGTCAACTGTAAGTAATGCTTGAGACGTTATCTATAGCTAATGCTTGCATCACCACGGAGGTCTAAGGTAAATGTGTATCTCATGAACGTACTTTTCCACTGCATATTGTAACCCTTTCGGTCTGCTTCTAGATGAAATATTTGTGTTATCTTTAAAAAACAGGTCTATTACCTGCTGTGGTAAATCTCCCGCGGCCTAGCCCCTTTCGTGACTGTGAAGCAAGGCTTGCATCACAGTCAGGAAAGGGGCTGCCTGCGGCCATCGTCAACAGTCATTCACGGTCGACTTTGTTTGTCCGACTTTTCAAAGGGGGCGTGGCTGAGCGATAGGTTGCGCTACCCTACTGTCGGTCTGCGGTACATGTAGAGTTGCCAGCCGTTTATTTTCACCTGACAGCGAGGAGTTTCACTGGGAGAGCGTAACATGTGTGGAGGTTCGCGCTATCTCCCCCAGATCACCTCCCCGCTGAACAGGCTCCCCAACCGACCAGCAACAGCAGGACTCATACCCCACTGGCTTCCCACCCGTGAAGTTTTGACGACCGGAAGTACCACAGTGGGAATCGAACCCAGAGTCTCTGCGGTGGTAGACAAATGCTTAGACCTCTACACTACCCAGCGGCACCATTCTTAGACCAATTCTTAGATCAATTCTTCAAACCAATCTCATGTGGTGGAGGAAATAGTGAGGTAGATTACTGGTTGTTAGAGTAAAATGAGAGTCTTTTATTTAGGTTTTTGTAAATGTATATGCCCCAAATAAAGGGCCTGACAGATTAATTGTTTAATGTGCCCTTAATGTGGTATTAGGTCAGTGTGGGTGTGGATTTTAACAGTACAGAAAAAGATTATTTAGATAGTAATCATGTTGAACCACTTGCTGCCTCTGGGTGTGCAATGAGGCAGATAACAGAAACTTTGTTTAGTGCAGTGGTTCCCAAAGTGTGGGGCGTGACCCCATAGTGGGGCGCGGAGGTACTGCAGGTGTGGCGTGAAAAGAAATTAAGAATAATATGAATTTAGCCTACCAAAACTGATAAATGCCAAATGTCAACAAAAATGAACTGACTGTCATGTGTCATTCTTTATACAGAGCACATTCAGAAGCCTAAATACCTAAAGAGCCTAAAGAGAAGTCGCCTATTCTCAGTCCTTGCCCCACAATGGTGGAATGAACTACCCACCCCAGTTAGGACAGCCGAAACACGTCCAATCTTTCGCTGTCGACTAAAGACGCACTTCTTCAACCATTATCTGAATTAAAAAAAGAAAAAAAGAAAAAAAAATCTAACCCTAACTAACCATACTGTCATGCACTTGTCCTAATAAACTAACCTACACTGTAGCACTCAACACTTTGATGAACATTGTTACTCAGCTGATAGAGTTGTGCCCTTCCTGATGGCTTGTCGTACAGAACTTGTAAGTCGCTTTGGATAAAAGCGTCAGCTAAATGACTAAATGTAAATGTAATGTAAATGTAAATACGTTTTGCCACAAAAGGTGGCAAATTAATAGGCTAATTATTATTAGTGAATGAAAAGAAATCTCCTATCCTACTGTAGGCCTACAACTACATTTTGAATTAGGCCTAATTATTTCACAGTGGCACAGGATCAGTGGCGTCGCGTGGGTAAAATAACAGGGGAAGCCAAAAAAAAATTATTAAAAAAAAATTATTCAATATTTTTATTAATAATTTTTTTTTTTCTTTTTTTTTTTAAGTCAAGCAGTCACCATGTACACTACAGTATGGCTCGGCGGCCAGTCAAACGTTATTTTTATTTATTTAACAGATTGCAGAATGGGTACAATACAGTACGGCTCAATACACATTTACGATGAATTGAAAATGGGGGACCCTGATGTAAACAAGACGAAAGTCTTTCTCTGGTCTGCATCCCCTTAACAATTGTATGTATTGAGCTGTACTGTACTGTACCCATTCTGCAATCTGTTAATAAAGTTTTCATTCATTCACACACAATTGTATAAGGGGATGCAGACCAGAGAAAGACGTTTGTCTTGTTTACATCAGGGTCATTAATACTGCTGGAGCATTGGTTAATTTTTGGTCCGATTTTTCCTTGCGCGATTTTGCGCGCCGCGTGGGAGCAAATTCGAGACACATATTCGGTTGCAAAAAGGTGTCCCATGGTCTCCTCTATGGCCGTGAATATTTTCACGCGGATCGGAATCACGGCGCGCCCGTGGGACACTTTTCCGTTTCGGCGAGTTTATTCCACGCTTTCTGTTTTCCTTTTCTAAGCATTTTAGGGGCTACATGTGAATCAGTAAAAGTTGCGGGACGCCCAGATGTTTCCACGATAGAAAGCTCGCGTGGATCCCATAATAGGCTCACTTAATACAGCGTTTTTAAAATCACGCGACATTTTCAGGGTCGCGAGCCGACCTTTTCCCCTCGTTTTCGATGATGGAAGTGATTTAGGAAAAGCTTCGGCACGCCGAGAGGTCCCCGTGGATTTAATCTCGCGAGGATCGGGGCAATATTCGGCCCGTGGGAACAGTTACGGGTTAATACATTGTTCAGAGTGCAGAGGGGAAAATATGGCACCTGCCCCGCCTCCAGGTGGAATATTATGCTGAACGTCTTCCTCCCAGCTCCGTTTTAAACTTTTAGGGTGTGGCCAGTGGCAGTCAGCTCGAATCTGATTGGCTAGGATCGGATTTGGAGTTTGGACTCACTCTATAATGCTGGAAGCCTGGAGAAAGAGACCTACCCACTGCTTCTCTCCTATACTAGCTGCAGTAGTGAGCACAGTCTGACAGTGTGTTAGAGGGAGTGAGAAGGAGAAGAGGGAGACATTAAAAAAAAAAAAAAAAAAAAAAACACAGATGCACAGATGAAAATGAATGTAAACTATATTAAAAAAAAATTATATTTTAATTTTTTTTTTTTTTTCATATTTCATATTTCATAATTTGATATGAAATTTATAGGGAGGCATGGCTTCCGTTGGCTTCCACAAGGATTCGCCACTGCACAGGATCATACGCCAAGCTTTTGTTAATTTTCAAATAAAATATAAAACTACAATTGTCTTCATGTCTTGTTATGTTAATCTTGTCTTGTTAGTAGCAGAGAACATTTATTCTAGCTTATATCTACAGTAGGTGGGGATCGGAAATATTTTCAACCAAGTGGGGCCTGATTGAAAAAGTTTGGGAACCACTGGTTTGCAGAGAAACAGTACACACAGGTTCATAGTAGGGACAATTCTTTAATTATGGCATGATTCGATTGTATTCCTTTGAGCATAATTTTTGTATTTAACAATTGTAGAATTATGCCTGTATGTGAGGGCTGTGGGTGTGTGTGGGTCATGAGCAGATAATAGGGATTCTTAAAGTTATACGTAAAACGGATAACCACTAACTGCTTACGCACACGTTTTAGGAGAAGGGGACAAATAAAAAAACACAAAACAACCTTTACAGGTGGAAGCCTCAAAGTGAGTGTTCAAGAAAATAAGTAATGTCCAAAAAAACAGGATGACACTCATTAAAGAGGTATTGTAGAGAAAATAAATAAGCCACAAAGGCAACTCCTAAAAACAGAGTTTATATTGCAAACATTAAACAATAAAGCTCCACCAAGGGAGTTTATGTGCAAAGGGCAGTTCCAAAAGAACAAAAGAAAACACTACCATAAAGGACTCAGCCTTTAAAAAATAAAGTGTAAACTAAGCCAGTAGACGAAAACGAGTATAGCTACAAAAGAAGGCTAATTGCTGAATAGGGCAGCACTACACTTAAATATAAGAAGCCTGACCAAAAGTATAGCCAGCACAAGGAAAATGAAAAAGCAGTTGACACTGCAATCTCCAAACTTAAATAGACTCCACATGGCCATAGGCACAGCTGCACTTCATCAGGTGCAATCAAGCCCACACACCTGCCGACCCATGAGGCAATTAACCACAGGGAACAGGGATTAACAGCTATCCCTCACAGAGAGGTGAAATAAAGCAAAAATAGACAGCTGTCCCTCACAGAAGGGTGAAATAAGGCAAAAACCATGACACCGTAGGCATAGGCAGTGAGTGAGCCGAACATTAGGCGAGGCTACAGTTGGGACATTTTAGGTTTTTATTTAGATTTTTTACACAATTGCGTAACAATGACTTATTTTGCATAATTTGACCAAGTGTTCTGTCTGTCTGTAGATCTCCCTAGCATTTAAGGCTTTTTTCATTTTTTTCGTTATTGCTTGCGTGAGCTGCGCGCACCTGCAAACAGTGCTGTCCATGGTTCTGAATGCATAAAATACACACCCACTAGGCTACTACAGCAAGCCCCACTTATTTAACACTTTGATCGCCATGGTTAAATTCATAATTTACCATCCCTAGCCAGCTCTATTTGTCTATGGAGAAGTTCCCCTTCTTTGCAGGGCTATAACCTTTTAAATTCTATTGCTAAATTGACATTATTATGGCCCATTCAATGTCCTATATCTATTGTTCAGGGTGTAGCAACGTTATACTTTTTCATTCACATATTCATACTAAAATATGGTCTAAAGTATAAGTATGTTTTTATCGTTTTCTGCAGCTTTCTCCAGAACTTGATTTATAGCCCCAAATGCATTATATTGATGATCAAATACAGTTTGGTAGCGATCGGTGCCAGATAAAAAATTTCAACTGGAGGTACTCCTAGAAGTTACTACGTATCATCTGATGTTGACCAGATGGGCGGGGGGTCGTTTATAATTCCGTGGGCAACGTTATATCATTCATCTAGTGTGGGTCATATGATCATCAGAGCAGTTTATATGGAACACGTTAGAAAATAACGCTGAAACTCACCGTGGCTTCCTCGCGCCGTTGGGGGATGAGCGTGGAACAGAATTTTTTCTATTATGGGATGGAGAAATACCGGATCCATTTCCAGGTTGTATAATAGTATATACGTCCAAATCATGTTGTTTATTGAGTTAGGGTGAGCGATCGATTATCCAGTGTGTCAAGATGGAGTCCCGGGAGCTATAGCGAGTGGTCGGACCGAATTTGGATGAGCACCAGTTTCCTGTTTCCGGTTTGCTGTTTGGGCGATCTGCCGATTGGCCACCAGATGGCACTCTTGAACCGTTAGATAGTTGAGTGGAGCTCAGCAGTATATCTCAGGTCCCCGGAGGAGAAATATGATTTCGATCACAGATTTTTGAAATATTGATATCAAAGACGAGTTACGGCATCTTCGGCAGAATGAGCATGGCGAGGAATGACGTCTAAACACGTCATCGGCGATTAAAGTGTTAACTATTAAATTTTTCTGTCTTTATTATTATTTAATTTGTAATTATTTTATTGTCTTATGTTATTGTCTTACTGTTTGTTTTATTTAGCTATTTTTACTATCTTATCTAGTTGTTTTATTACCGTTTCTATCATTTTCATGTCTTATAATTTCCTTCCTTAGTTATGGAGTGATTGTAATTATTTTCTTATTTTTTTATCCTTTTGTTTAGTTTTTTATGTAAAGCACTTTGAGCTGCAATCTGTATGAATGGTGCTATATAAATAACGTTATTATTATTTTACATTTATTTTAACTTAAATTAAAAATATATATTTTAAGACTTCTAAAGAATGTCATGTTTTTAGACATAATATCTATATTATTCGAATGGGAGCTAAATATATTATACTTTATTATTATATTACATTATATTATAATATATAACAATACATTATATTATATCTAGGGCTGTCAGTTTATCGCGTTAATTAGATTAATTAATTACACAGCAAATGATCGCGTTATGAAAATTAACTCAAAATTAATTACAATTTTTTTTTTTTTTTTTTTTTTTATAATTTTTTTTTGTATCTTATTCATTCCATGATAATGTAGAATACACATTTACAGACTTTTTTTTAATATGGTCCATTTGCATGTTCTTGGTATCTGATTCTAGGGACATCTATGAATCTCAGGGAATGTATTCCCAGTGTCAGAAATACTGTGGGCTAGATCCACAAAGAATGGATTGCACGGTGCAAGTTGCACCCTTACTTACAATTCATTATGAATTGAAAATGGGGGACCCTGATGTAAACAAGACGAAAGTCTTTCTCTGGTCTGCATGCCCTTAACAATTGTGTGTATTGAGCCGTACTGTACTGTACCCATTCTGCAATCTGTTAATAACATTTTCATTCAATCAATCAATCTGTGCGGTGATTGATTGAATGAAAATTTTATTTTGAGTCAATTTTAATGAACCAAATGAGAATATCAATACATATTTTTTTTTATCTTTGACTGTGAATAACACCATGCTCAAATTGACCAGACCTGAAAAATCTAAGCAAATTAATAGATGGAAGATGATTAAACAGAAGGTTTTGTACTATATACAGTACTGAATTCTGCCATCTGGACACATGCAATTGGAAATATGATTATAGAAAATAGAATTTCAGGCATAAAATGGTTATGCGATTAAAATGCGATTAATTAGATTAATTAATTACAAATCCTGTAATTAATTAGATTAATTTTTTTAATCGCCTGACAGCACTAATTATATCATACATATTATTTATATTATTCAAGTGGAACTCAAATATGTTCAGTTGTGATGTCACAGTATGATGTCACAGTATGATGTTCCATTGTGATGTCACAGTATGATGTCATAATCAAACATTCTAGATTAGAACATTTGTGTATCTACTCAACAATTCTCTCAGAATCTCACTAGACAAGTGAAGCTCTCAGTTGTTGTTTCCGGCTACTTGTCTGTAAGCTTGAATATATTCTGTAGATACAATTTTAAAATCCCCACATGGAAAAGGAAACAATGTCCTGTACAACCCTTAATGAACTGCGACTGGAGGGAAAGTTCTGTGATGTGGTTATTAAAGTCAACAACACTGAGTTTAACGCCCACAAGGCAATCCTGTGTGGCTGCAGTGACTATTTCAGGTAAGTTTAGCTTGGTTCAGGTTAGCTTGGTTCAGGTTAACTTGGTTAGTAAAATGATACTATACTGTATGTCTACTGTAAAAAGATAATATACTGTATGCCTACTGTAAAAAGATACTATACTGTACGTCTACTGTAAAAAGGTACTATACTCTATGTCTACTGTAAAAATATACTATAATCAAATCAAATCAAATTTATTTATAAGGCCCGACAACACGCGTTAATGTCCCCATGGGCCGTACAAGTCTTCTTTAAACAAGTCAAGAAGAAAACATAACAATAAGTCAAGAACAGAACAAGAACACCATAAGGTCCAACAAATTTAAAATAAATGCAAATAAATGAAAGAATGCAAGCACTCCCAGACATACCCCACGCGAAGGTAAGGAAAAACTCACTAAAACCTAACAATAGGGAAAAATGCTCCACAGGCAGTGTGGAGGAGAGAAACCTTAGAAGAGCCATTCAAGGGGGGATCTCCCTTCTTAGATGTCGGTGATAGTGGTGTTGCAGACTAACAGTTGGTAAGCATGCACTCAAGTGTGTAGTGAAACACAGATGAGTGCATGCAATAGCAACTGAACATTTTGAAAAATTAAAGATAGAGCTGATAGCGATAGCAACTGAACATTTTGAAAGATTGAAGATAGAGCTGATAGCGAATCTATTTGAGGCACAGGGGCGGCGCAAAGAGGGTCGCGTCCTCCCCGTCTTAATCACGGAACATTCAACACTCCGGTCATTGCTCAGGGACAGCCGGAGACAGGGAGATAGGGGGCGGCGCAGAGAGGGTCGCGAACTCCCCGACATCATCGCGGGACATCCGGCACTCCGGTCACCACTACGAGACCTCCGGAGACAGGAGGGCACGCAGAGAGGGTCGCATCCTCCCGGCCTTCATCACGGGACGTCCAACACTCCGGTCAGCACTCCAGGACAGCAACTCACAGGGGGACAGGGAGACGGGATAGGCGTTAGACAGCTCATGTGATTGTAGTGGGCGGACATAGCAATAGATACAAGTGGTAAGCATATATGTGAATAGAGTAGACATATGAAGTAAGCATATTATGTGAATAGAATAGAAGTACTTAACCCAGCAATGAAACCGCGTTGACACATCAGTTGACAGGACCACGGACAGACGACGGTAAGTAACTGATCCAAGGCCTCGTGGTGCATGTAGCGCAGTCACTGCAATCTTGGCCAAGACCCCGAGGCATCCATCACCTTAGTCAGCGCTTGGAGACGGGCACTCAGAGAGATGGGGGAGGGAAGGGGGGGAGGGGGGGAGGGGGGGAGGGAGGGGGGGAAGGGGGGGGAGGAGTTAGAGAGTTCCCATGTTTGTGGTGCTGCAAAAAAGCACACATGGGGGAAAATAAACGTCCTAACTAAACTAGACAGATTAATCTAAAGGTCAGTCCCCGACCAGGTGAGATCAGGGTAGGTTGAAGGAGAGAGAGAAAAGATGGGTCTTAAGCAGGGATTTAAAAGCTTCGACAGAGCAGGCGCCCCTGATGACGGCAGGTAATTTGGTCCACAGGTAGGGAGCGCGGTAGACAAAGGCTCTGTGGCTGGCAGATTTCTTTTTAACCCTAAGAATCGATAGAAGCCCTGCATTTTGTGAGCGCAGAGCACTAGCGGGCGAGTATCGGGAGATGAGATCGGATAGATAGAGCGGTGCAAGCCCATTTAAAATTTTGTAGGTGAGGAGTAGCACTTTAAAGTCAGATCGGGCTTGAATAGGAAGCCAGTGTAGGGCGGACAAAACTGGTGTGATGTGATCAAATTTTCTAGTTCTCGTGCAGCCGCATTTTGCACAAGTTTTGCACTATACTGTACATCTACTGTAAAAAGATACTATACTGTACGTCTACTATAAAAATATACTATACTGTACTTCAGCATACTCGGTTGGCACTGTTCAAAACGTACCTTTTTAAAATAGCTTTTAAATTAATTATTATCTTTATTTTATTGTCTTATTTTTCTTTATTTCTATTATTTTTACTTAAATATTTTTATTATTATTGTTATCATTGTTTTATGTTTTTTTTTTATAATTCTATTTGTTCTTTTTTAATGTCTTATTTTAGTGTTATTACATTTGTTCTTATTGTTTACTATAAAATTTAGCTATTTTATTATTTTAACTATTACATTTTTCTGTCTTTATTATTATTTTATTTGTAATTATTTTATTGTCTTATGTTATTGTCTTACTGTTTGCCTTATTTAGCAATTTCTGTATTTTTTTTTTTTTTTATTATTTTTTAAACAAACATATAAACAAACATGACAACACACGATAGGATATACAAGCATTAATTAACAGTGCATATCCAATGAAATCACCATTTAGTTAAATGTCTTATACAGGATATACCCCTAATACCTGTTATCTAGTACCCTACACGCATTATGCTCTAGCTCGTACCCCCCCTCCCGGACCCCCCATTGGATAATCCATCCATTATAACTTGTTCCTACCAGACACTACCTTTATATGCTAGCTTTTATTCTTTCCACCACTTCTAACCACATTGTCATTTTGGATTCATTGAGACCCAAAATTCTTGCTGTAGATATTTCTTGATAAATCACATCGAGATATGTAAGAATCCAGACCTTCCGGCAAATTTTTTCCGGTTGAAACCATCGTGATGCTATCAGCTTTTTAGCCACTGTGATACCAGATCAAACCAATCTCTTTAGCTGTGGATGTACTGCACACTCAAAGACATCATTCAGCAGTAATACAGAGGGGTGTACAGGTATATTCAGAGTTAAGAGATTTGATAATTGTTGGGTCACTTCTTTCCAGAATATCTTAACTGGTGGGCAGTCCCAGTACATGTGCATAAATGTCCCCTCGTCCCCATTTGTACATAAGGAGCATTTGGGGTCTTGTTTAAGACCCATTTTGTTCAGTCTTATAGGAGTTAAGTATGTCCTGTGAATATAGTTAAGATTGATTTGTTGATGGTCCGGGTTCCTTGATGCAAGTCGAACATTTGCCCAGGCTTCTTGCCAGTCAAAATCTATCTCCAGGTCTGGTATATCCCTCCTCCAGACTGAGTCTAGATGGAGGGTTTCATATGAGGATGTTAGTAATTGATGATAAAAATCTGAAACAAAACCTCTCGATGTCTCTCTTTCATAGAAGAATTTGTGGTATCTGTGGTGTACAATTGGTATCCTTAATGGAACACCGTGAGCCTTCAAACATCAAGTCAAGTCAAGTCAAGAGTTTTAATTGTCACGGCATACAGGTATACAATGAAATGCGGGTGGTCTTGCCCGCAACGATGTGCAATACAGTGGTACATATAATAGAATCAAAAGAAGAAAACAACATTGTGCAGTAACAGGTAGCAGGTAACATGGAGTGACAAAAATTTTCTCGGTATCTGTACATAGTTATTTACAGAGCATGTGGGACATGCTAGTTAGCTTTGGTAGTGCAATACACTGTTCCTGTTATTCTAATTTAAAGTGTCCTTTCCTTTGGCCATAAGTGTGCGTGTGTGCGACATGAGTGTGTCAATAACTGTGCGTAAAAATAATATGTGGACTTGGTGAGATAAATTTGTTTGCGTATTTCATCATAACTACAAAAACCCCGTTTGTTGAAAACATCTCCTAATGAGTGTATGCCTTGCTTTTCCCATCTAGGGAATCTTATAGGTTTTTTCCAATCAAGAGTGCATTGTTATTGAATAAGGGAGTATGATTATGCCATTTCTGTGGGATAGAATATTTTTTTTGTGTTTCACGCCATATCCGGATCGCATGAGTAATTATGGGGCCAAATTTCCGTTCGCATTGCTTAATTGATAATTTGGTGTATACTATGTCCTTCAGCCTATGTGGAGCTACTATATTTTCTTCTAAATTTCTCCAGGATACTGATGCTTGGGGATCAAACCATGTTGTCAGTGGTCTTAAAGTGTACGCCTTAAAATAGTGGTAGAAATCTGGAAATGCCATACCACCGTCTGCTCTGTTTCTCTGTGCGGTGGATCTTTTTATACGTGGTGGTTTGTTATTCCAAATAAATGTGTATGTGGAGGAGTGTAATTCTTTCCAGTAACCCTCTGGAGGGGGTAACGGTAGCATTGAGCTGAAGAAGTTGATTCTAGGTAGGACGTCCATCTTAACTATTGATACCCGTGCCTGTACTGAGTTTTTGAGTTTTGACCACCTGTCAAGGTCGTATTTGATTTTGTTTTGGATTTTTACGTAATTGTGCTTCACCGTTTGGCTTATGGTATGGAATATTTCAACTCCCAAACATCTAAAGTGTTTTACCATCGGTATCTCTTCTGGGAGGGTTATATTTCTTTTTGCAGGGGCGTTAAGTGGGAGGAAGGCCGACTTCGGCCAATTTATCCTAAATCCCGATAAATCTCCAAAGTCCTCAATCAGCTTGAGAAGATGAGGCAATGCGGTGTTGGGGTTTTGCATGAACAGTATTACGTCGTCCGCATATAAACTAATTTTATGTTGTGTGCCCTTGATTACGATTGGTTCTATGGATTGGGATTGTCTTATATATTGTGCTAAAGGCTCTAATGATAGATTGAATAGTCCGGGACTAAGAGGGCAACCCTGTCTGGAAGAACGTGATACCAGAAAGATTTCAGAGGTGATTGTACCTGTTGTAATCATGGCCGATGGGTCTTTGTATAATACTTTAATCATATCAATGAATCCTTTTCCTAACCCCATCCTTTCTAATACTGCCCATAGATATGACCATTCCAACCTGTCAAAAGCTTTCATTGCATCCAGGGACAGCATCGCCTTAGGTGTGGTGTCGTCCTTGTTAGCATCTAGTACGTGTAGTAATCGTCTTATGTTATCAGTGATCAAGCGGCCTCCTATGAAGCCAGTTTGGTCCGGATGAATTAAAGACGTCATGTGCTTTTGTAGTCTGATGGCTAATACCTTAGAGCAGTGATTCCCAACCTGGGGTCCGCGGACCCCCTGGGGGTCCGCCAGGGGGCGCAGGGGGTCCGCCAGACCACAGATGATTTGAGGTCCTTTTTTTTTTTTTTTTTTTTTTTTAATAAAAAATAAAAATAAAAAATCTTTCAGAGAAATATTTAATTAGCATATTTTTATCATCAGAAGCATGAATAGTCTCTCCACTACAATAAAAAATAAAGATAAATAAACATCTAGACATGATTTTTGAACGTTAACAGTAGGCTACCGGGTAGCCGCTAAAACGCGAATCAGCTGACTGTATCACTTTCCGTAGCTAGCCTAGCATGCTAGTTAACTTTCTCGCTCGTCTGCAGTCAGCCGCCAGAGGCGAAAATGTGTGACAAACGAAAAGGAGATGACGGCAGCTCATCTGCAAAAAAAGTTAGGACCTACAGCAATCGCGAAAATTACATCACCATGGGCTTCACTGAGGCACCAGACAAACGACCTGAGTGTGTGATTTGTGGAGAAAAGTTGGCAAACTCGAGCCTGAAGCCCAGCAAGCTGAAGAGACATCAGGCGTCTAAGCACCCAGAAACCGTTGGGAAGGATCCAGACTTTTTTCGGAGGAAAGAACAGTCTCTCAAGGCGAACAAGCCTGTTGATGTTAGAGTAGCGTGGAGCAGGGGTGGCAGTGATTTACAGAAGGCTACTGAAGCCTCCTTTGAGTGTTCGCTTTTAATTGCAAAAGCAAAGAAACCGCACAATATTGGCGAGCAGCTCATCAAACCAGCCTGCATCAAAATGGTTTAGAAACTGTGCGGCCCACAGGTGGCGGATAAACTAAAATCAGTACCACTCTCGAACAATGTAGTGAAAGACCGAATTGATAAGATGTCAAGTGATTGCGAGCAGCAGCTGTCAGAAAAGCTTAGAAAGGGTCCATTTGCCATACAACTTGATGAAACTACAACTGTCGCAGACGAGGCTGTGCTCATCGTTTATGTGCAGTATATCGAAAATGAGGATCTGAAGCAGGACATTCTCATGTCAGTCAACCTTACTACCACCACTCGAGGTGAGGATATTTTTACTGTAGTGGATTCTTACTTCATTCAACATAAATGCAAACCGTTCACCATTAGGGCCTGATTTGAGAGGATGAATACAGGATTTGAATATTGGCCAACATTTTGAAATACATATGGTGCAAGATGAGATTTGTTGATTGAAGGCACAAGTCAAAGAAGCATAGTGGGTCTAATTATGATGCATATGCCTGTGTATAAGCAGTTTGTTATTAAAATGACAAAAAAAGTATTAAAATGACAAAGAAAAAGTATTTTATGGTATTTTATTAGGAGGGGGGTCCAGGAATTTCATCAGAGATGTTTGGGGGTCCCTGGGGGAAAAAAGGTTGGGAACCCCTGCCTTAGAGTCCGAGGAGGCTTAAGGGTCTACAACTACCGCACTCGGTGGGGTCTTTGTCTTTTTTTTATTTCGCTATTTTTACTATCTTATCTAGTTGTTTTATTACCGTTTCTATCATTTTCATGTCTTATGATTTCCATCCTTAGTTATGGAGTGATTGTAATTATTTTCTTATTTTTTTTATCCTTTTGTTTAGTTTTTTATGTAAAGCACTTTGAGCTGCAATCTGTATGAATGGTGCTATATAAATAACGTTATTATTATTTTACATTTATTTTAACTTAAATTAAAAAAATATATTTTAAATTTTAAATAATGTCATATTTTTAGACATAATATCTATATTATTCGATTGGGAGCTAAATATATTATACTTTATTATTATAGTACATTATATTATAATAACAATACATTATATTATATCATACATATTTATATTATTCAAGTGGAACTCAAAATTTTATATGTTCTGTTGTGATGTCACAGTATGATGTCACAGTATTATGTTGCATTGTGATGTCACAGTATGATGTCATAATCAAACATTCTAGATTAGAACATTTGTGTATCTACTCACAATTCCCTCAGAAGATCTCAGATCTCAGTAGACAAGTGAAGATCTCACTTGTTGTTTCCGGCTACTTGTCTGTAAGCTTGAATATATACTGTAGATACAATTTTAAAATCCCCACATGGAAAAGGAAACAATGTCATGTACAATCCTTAACCCCCTGAGGTCTAGAGTTTCTAGCTCCACCTTCTCAGAATATTCTTTTTTTTTGTTACATAATGTAAAATTACAGATTCATACCTTCAAAATAAGCCATCAATTGTCAAATTTGAGATGATAGTTTTCAATCAATGTCCTATCAAACATTCTGGTACAGTCATTACCAATTTGCAGCAGGAGCCTCTGAAGAGAATTCAGTGAATTCAGCTAATGATAAGGGAACTACACTCCTTCCCAGAATGCAATGTGATGTCAATGTCAATGACTAATTCACACCATGAAACAAAGGCCCAGCAGGGAACAATGACGGCTGAATGGGGGTATAGTGTGACTGATCAATACAGGCAGGCCTACAGCAACACACACTTTGATTTGATGCCATGCATACACACACTAGATAGACAGAGGTTTAGATATTTAGATAGATATATAATAGTAATATAATAGAAAGAAAGAAAGAAAGAAAGAAAGAAAGAAAGAAAGAAAGAAAGAAAGAAAGAAAGAAAGAAAGAAAGAAAGAAAGAAAGAAAGAAAGAAAGAAAGAAAAAGAAAGAAAGAAAGAAAGAAAGAAAGAAAGATACAGAGAGAGAGACATTTATAATAATAATAATTATTATTATTATTAAATAGAATCATTTTCTATAGGCTTGCCGTGGTAGTCAGTGATACTGGTGTATACACACACTAGATAGACCGAGGTTTAGACATTTAGATATATATATATATAGATATATAATAGTATAGTAATAGATAGATAGAGAGAGAGAGAGAGAGAGAGAGAGAGAGAGAGAGAGAGAGAGAGAGAGAGAGAGAGAGAGAGAGAGAGAGAGAGCTCCCGTCTGGTAGAGATTTGGGCTCTACTGAGCCTACCTTTCTAGTTGAAACGTTGCAATTTTTACATCATGCGTAAGCTGTCAACTAACTAGACAGAAAGAAAGAAAGAAAGAAAGAAAGAAAGAAAGAAAGAAAGAAAGAAAGAAAGAAAGAAAGAAAGAAAGAAAGAAAGAAAGAAAGAAAAAAAGAAAGAAAGAAAGAAAGAAAGAAAGAAAGAAAGAAAGAAAGAAAGAAAGAAAGATAGAGGGAGAGAGGGGGAGCGGGGGAGAGAGGGATATAGAGGAAGAGAAAGAAAGAGGGAGATACAGAGGAGAGATGGAGGGAGAGAGAAGGAGATATAGATAGACATGAAACCTAGGTATGTAATTTCATCTTTCCTTGTGACAATATTGTCACCCACTGTACAAGACTGTACAAGAAATTCCTTCTGTAATGTACTGATTTCTTTTGATTTCTCTGTTTGAGAGAGAGAGAGAGAGTGTGTGTGTGTGTGTGTGTGTGTGTGTGTGTGTGTGTGTGTGTGTGTGTGTGTGTGTGTGTGTGTGTGTGTGCAGGGGAGTAGCTGGGGGGGGGGGGTTAGGATTGGGGGCCCACAAATTGATTCTTTCATGGGGCCCAGAATCTCCAGCTACGCCCCTGTGAGCGCACCTTTCTACTCTAGAGAGCTGTCATCACCGTGATGCGCGCTTGAATGAATTATGTTGTTTTAGCGCAACGTGGGTATATACACGGGCGAGGATGAAAAGCATGTTAGACTACTTTTAATTCATAAATTAACGTTCGGTCGGGTCCGCGTGTATTCTCGAGAATGATAATAATAATAATGCAGGACCTCTTCAGATTATATTATCAACGACAGACAGTGAGAAACACAACCCCCCCCCCTCTCGCGCTGAAGAATATGCATATTAGATCACTCAGTGATTAACACCTATGCGCTGTTTGTGTGTGCGCGCGTGCATGTACGTGACGCGTTGTAGTTTCGGGGAATACAGGGATATTTAGAACTATACAATTTAGCAAGAATTAAACATATTTACAAGTCGTATTACGTTTAGCAAGTAAGGATACATATAGATTACACTATATGCACTCGAAATTGTCTTTGTTCTATTTTTACAGATTTTTGAAAAACGGGACTTCCTGAGCATTTGTGAGAGATTCTAATTCTTTTGTTCTCCGCCCACGGGAGCAATAAGCCCCGTTGACTCCTAAGGGTGAACTGCGACTGGAGGGAAGGTTCTGTGATGTGGTTATTAAAGTAAACAGCACTGAGTTTAACGCCCACAAGGCAATCCTGTGTGGCTGTAGCGACTATTTCAGGTAAGTTTAGCTTGGTTCAGGTTAGCTTGGTTCAGGTTAACTTGGTTAGTAAAAAGATACTATACTGTACGTACTGTAAACAGATACTATACTGTATGTCTACTGTAAAAAGATACTATACTGTACATCTACTGTAAAATATACTATAATTCTACTGTAAAAATATACTATACTGTACTCCTGTATAAATATACTATACTGTACTTCTACTGTGAAAATATATTATACTTCTACTGTGCTAAGACCCTATACTTCTACAGTGAAAATATATTACTACTAGGGCTGTCAAAATGTATGCTTTAATTTTGGAGATTAATTTAAATTATTAAAATAAATTAATCTAGATTAATCTATGGAGTGAAAAATCTTCAATCTTAGGGCTGCGCATATAAGAAAGAGGTCTAGCTGAGTCAATGTTGATGGTTTTGTTGAACATTTGTATTTCACAGGAGAGAAACTCACAATGGCGCTGCTCCGACCGGCCGCCTTTCTGTTAGCTCCGTCGAGACTGTGCTTACTTTTGTTAATTTTTATAGTTTTAAGAGTTTTATTTGCACCAACTGTTGGTGCATTATATGTGTATGACCGTCAGTCACTCATTGACATTGGATTAAGGAAAACTTACCGACTGGATTGCTCTCTGGATCGGCTTGCTGAACAACAACAGTGGCCAGCGGAGATCCTTTGTTGCGGCCGAAGCAAGGAGAAGGCGCGACGACGAGGTAGAAGAGCCGGCATCCGAAACAGATTGAGATCCAAGCGACACAGAACCACATTGCCCAGCATATTGTTGGCCAATGTGCAATCGATAGGAAACGAACTGGACGACATCAGAGCACGGATCCAATTCCAGAGGGACATTCGGGACTGCAACGTCCTCTGTTTCACAGAAACTTGGCTGTCTCCAGACGTCCCAAACCATGCAATAGAACCGGCAGATCACTTCTTCGTTCTCCGCAAGGACCGAACGGCAGAAGAATCATTAAAGACGAGAGGAGGCGGCATAGCTTTCATGGTAAACAAGGAGTGGTGCGATATAGGCAACGCAAAGGAATTGTCTAACCACTGCTCCCCAGACCTGGAGTATATCACCATCAAATGCCGACCCTTCTTTCTCCCGAGGGAGCTAACGTCCATCATCATGATCGGAGTATACATTACACCACAAGCTAACAATGGGGCCGCACTTTCAAAGCTACACGACGAGGTAAACAAACTACAGATATCTAACGTTGACGCTGCCATTTTGGTTCTGGGCGATTTCAAAGGTGTTGCCGAATTTCTATCAGCATGTGACCTGTCCCACCAGAGGCGAGAACATATTAGACCATGTATACTCGCAATTTAAGAATGGGTACAAGTCACAGGCTCTTAGTCCATTCGGTAAGTCCGATCACGCCGCCATCTTTCTTTTGCCAAAGTATAAACAGTCTTAAGCGAACGCCGGTAGTATCACGAGAGGTTAAGCGTGACGTCAGAGGAGACACTCCAGGCTGCACTTGAATGCACAGACTGGAATGTATTCCGTGATAACACAGCCAATATTAACGAATACACTGAAACGGTGCTTGACTTTGTCTGTACTCTGGTAGAAGAAACAATGAATGAATGAATGAATGAATGAATGAATGAATGAATGAATGAATGAATGAATGAATGAATGAATTTATTCACACACACACACGATACATTTACATGCGAGTATCCTCATGTGATATCAATGTCGCAGATTGTGTGCATGTGCCAGGTCTCCCAAGAAGCTATTTAAAGCTTTTGGAGGGAGCCTGAAAACAGATACAAACAGAATATAAACAACAAAACAATAATAAAAAAAACAAAACAAAACAAAACAATACAACGTGGGGAGGTTTACACACCTACCTACTAACTGACATATAACAGATACATAATACAGACAATTTTATTCCTAAGTTATAATTTTAATTAGAGATATGATTTTAGCAGTTCCTCTTTCAGTGATTTTTTAAAGGTTTTAAAGGTATTAGTCATTTTTAGATTTTCGTCAAGCTTGTTCCAGATCTGTGGACCCCTGCATGCTATGCTTAGGCTAGCACAATTGAGCCTTCTCCTCTTGCCAGATATAAGATGCTTATTTCTTGTGTTGTGGATGTGCAGTGGTTGGCAGACTGGGACAAGCTCAGACAGTCTGTGATTCATGTTGTTGACAACTTGATACATAATTGATGCGTTTTGATGAATGTTAAATTCAGCGAGCCTCAGGAGACCAAAGCGATGGAACAGAGGCTTTGAGGGCGCTCTATACCCGGACCATGACAGCATTCGTAGTACCCTCTTTTGTAGGCTTTCTAGTTTCTTGAGATGGCTGGGGTATGTGTTGCACCATATGACGTTACAGTAATTAATGAGGGGTTCAAACAGGGTTTTGTATAAAGTGAGAAGGGCAGGCAAGGGAAGAAAATGACGTATTTTGCAGAATAAGCCAACATATTTGGACAGTTTTGTTTGTAGATATTTTATGTGGCATTTGAAGTTGAGTGACTCATCGATGATGACCCCCAGGAATTTTGTGGACACCACTCTTGACAGCTCCTTTCCATTTATTTTTATGCACATGTCATGTGTGCGCATCCAATTTGAGTGGAAGACAATGAAATTTGTTTAGCTGAGATTTAGTGATAATTTGTTGCATTTGAACCAGGTGTCCACTTTTTGTAGTTCTGTATTGAGCTGTATGTATGTAGCTCGAGTCAATTTTTATGTGACAGAAACAAATTAGTGTCATCAGCGAATATTACTTTGTGCAGTAGTACAGATGAGTTGACAAAGTCATTTATATAGAGAATAAATAGTAAAGGCCCTAGAATTGACCCCTGGGGGACCCCATATTTGATGTCCATTTTTATTGATTTGTGATTTTTTATATCGACGTACTGTTGCCTACCATGTAAATAGCTACTGAACCAGTTGAGAGCCAGACCCCTTATGCCATAATGGTGTAGTTTCCCAAGTAGAATGGTGAAGTCAATGGTGTCAAAAGCCTTTGATAGATCCAGGAAAACGCCCACCCCACAATCACCCTGGTCAATGGCATCATGTATTTTTTCTATGAGGTCTAATATTGCCATGTTTGTAGTTCTCTTTTTCCTGAAACCGTATTGTGAATTGGTGAGTATATCTAGCTTGGTGGTGTATTCGCTTAATCTATTGTACACAACTCTCTCATAGACTTTCTACCATGAGTCCCCTCTACCACAATTAGAATCTACCCAAATCAAAAGCCCTGGGTAGATAAATCCGTCCGTGAGGCTCTGAAAGTGCGCACCTCAGCCTACAACACCGGGCTTGTGACAGGCAACATGGATGAACACAAGACGGCAAGATACAACGTCAGGAGAGCAGTAATAGAGGCAAAACGGCGTTATAGGGATAAAGTTGAACTTCAGTTTGAACAGGCTGACTAGAGGTATGTGGCAGGGCCTCAGAACAATGACAGATTACAAAGGCACCTCCCTCAAACTGAACAGTGACATCTCCTTAGCAAATGATCTCAATACCTTCTATGCAAGGTTTGAGGCGGTGAATAACAACACCAGCCTACAAGCCACGGCAATGGGGGGGGGGGGGGGTCTTCTGATGGAGACTCAGTGTTCAGGGTAACAGAGCATGAGGTGAGGCGGACCTTTAAAAAAGTGAATATCAGGAAGGCAGCAGGACCGGACGGCATCCCCGGCCGCGTCCTAAAAGTGTGCCGACCAACTGGCCCCGGTATTCACTGACATCTTTAACCTGTCCTTAGAACAGGCTGTCATCCCCACCTGTCTGAAGAAGTCCACCATCATCCCTGTACCCAAAAAATCTACGCCCGCTTGCCTCAACGACTACCGCCCTGTAGCTCTCACCTCCATAGCCATGAAGTGCTTTGAGAAGCTAGTGAAGGGCTACATCTGTTCCTCCCTCCCCATCAACCTGGACCCCCTGCAATTTGCATACCGCCCTAACATGTCCACGGAGGACGCCATAGCCCATGTGCTGCACACAGCAGCATCACACCTGGACAAGAGGCAGGGGAACTATGTGAGAATGCTGTCATCGACAGCTCACCATTCAATACCATAGTCTCCTCCAAACTCATAGCCAAGCTCAGGGACCTGGGCTTGAACTATGACCTCTGCCAGTGGGTCTTGGACTTCCTGACGGGCAGACCCCAGGTGGTAAGAGCAGGCAACTGCACCTCCTCATTCATCACGCTCAACATAGGGGCCCCCCAGGGCTGTGTTCTGAGTCCCCTCCTCTACTCCCTGTACACACATGACTGCGTGGCACAGCGGAACAACAACACAATCATCAAATTTGCTGATGACACAGTAGTGGTGGGCCTGATCTCTGCCAACGACGAGAGGGCCTACCTGGAAGAGGTAGAGAATCTGTCACAGTGGTGTCAGGAGAACTGCCTCTTCCTGAACGTCAGCAAAACAAAAGAGATGATTGTGGACTTCAGGAGGTCGGGGGTCAAGGACTACAGCCCCCTCAGCATCGACAGGGCACCGGTTGAGAGAGTGAACAGTTTCAAGTACCTCGGAGCCCACATATCCGAGGACTTGACATGGACCACACACATTGACAGTGTTGTGAAGAAGGCACAACAACACCTCTACTTCCTCAGGCACCTAAGGAAGTTCCAAGTCAGTCAGAAGATCCTTAAGAACTTCTACTCATGTACAATAGAGAGCATCCTGACTGGCAACATCACCTCCTGGTTTGGGAATAGCAGTGCACAAGACCGTAGCAGACTACAAAGAGTGACACGTTCAGCCGAACGCACAATTGGAGGGGGGCTTCCCACCCTCCAGAACATTTACAACAAGCGGTGCAGGGGTAAGGCTAAGAGAATCATCAAGGACTCCAGCCACCCGAACAACTGCCTCTTTGAACTGCTGCGGTCAGGCAAGCGATACCGGAGTCTTAAGGCGAGCACAGAAAGACTCAGAAGACGCTTCTATCCCCAGGCCATCAGGCTGCTCAACGAACAATAAACACTATGCAACAACCATCAAATGCACACAGCACACACACCCACACGCACACACTCACTTTAAACAAACAACACACTGCAACACCCACTCTCCACACTTTAGATCACCTAAACACACTTTATATTTATTGGTAAAGGATTTGCACTACAACTCGTACACCTTACTGTAAATTGTACCTAATTTGTACCTCATCCCATTTCTGCTTTGCACTATATAGTATTGTATATTAGTACATTGCATAGTATATTGTATATTGTATGGTAACTCAGTTACTTATATTCTGCATCGAACATTGTACATATGTCTATACTGAACACTGTGACCTCTATTTTTACTTCTATTTTACATGCTATACTATTTTATTTCATACTTTTCTTGTCTAGCACAGTCTCTGGAGCGTAACAGTAAGAAGCATTTTGTATAAAAGTATTCTGTACTTCTGTATGACAACTATTAAAGAAACTTGAACTTGAAACTTGAACTTGAGAAACTATTCAAAGAAAGCTATTAAAATAGTCTTTGAATCTAAATATACTTTCTTTGTGTTGATTTTACATTAAATAAATATCTGTTACAAGCTTCGGTTTTAAGTAGAAAAATGCTATTTTTAATCTAGATTAATCTAGATTAATTACAGAAAATTGTGAGATTAATTAGTAAATGTTTTGTATCTATTGACAGCACTAATTACTACACAGGACAGAATGTTGCTTACTGTTTACTCATCAGATATCTCTATACTCTGCATCCCACAGAACACTCTTCACTCGCTGGAGCGACTCAGAGAAACTAGTCTACACTATCCCTGGGGTGTCCGCGGCTATGATGCAGCTCATCATAGAGTACGCCTACACACGCGTTGTGCCGGTGACAGCAGAGAACGTGGAAGAGCTTCTGGTGGCTGCAGACCAGCTTCTCGTCACTGGCATAATAAGAGCATGCTATGACTTCCTAGAAGGCCAGCTGTCTCTGGAAAATTGTGTCGGCATCTGGAGGTTCGCGGACATCTACTGCTGCCCTGACCTGAGGCGCAAGGCCCATATCTTCATAGTGTGTCACTTTGAGGAGATGCTGTGTGTCTCACAGGAGTTTGTGGAGCTGTCCCTGCAGCAACTGGTGGACATCATCGAGAGGGATGATCTAAACGTGAAGAACGAGGAGATGGTGTTCGAGGCCATCCTCCGTTGGATCGACCACTCCTGTGAGGAGCGTAAAACACACATCCCTTTGCTGCTGCCCAAGGTAACTAATTGTATTACTGTGCATTACCTTAAAACAACACTAGCTGGCGTAGCGGAGATTGTGCTCGTCACCAATGCAAGAGGCTGCGGTCTCGACTCCCGGAGAGTCAGCATTGCCTTGGCTCGGGCTGATCGCTATACTAACTCGTTTTGGCTGAGTTAGGGGGAGGGGAGCCGTGGGTGGGTCCTGGGCGTTGTGGACAGCGACCCCTACAGTTCGGTCGGGGCGCCTGCTCAGCAAGGGTAGGATCTGGAGAGAGGTAGTGCGACCTTCCACACATTACACTCTCCCGGTGAGAATCTGCGCGGCCAGGCTGGCTGCCGGCTGGCTGCACATGCGTCGGAGGAAAGCATGTGACAGTCTCCGGCCTCTCGGGTTAACAGTAGGGGAAAGTGCGCAACAACCAGGAAGGGGGTTGGGAATTGGCATAACGACTAACAGTGGGATGGGAGAAAAATCGGAAAAAGAAGGAGGGGGAAAAAGATAATCAACAATAACACAACACTAGGTTCCCTAGTACAGTGGTTCGCAAACATTTGGGTCCAAACTGTTCCCTAGCAACAGAATTTCAGTGAAACCGTCTACAACCTCTGTCTAAGTTGTACCCGCTGTCTGCTTGTCTCTTCCCAGGTTCGCATGGGATTGATGAGGCCTGACTACTTTCTGAACAACGTCCAGAACAACCCTGTGGTGAGGGACAGCCACGACTGCACGCCCCTCATCCTCAGTGTCCTGAACCCCCCTGGCTCCGACAGGCTCCCAAACCCCCTGACCCGCCCACGCCTGCCCCAGGAGGTCCTATTAGCCATTGGAGGCGTTAGTGGCGAAAGCCCGACCAATGGCATGGAGGCTTACGATATCCGAGCTGGTGGATGGATGGACGTTAGCGTTGAGGCGGAGAGTCCCCAGGCCTACCACGGCACTGCTTATCTCCACGGTCTGGTCTATTGCGTCGGCGGCTTTGACGGCGTAAGGTGTCGCAGTGTGCGCAGGTTCAACCCCATCACTCGCAGCTGGCTGCAGGTGGCTCCCATGCACTCACGCCGCTGTTACGTCAGCGTGGTCGTGTTGGACGGCTGTATCTACGCCATGGGAGGGTTCAACGGATACGTGCGACTGAAGACCGCAGAGCGCTACAAGCCTGAAACCAACCAGTGGACAGTGATTTCACCCATGCTGGAGCACAGGAGCGACGCCGGCGCTGCAGCCCTCAACGGCAAGGTGGGTGGAACTGAGGAACACACGTGTGGTAGATGAACACAAGGCACGTTTAGATTAAAAACTAAGCGATTGGTATCATTCAGAATCAGAAATCAGAAATGTCTTTATTGCCAAGTAAGCTTGCACATACAAGGAATTTGTCTTGATCCTTTGGTGCATTAACATTAGACAGACAATTCAAGTAGAATGAAATAAAATGGAACATATAAACTAAATTTGAATATTCTTTCTTATTACAGGTTTACATCTGTGGCGGCCTCAACGGGGCAGAGTATCTGTTCACAGCTGAGTGCTACAGCCCAGACACCAACCAGTGGACTCCGATCGCCCCCATGAGCAGCAGGCGTAGCGGAGTGGGTGTCGCTGCATACGCAGGACAAGTCTATGTGGTAGGTGCACATGGAGACAAATGCTTTATACTAGGTATTTTTATAGATATGTATCATTTGACTTGCAATGCTGCTGTGATGCCCTCATTTCCCTAAGTGGATTAATACAGTGTCTGCCTGCGTTAACCACATACTAAAACATTCCTCTCATGTGTCCTGTCCTCAGGTGGGAGGGTGTGACGGTGAAAACGACCTGCGTAGCGCGGACGCCTACAGCCCCTTGACTGACTCCTGGCGTGCCCTGCCCGACATGCTCACCCGCCGCAGCAACTTTGGCATCGGGGTGTTGGACGACCTGCTCTTCGTCGCCGGAGGCCTCAATGGCTTCAACACCATCTCCAACGTGGAACGCTACGACCAGAGCAGCGACAGGTGGACTGTAGCCAAGGACATGGAGATCCAGCGCAGTGGCCTAAGCTGCTGCATAATGCATGGCCTGCCTAACATGAGTCAGTACGCCGCTCCCCGTGGCGCCCTGCAGTGACCCCTGGAGGAGGAGGAGGCAGCGGGGGATCCATCTAAGAAACTAAGACATTTATTAGACCAGTCCAAAAGAAATCTTAATAAATGAATAAATTACTATCAGCCAAAGGTGGTGACGTTTCTTTCTTCTAGTAATTCCGACAATATCTGTTTTTGGTTTGTGTAATGCACATAATAGGAGTACTTTTATCCATATGGTTGAGCCTGTTAGGAATTGCACCTCCAACCCAAGCAGATTGCAGATCACTCTCTCTATATGGAGGCTACCATCTCTCCTCACTGAGAGATACTGGACACCTGACAAACACACACACACACACACACACACACACACACGCACACGCACACGCACACGCACACACACACACGCAAGCACATGGTACAGTAAGACAATGATTGCAGAGTAAACATCAATATACATATACACACAAGCAAATACACAAAAGATGGCAAGCACACACACACACACATGCAAACGCACATTCATGCACATACACACACATACCAATGCATACACTGAACATAGTTTGTGTAAATAATATGTACAGTATATACAGTATAAAATCGTCACTTCCGTATTCTTCCTTTCTATGAATAAATCACAATCAGTGTGTTGGTTTGATCAAATCAAGGTTTTCAAGGACAGGGTGGCCTATTAACTCTCAATGTGGGGTCCTTAACATGAAAACATGAGAACATGTACAGGAACATGTGAAGGGAATGTTAAGTGTGTGTCACCAGGCAGCAGTTATAACATGTACAGCAGTGGAGGCTGGTGACCAAATTCTTTGGTGAAGCACAAATTATTATATTATATTATATATTAAATTATATTTTAAAAACATTCCCCACTGTGTCAGTGGTCAGTGGACACAGATGAAAACATAATATTAATATACACTATATATTAATATTAATACCAACACCAATCAATACATTAATTAATATTAATATTAATATCAATATACATACTAAAGCCTGTTCCACCCCAGGTGAAAATCTGCATAAAATGTATACCTAGGTAAATGGAATATTGCTCCACTTTTACAAGGGCTATTTGCATATTCTTGGTGTCTAGGTACATCTATGGACCTCAGTGAATGTATTCACAGTGTCAGAAATATTGTGTCTATTACTAGGCTTGCTTAAATTGTGATGAAACAAAGGAAAATATGAATTAATTAAATATGAAATAATATTATTATTTTCTTTGCATCTTTGACAGAGAATAACATCGTGATAATAATGACCAAACTTAAAAAACTACCACTGACCTCGTTCAGTACCCTCTTGAGATCATGTGTACAGAAAATCGAAGGAAATTAATAAAGGGAAGATTATCAAACCGAAGGTTCTGTATATACAGTACTGAATTCTCCCATCCTGACCAATGCAATTTGAAATATTATTATAGAATATAGAATATATGCTTATACATTACCTTATTATAGCCAATTCGCACATTTATATATATATACATATAGTATCTTTCAAATGCCCGAGTTCAATTTGGATTTAGTATCACCAGGCGTGCATAATAACAGATACTGATATCTACTGTAATCGACTGTACTTTTTTATTTCCCCCACAGTGTAACCGTTTTGAAACTAATTTCAGATCTAATTGTTCCTACATGCTAACAATAGTGAGGAGAAACTGACTGCGTTTCAATATTTGTCAAAAACAATACCTTTTGTGGCTTATCGCGAATCATAACAATTATTGATATGATTCATTCAGAACGCTGAACTTTGAACCACCATAGTATGTGACAGGAAGTGTAGATCGAAGAAATTACAACGCTGGCCGACAGCTATGAATAGACCACTGCAACACTTCCGGGATTCTGAAATCTGGGAGGAGATTGCGGGGGGAGCATATGAATGAATGTGGATCAGAGCCGTGATGTAAGTGGTTGCCGATACGGCTGTGGGGGTGCTAGAGACATGATCGAATAGACGTTTATGCACCTCAATCTCCTGAACACGGCGTGACCCATTCCTAATCGATCAGAACTAAATCGGCAGAGAAAAAGCCCATTTTAAAGCACCTATTCCGCATGCACATGCGCAGAGTGCCCATGGAGTCTGGACGACGCGAGATGACGCACGAATGAATGTGGACTGTTCTAACAGAGGGGGGAGCTTCGGTGGCCAGTGTCCTTTCAGCCGAACAGGATAATGAAAAAATTATCCCACTAAATGGTCAGACGCGTCTTATGGCGACATCTACAATTACCTCATTGAGTCTCCAGGTAGACTAATGTTTATATTTAAGTGCAGCGGTCTGTAGCCACTCACATTACCACCGAAGCTCCGCCCTCTGATGGAACAGTCCACATTCATTCGTGCGTCATCTCGCGTCGTCCAGACTCCATGCGAAATAGGTGCTTTAAAATGGGCTTTTTCTCCGCCGATTTAGTTCTGATCGATTAGGAATGGGTCACGCCGTGTTCAGGAGATTGAGGCGCATAAACGTCTATTCTCTTTTGATATTTTTATTGGTTTTTTTAAAAGATTTTTCACATACAGTTACTTACATTACAAAACACACATTGGGACAGAAGGGGGGGGGTTCCTCCAGTTCATCTATGCCGTCATGCCAGCAAAAACAGATCAAAAAGAAAAACAAGCAAAAAAAAGGAAATCTATCCCAGACAGGCACTGCACAGTACTGCACTTGCCTCGAGCCCATTCACATGTAGGCATACATATATATACATATATATTTTTTTTCTATCCAAAGTCTGTCCATACAATGGCGCATTGGGCCTTTAGAAGGATCTGAGAAATTGTAGCAGGAAAGTAGTCCAATAGTGGGGCCCACACATCCTGAAAGGAAGCGTCGTTGCCTCTATGCATTGCACAGAGTCTTTCATGGGGTAGCACACCGAAGATCTCTTTGTACCACATCTGTATGGATGGAGGCCTATCCTTAATCCAGTTTATCAAAATGCATTTCCGGGCTGAAAGCAGAAGTTTATCAAATAGTTTGAATTGTAAGGGTGTCAAATTATTTTCCTTTGATGGGAGTCCCAGTAAAAAAGCTCCTGGATCCTTCTTTATTTTCACCTTGAAAATGTCACTCAGCTCACGTGCCACTTGGCCCCAGAACCTAGATATACACTTACATTCCCAAAAGTAGTGATAGTAGGTGCCCAGATCTGTTTGACATTTCGAACATAATGGAGATATTGAACAGTCCATTTTGTTTAGTAACACAGGTGTGATGTGTAATCTGTGAAGAATTTTATATTGTGTTTCTCTTAGTCTGTTACAAGTATAAACCTTTTTAACTGAGTCAATGGCCTCCTGCCAGTCGTCTTCAATATATTCACTGTTAAAATCTCTTTCCCATTTGCGGAGGGATGGTAACTCCTGTGAGTCCAGTGAGTACAGCATTGAGTAAAACGCTGAGATGAAATGTGATACCTTACTACAGTTGGATAAGAAGTTCTCTGTTTTGCTGTAAAGGGAGCCCATTGGCGTTGGCAGCTGTAGTGAGTTAATAAAATGTCGTATTTGCAAGAAACCAAAAAAAAATTCTCTTGGGAGGTTAAATTGTGTTTGCAGTTGCTGAAACGACATCAACACACCATCCCTAAACAGATCCCCCAATACACGAAGCCCTAGTGAGTGCCAGGTCTTAAAGATGGCCGAACTGCGCCCAGGTCCAAATTCATGGTTGCTAGAGATTGGTATTAGCAATGATCTTAGGTCTCCTCTCCCTGTGTAGATGGTAATCTGTCGCCACACTCTGATAGAGTTATAGATAATTGGATTGCCTAGTATCTCCCTATGAATCTTATCTTTATTACCGGTTACCAGTGCCCATAGTGAGTTTGGTGAGCAGCCCCACGAGTCCACACAGTTCTTATTGTGTAGATAGGCTTGTAACCATTCCCAGATGTAACGAGCGTGACAGGCCCAGTTATAGAAGAGTATATTTGGCATGGCAAGGCCCGCTTTACTGGTTGGTAGCTGCAAGATTTTAAATCTTTGCCTGGGTCTCTTTCCATGCCAAATGAACTTAGAAAAAGCCTTCTCCAGATCTTTAATATCTTTTTTGGATACCCATATGGGAAGCATTTGTAAGGGGTATAGAAGGCGGGGTAGAATGTTCATTTTTATTAGACTCGCCCGTCCCATGACTGATAGTGGGAGGTCATGCCACCGTTCCAGATCTCTCTTAACCGCTGTGGTGACTGGGGCCAGATTCAGACGTGCCATATCTTTTAAGTTGGGAGAGACTTTAATGCCAAGATATGTGAATCCTGACGTAGTCCATTTAAAAGGAAAATTATCTGGGATGTCTGATTGGGTCAGGGTTCCTAGTGGCATTGCCTCAGATTTACTTTGGTTAATTTTGTAGCCTGAGATAGCGCCGAAGTCTTTAACAATTGACAGGACAGTAGGCACTGACCTCTTCGGGGAGGACAGAAACAGTATAACGTCATCTGCATATAGAGCTATTTTGTGGGGGGTGCCCCCTGTCGTGAGTGAAACCCCCTCAATTTCATGATGACACCGGATAGCCTCTGCTAGCGGTTCGAGTGCTACGGCAAACAGTAATGGGCTTAGGGGGTCCCCTTGCCTTGTGCCTCTTGCCAGGGGGAAAGGCTCAGAGCAGGTACCATTGGTAAGGACACAGGCCACGGGAGAGTGGTAGATGGTTTGAATCCACTTAAGGAAATCCCATCCAAGTCCATATCTCTCCATGACGTCGAACAGGTACCGCCATTCTACTCTATCAAAAGCTTTCTGCGCGTCTAGTGACACTGCTAGCGCTTTGTGTTTCAGCTGATTAGAGTACTGTATAACATTCAGTAACCGCCTCACGTTTGCAATGGAGTGTCGGCCTTGTACAAAACCTGTCTGGTCTGGGTTTATTATCAGAGGCAGCAGTCCCTCTATCCTCCTTGCTAATAATTTGGAGAGTATTTTACTATCCACCGCTATCAAGCTAATGGGCCTATAAGAGCCACACACGTCGGCTGGTTTATCTTTTTTAAGGATGAGAGATATATTAGCCAAGTTCAGAGTTTGGGGAAGACTGCCTCTTTGTAATGAGTCTGCATACATCTCTCTCAGAGGTCCGACTATAACCTTACTAATTTTTTTATAGAATTCTGGGCCATAACCGTCCGGGCCTGGGGCCTTACCCCCTTTAAGGGTTTTTATCGTTATGAGTATTTCTTCCTCTGTTATATCTTTACAGAGAGACTCTCTGTGTTCTTCAGATAGTGATGGAAATGTTATTTTATCAAGAAAGTCTTTCCTCTGCAAGTCAGAGGTTCCACACTCTGAAGAGTATAACTTTTGATAAAAGGATTTCATAATTCTATTTATATCCTTAGAGGTGTGATGGCTAACTTCGTTGTCATCTTTGAGGGAGGTTATTGTGTTTACCTTTAGCCAGTCGAGACAAAAGTCGACCTGGTTTGTTTCCCGATTCATAGAACTGGTGCTTTGCAGCGTAGATGGTGGACTTAGCTTGTTTTGTCAGAAGTTGGTCTAGAGCTGAACGGGCGGCATCTAGTTGTTTTACCAAATTTTTAGCCCAGGAACGTTTACATTCAGATTCCAATTTTAAGATTCATTTTTCAAGTTCCAGTTGATTTTTGATGGCCTCTTTTTGTTGAGCCGAATTGTACGAGATAATACAGCCCCGGAGATATGCCTTTGCTGCCTCCCATAATGTGGAGGGGCTCATCCCGGGGGTTTTGTTTACAGAGAAGAAAAACGTCCATTTGTTAGTAATATATTCCAAAAACGGGGGCTGCTCATCAAAGAAGGATTCAAACGCCATTGTCTACTGGCCTATAGGGCATGTGGAGAGTCAGGCTAACTGGACAGTGATCCGAGAGCGTCTGTGTGCCTATTATACACTCCTTAGTCCTATCCAATATCATTCTAGACGTCAGAAAAAAATCGATTCTAGAGTATACCTGGTGAGGTCAAGAGAAAAAAGTGAAGTCTCTTGTTCTTGGGTTGAGTACTCTCCAAACATCAAATAGCTCCAAATCATTACATATCTCTCCAAGTCTGACACTTTTACGAGACGGAGTAGGTCGTGGGGTTGACTGGTCAACATTTGCATTGGGAGCAGAGTTAAAATCTCCCCCGATGATGGTGTAGTTAATTGAGAATGCGGATATTGCAGACAGTAATTTAGAGAAAAAGGAGGCCTCAAATACATTAGGAGCGTATACACAGCCCAGAAGGATATGTTCACCATAAAGGAAACCTGATAGCAAGACATATCTCCCTTCATCGTCAGACACCGCCTTTTCTAGGGTAAATGGGAGATTCTTATGTACAAGAATAGCTACTCCGCGGCTTTTTGTATTGTAAGAGGAGTGATATACCTGGCCTACCCAGTTACGCTGTAATTTCATATGTTCTATGTCAGACAGGTGAGTTTCCTGTAAAAAGGCTATTTGACATTTTTCCTTTTTCAGATAGGACAATATTTTTTGACGCTTGACCACATTATTTATACCCTTCACATTGAGGGTTATAATTTTAAGATCACTCATGTCAAAAACTAATATAATACATAATGTGTTGCATGAGTGCGTACTTGGAGCCTCTTGAAGCTAATCTGGGCAGGTCTCTAAATGGCTGGAATAAGGAGGAGGTGAACGGAGGGGGGAGGGGGTGAAGTACATACAACAAAATAACCCTACCGTCTTGTACAGACGGGTTACACATAAAACACATACGGCCCATCCCTAATGGATGGGCTAAAATGATTAACATCGTTCCAGTGAAGCTGAGAGGAGTCCCGCCGCGGGAGAGTAAAAGGCCAATCTACCGAGTGATAAAATCCCTACAGGGATCGGCCCCTCTCCGCACACCCCCCCCATCCCCACACCGCCGTATCAATTGGTAGTAAATAGTTACAGAACCCAACAGTACTGGAGCTTCACTCCTTGTCTGTAGGTGTAATTTCAATCAGATATTTAAAGATAATATAGGCTACTCGCATCCGATAATTTGACCAAAAATAGTATGACCATTTTCTTCTGTTTAATCCCTCTTATTTATTATTACCATTATTTTTGTCCACATATTGTGGCCCTTATGGAGTTTAAAGGAAAAATTGCAATCAGGAGAAGAGGGGTATATATAATAATAATAATAATAATAATAATAATAATAATAATAATAATAATAATAATAATAAACTATGGGAATGAATCATATTTTTTTGTGTATATATTCAAATTGGAGTTACATTGGTCTGTTTGTTTGTCTGAATTACATGAATACTGTGTAATAAATAATAATAATAATAATAATAATAATAATAATAATAATAATAATAATAATAATAATAATAATAATAATAATAATAATAATAATAATAATAATAATAATAATAATAATAATAATAATAATAAGACAAAAATAGTTGTACCACTGATCTATAATCATGATTTTGAATCCATTGTTTGATATCTGAAGGAGTTAAGAGTATTTAAACCATAAATCACGTGACTAAAGCATATCATGAAACTGTATAGCCCATATCAGATAAAGTGATACAAATTAAAGAAAAAAAAAAGAAAAAAAAAGAAGAAAGGCGGGGAGAGCCCGGGAGATTACGGTGACTATAAAAAAAATATCATCCTAACCATGAACTACTGTAGCACTCCATAGGTTATAGATATGCTTGCCATAGTTTTATCCGGACTACTCCATTCCAACTCATTGTGGGGGTTGGGGGGAGCCCCAATATTTGTGTGTCTGAAATCAAAGCTGGACATTTCAATCATAAAAACTAGTCTTTTAATACATAATAACCTATACCAGTATAATGTGAAGTGAGCCAGTAAAAGAAATGGGGAGGAAAAAAAGAGGGAAAAAAAACAAGCAACAAAACTAGAGAGAGAGAGAGAGAGAGAGAGAGAGAGAGAGAGAGAGAGAGAGAGAGAGAGAGAGAGAGAGAGAGAGAGAGAGAGACCTCAGTCCGTTCTGGCTGCATGAGCGCATTCCATCAGTCCGATCCATGTGTTGGGTGGGCAGTACCTTTAATCCAAGCCTTTCAGAAAGTCTTCCGCTTCTTGTGGGGTCTTGAAAGAGTGGTCCTTGCCGTTGTGTGTAATAGTTAGTCTCGAAGGGAAGCGCATTTTAAATCGTATCCCTTTTTTGATGAGCTGATCACACATGGTGTTGTCTTTACGTCTTTCCATCCTGGTCTGATAGGAGATGTCTGGTCTGATCAGAAGTTTATTGCCCTGGGGGGGCGCTAGTGAGCGGTGAATGGAGTAGTCGCATTTTTCTGAGCTCCCTCCTCAACTTCTAATTTTGTATAAAAAACACACGTTTATCTAACAGTTTGCTTGAAAAAGTATCAACAGACTAAATATAACACTACCGCCGTGGAAAGTTGAGATTATATGGAATTTACCGATGGGAAGGGGCCAAACAAACAAAAAAAAGGCAACCGCAGCTGGCAAACGACAAACAATGGCCACTACGAGACAAGCAGCAGCAGCCCAAACATCTGACGACACTGCCAGCGCTGCTATTCTGGCTGCAATTGAAAGCCAGGGTAAGAGTCTGAAGAAAGCGATGGACGAGACCCGAGTCTCTATCACATCCCGTTTGGACAAGTTTGAAGCCACTTTGGCATCCCTGCAGTCCGAGCAGAACAGCGTGAAGCAGCTAGTGACGGGGATAGAAGTGACGGTGAACGACCACGACGCACGTCTGAAACTCCTGGAAGAATCCCAAAAATCCTTACAGAAGGAAAACACAGAACTCCGGGCTAAGCTCAACGACTTAGAGGGCCGGTCCCGCCGGCTGAACCTCAAATTCGTGGGAATCAAAGAGGGCGAGGAGAAGGGAAGGCCTACTGACTTTGTGACCGAGTTGGTCTCGCAACTACTTGGCAGTGAAAACTTCACCAAGCCAATTAAAGTGGACAGAGCCCATCGTATCCTGTTAGCCAAGCCCGCTGAGGGGGAGAAACCACGCACCATTATCGCCAAGATGCACCACGACAAAGACAAGGACCGGGTCATGCGTCTCAGCCGCGAGCACGGTCCTCTTTACTACAAAGGATCCAGAGTGTATATTTTTCATGATTATACAGCGGACGTGATGACCCAGCGCAGAGCCTTCAGTGATGTGATGAAGACCCTCCGAGAGGCAAATGTGAAATACAGCCTACGCTTCCCAGCCAAGTTGCGCGTCGAGCACAACTCTACTGTCACAATGTTTGGCACCCCGGAGGAGGCTGTGCGCTTTTCCAAGACTCTCTCAACTGATGGACCTGGTCCCATGCTGGCGGTCTCAAGCTGACTGTATATAAACTGATTTGTTGACTATTCAACATAAGACACGTGTGAACACTTTATTATTTTTCATCCACTGAGTTGTGGAGGGACAGCTGTCTAGGTATTGGTAACTATAACGTTAACCGGTGCAATGCAATGCCTATTCTTTTGCCCAGCTGTCTTCGTGAGTATATGGGGATTTTGCCGTTCAGTTTTGGTAAGCGGCGGTGGGGGGGTTTATTGTGTTGCCAGTCCTTATTGTTATATTTTTGTATCTGAAGTCTCTTTCAAGAAGGTGGATGATCAATGGATTAAAATGTACTTCATATACCATGCTGTTTGTATTAAGATTGTTATCACTTGGTCGTGATGACGCAAGGGGTTAATATATCGGGGGGTGAGAAGCCTATTACGATGGTGTCATGGAACACTAAAGGATTGGGTAGTGCAGTTAAAAGGGGAAAAGTATTTGCTCATTTGAAAACATTGTCTGCAGATATTATATTTTTACAAGAGACTCATATAGCTCCAACGGAACAGAGGCGCCTGAGGAAGCACTGGGTGTCACAAGTGTACCAATCTGCTTTTTCTTCCAAAGCAAGAGGGGTTGCTATTTTATTTAGTAAATCTGTCCCATTTCAAATGACCACGGTAGTCTCCGACCCCGGAGGCAGATATGTCATGGTGTCTGGTAGCATTAATTCACTACCAATAACATGTCTGAATATTTATGGTCCTAACATTGACGACCCAAGCTTTTTTCGTAAAATATTTGACATAATCCCTGATCTGAATACCACCAACTTGATTTTAGGTGGAGATTTTAATTGCTATCTAGATCCCTATCTTGATCGTACGTCCACTCGTCCGCCTCCGACCATTAATTCCGTTGGAGTACTAAACAATTTAATGCGTTCTATGAACATAGTTGACATATGGAGATTGCAGCACCCTACAGACAGGGATTATTCTTTCTTTTCCCACATCCACAAATCGTATACAAGAATAGATTATTTTCTTGTCGATGCTAAATTTATATCTAGTGTCCTGCAAACTAAATATCATAGCATCCTTATTTCAGATCACTATGTTGGTAAAGCTGGCACTGCCACAGACGCGATACAGTTGGCGCTTCAACCCCTCTTTGCTCTCGGAGAAAGCATTTCGGGATCAAATGAGATCTCGACTCATTGAGTTTATGGAGACTAATGATACCGGTGATGTCTCCGACGCTACACTATGGGAGTCTCTTAAGGTGGTATTGAGAGGGCACATTATATCTTATGAAGCCTTTGGAAAGAGAGAAAGACGTAAGCGCCTGGCTGAGATTGAGGCACGGCTCCCCTCGCTGGAGCAGGTTTACAGACTATCACAATCCCAAATGGACTTAAATAACATTTTAAAATTGAAGTATGAATACAATTCTATTCTGGGCAAGCAGGTTAGTACCCTCCTCCTTAAACTCAGACAGAAGCACTTTGAACTAAGTGATAAACCAGACAGACTGTTGGCTAGGCAGCTGAGGGGTGTACAGGCCAGCCAGGCAATTCATAATATCAAATCTATATCGGGCAGCTTGCTGACTAACCCTAAAGACATAAATGACCGTTTTAAAGAATTTTATACTGGCCTTTATACCTCTAGATGCCATGCCCCAGACTCTGAGGTTGAGAGCTTCCTGGACAATATTGATATGCCAGTGCTTAGTGATAAGGCAAGGGATGAGCTAGATGCTGATTTCAGCCTGCAGGAAATAACAAGTGCAATAAAGTCTTTCCCTAGCGGGAAGGCCGCTGGCCCGGATGGGTATGGGGCGGAGTTTTATAAAGCTTACAGTGACATTTTGGCCCCTCTACTTCTTAGAATGATTCAACATTCTAACACTAATAATGTCTTCCCTGACTCCCTTTACGAAGCAAATGTGTGCCTTTTACTCAAGAAAGGTAGGGATGGGACTGATCCAGCAGGGTTCCGGCCTATAAGTTTGTTACATTTTGACCAAAAGACAGTTGCCAAGCTGTTGGCCACTAGGTTGGCTCAGCATGTCGGATCTCTCGTCCACTCCGACCAAACGGGATTCATTCCTGGCAGGCTTGCTTTTTCTTATATTCGGAAATTACTAAACATATTGTACTCTAACCAAAGAAAGGACACTAAGCCGGCGATCATATCACTTGACGCTGAAAAGGCATTCGACCAGATCGAATGGAAATATATGTTCAGTGTCCTCCAGCGCTTTGGTTTCGGTGACAGGTTTCGTTCTCTTATTGGAATGCTGTATGCTCATCCCAGAGCTTCCATTCTTACCAATTCTGATAGATCTGACTCCTTCCCACTCCATCACGGCACCCGACAAGGATGTTGTATTAGTCCCTTACTGTTCAATTTAGCCCTCGAACCCCTGGCTATCAGTATCAGGAGTCATCCCAACATCACAGGAATAAAGTTGGGAAAGTATGAGAGCCGTATTTCGCTATATGCGGATGATGTGGTCCTGTATCTTGCTGATCCTGCCTCCTCCGTCCCATGCCTCCTAGATTTAATCAGGCAGTTTGGTACTTTCTCTGGTTACTCCATTAACTGGGAGAAAAGTGTGTTCATGCCCATCTCAGGGAGCCTAGACTCTTCCTTTACTGACAGCTTACCCTTTAAAATAGAATATGACCACTTCACCTATCTGGGAGTAGTTATACCAAAGGATCCCAAACTCCTATTTAAACTGAACTTTGGTGAAATGGTCTCAAAATTGAAGAAAAATATGGAGAGGTGGAGAATTTTGCCAGTGTCTTTGGTGGAGCGTGTGAATGTCATAAAAATGGTGGTTCTCCCCAGGTTCCTTTACCTTTTTCAGAGCGTGCCTATTTTTTTGACTGCCTCTTTCTTTAAACAGATAGACACTATACTTCTGCCATTTGTCTGGGGCTATAAAGCACATCGTATTTCAAAAGCACACTTGCAGAAGCCAAAGCATATGGGGGGGCTGGCCCTGCCGGTATTCCAGCACTACTACTGGGCTGCTAATGCAAGGGCCATGACCTTCTGGCAAGATTACTTACAGGTGATGCTACAGTAGCCATGGACGCCCCCAGGTGGCTAGACATGGAGGCGCATGTGAACCTAAAAAGCTCTCTTCCTGCAATGTTATTTTCTAAGTGTGATACGATTAATAAGATGGCTCTCAACAATTTTATCCTTCGGAACTCACTGAGAATATTGAGTCAAATCAAAAAGGTTTTCAAAGTACCTTCAACCTCGGCATATGCTCCAATATGTGATAACCATAATTTTCCCCCTGGTCAATCTGATATTGTTTTTTCATTATGGAAGGGAAAGGGACTGGCCACTATTAAAGATCTATATGTTGATCGTCACTTTGCCTCATTTAACGAACTTAAGTCTAAATTTAATCTTACAAGCTCACACTTCTTTCGTTACCTGCAGGTTAGAAATTATGTCCGCAGTAATATCCCAGACTTTGAGACATGTCCTGCTGATTACCAGTTTTATAATCTCATGAGCCGATCACCAGTTTTAAAACACCTGATCTCTGATTTTGTTTCATATTTCTCTGTCCAATCTATGGCTTCCTCCGACCACATTAAAAATGTATGGTCCACAGAGCTTAGTATGGAAATCTCTGATGAGATGTGGGAGGAGGGACTTAGCAGGATACATAAATGTTCTATTAATGCCAGAGTCCAACTTATACAGTTTAAGGTCATTCACAGACTACATTACTCTAAAACCAAACTGCATAGAATCTATCCCTCTGTATCGCCTATCTGTGATCGTTGCATGTCCGCAGAGGGTAATCTTTCACATATGTTTTGGTTTTGTCCCAAGCTATTTAAGTACTGGGTAGACATTTTTGACTGGTATACCAAGGCGTACAAAAGAGAGATTGCCCCAGACTGCCTTCTAGCTTTACTCGGCTGTTCAGCTAACACTGCAGAATTACCTTACAATGAGCAGGAGGCCCTGATGTTTGGTATGGCTGTGGCCAAAAGAATTATCCTGAAGGAATGGAAAGACACGTCGTCTCCAAATTTTAAAAGATGGCTCACTGAGATGGTCTCCTCTCTGCAGCTGGAAAGCATTCGTCACAGTAGGTCTGAGACCTTGAACAAATTTGAAATGATATGGGGTCCCTTTTTGGAATGCTTAGCTAGAACATAAGTGCTTCTCAATGTCCTCCTGTGTATTTTCTGTACTATGTATTGGTGTTGTCAGGATAGTGGAATTTCGAGCTTCGATGCGATACCTTTTTCGATACCACAGGGAAAAAGGTTCAATCTTAAATTATAATTTTTTTTGATAGGTTTTGCTTCTGTTGCTGGTTGGTTCTCCTCAGCTTCTCTCTGGTACTGTAGGAGAGGATAGATATGGCACTTTTGAAACCCTTTGTTTATCTTTAGATCATACATTTGGAAATAACTGTTCATCTCACTTCAATCGTTTTTTGTTGCAGAGCATTGTGTTTTCTCAGGCAGACAGATGTAAACACTGGTCTGTGTTGCATGTGCCTGACGGGCTGAACTGTTTGTATTGCAGTCATGTTCCGACTTAACTGAATGCACATGTGTGTGTGTGGACTGCTGTACTATTGCGGGTATTGAAGTGAACAATGCAACTTCCTTTTTTTTTATTCATTCACCACTAACACAGTGCACATGCAAATATTATCTGCAGGCTGCATTAGCAGCCAGCAGCCAACGTGATACATTACATCCAAGCTAGCGTGATAACGTTAGTAGTTATTAGCATCCAAGCTAGAAACTGCTAGGCTGCCTGCTTATGCTTACAGTACCTGCAATAATGTTGTCATCCTCCTGGACAGATAGACTTGTTAAATCATAATATCCACATGTGTGTTGTGCTGGTCCTCAGTAAATGTCCCGCTGTTAAAGTGCTATATGTTAGATACACTAATATAGAGGTTTTGAACGTGGCTGCTCTCAGTGCTCTGTTAATAAAATGTTCAATCAATCAATCCCGCAAGGGGAGAAACAGCTGTGTAGCTACAGAGCTGCAGACGTAGGAGCCATACTCTGATTGGATTTGCAAGGCTGCCAATCATTCAACCTCCGTGTATTGGATGTCAAGGGCTGTCAATCATTAAATCCTCCATTCAATGGCAAGAGTTTAACTGCACAGACCGTGCTTAGATGACATTGATAGCCTATTTTGATTGGCTATTATTTATTATTTATTTAACAATGGGTCAACCTGTGCAGATATTCTGCACGAATAATTACTGCAGTGCAGGCCTGCTCAGAGCTGTCAATTTTGAAGAAAAAAAAATTCACTGGCATTTCTTTTTACAGAGGAAAACATTTATAATAAAAATTATAATAATAATTAAAAAATAAATATATATATATAGGTATATGTAAATGAATAATAACTATGAATTATGAGTGAATTTGTATTTCACGTGTTGTCATAGAGAAACCTCCACTGATGTACAGTAACATGTGAAGGGAATGTTAAGTGTGTGTCACCAGGCAGCAGTTATAACATACAGTAACATGTGAAGGGAATGTTAAGTGTGTGTCACCAGGCAGCAGTTATAACATGTACAGTAACATGTGAAGGGAATGTTAAGTGTGTGTCACCAGGCAGCAGTTATAACATGTACAGTAACATGTGAAGGGAATGGTAAGTGTATGCATCGTTTTTACAAGAGTGGGTGATTAAAATATCTCTGTGACACATGCAAATGTCCTCTGTCCTATCTCCATGTACCGTATGGTCAACAGCTCTATGTCACCCATTTACTGACCTCCATAACTAAATTAGCTTCCTTATTTTCAATTTTTCTCCCATCCCAATTTTGTGTATCCAATTCTCCCCTCCCCTGTCTTGAACGTTGCTCGACGCCCCCCACTGGTCGGTTGTAGAGGATAGAAGCCTTGCATCACATGTTCCCTCCGGCACACGAGGAGGCAGCCTGTCACATCTTTTCGCCTGCCAGCGCGGACTCTCATTGGCGAGATGGGAGGCTCACACTACCCTCGCCACTTCCTGTCTCTGCTGTGCAGGCGTCTCCCAACCGACCTGTAGGGGTCGCTGTCCACAACGTCAAATCCCCACCCATCGACTTCCACCCGCTGACTCTGCCAAATGAGCCAGTACGACGGCCGGCCCAAGCTGAAGGCAATGCTGAGACTGGGATTCGATACCGGAGTCTCTTGCATTGGTTAACATAAGTGCTACATACCTACTTTATTTGTCAACCAATCACAAAATACATTAATATTACATATAATGTTTCAAATACACGTAGTAGATACTTATGTGTGGATCTCCACTAAGTTAATTATTGGTCTATTGGGCCATCTAGTGTTCTTTTCTTTATGTGAAACACTGTGAAACTACAACACAAACATACTTGTTTTCTACAAGGAAGCTGAATGGAGGAGAGGCCGTCATATCCTGTGAGAAATTGGCCATCATTATCAACCGAAGTCATGAACATTCATAAACGTTAATGTAATGTAAGATGTTATGTCATCTTCATGACAGTTTTTGTCAGCCTTACGACCACCCATTCAAATAAAGTGTTAACTTTTTTCAAAACAGGACCAAAAATGTAGTCAATTAATTCATGGTTTATTTAGTAAGTGCACGTTTCACGATTCTACAGGAACCCCCCTGAATGCACCATTATTGGACCTACCTCAAACCGGCCCTCTTTTCTCAAACCTCCAATCACAACTGTTGCATCCCTTGGACTTTGTTTGTCCGTAGGCTGGTAAAGATATGCCTCCTAAAGTGTGTAAACGGAAGTACAGGAAATACAGGCTACAGGCTTTCCGGTTTCGACAAAACAATTATAGAAACGTGTGAAGTGCACAATATTTCCCCGTTTAAGCCACTGCAGCAGCTTTGCCTGAAGAATTTACTACACAACCGGGACGTTCTAGCTTGTTTGCCGACAGGATTCAGGAAAAGTTTGGTCCGTTCGGAGGCAGCTTCCAGGGGAAGTACATACACCGGAAATTCTACCCCATACACACTTTTGGCCGTAGTTCTTTACCAGGCTTTATCTCACAGAGGAGATAAAACTGGGAAAGAGGTTAGTTTGTCTGTAACCTCGTTCCCAGTTTTATCTCCGTGACATACTCCACACACGTAGTGAGTACAAAGAGGATGAGGGGGCGTTTGTGTCTTTCTGTAGAGGCGACACAGTGAGGCAGTGTCTTCGTTACTGGGCTTAAAGTCAAGCCGGCACACCGGGGACATTCTGAATGCTTGGCTAAATAGACTCTATTGATGAACTGGACATGTTGCAGGACTATACCATGATGACTGATAATAGGGATCCTTTCTCTGAGTTGGGTCTTGTAGTAGACTTGACCTTTGGTGGACTACAATTCAAACAATGAATGGACCTTTGGAAGAGGGGGTTTCAAAGGAGTGTTTTTAGGAGATGACTGTTGAGATAAACTGGGAAAGTGTAGCAGAGAAGGTGGAAGGCAGATTAGCAAAAGTAGAAATAGTTTCTGCCAACATTTATTTACAGAGGAAGAGTTTTAATTATTAACAATTTGGCAGCCTCCGTCCTCTGGCACAAGCTTGCATGTATGGAGCCCCCTGCTAGTTTGTAAAAAAAATAATACAGTCTATTCTGGTAAACTTTTTGGGGGATAAACTACACTGGGTACCGCAAAGTGTACTATACCTGCCAAAGGATAAGGGAGGACAGGGGTTAGTGCATCTAGAGTGCAAAGTAGCGATTTACAGACTACAGTTCATACAACATTATCTCATAGGGAATGATGATGTGTTGTGGAGACCTTTTATGAGCATTATTTCAAATGCTTGGGTTTAGATGCATCTTTGTTTTTGACAGACGTAAGAGTGAGAATGTCAATGATTTGCCAGCCAAAGGAATGTTTAGAGCCTGGGATCTTTTCAAACGGAGCCTTTAATCCAGGGGGCCAGGTTGGACATTCAGGACAACAGCAGGCCTGGTCTTGCTCAGAGGCTATGCTCAGCCAAGCTGTTAAACTGAAGCACATAGTGGATGTAGCAGGTCCAAGGCTTCATGACACAGTGAGGCAGTGTCTTCGTTACTGGGCTTGAGGTCAAGCCGGCACACCAGGGACATTCTGAATGCTTGGCTAAATAGACTATTGATGAACTGGACATGTTACAAGACTATGCCATGAGGACTGAGATGCCTGATAAATAATAGGGATCCTTTCTCTGAGTTGGGTCTCGAAGTAGACTTGACTTATTGTAAGTTCTTATTAATTATGCTGAGATCTTTTGGTGATTATGAGACGGCTGAGTAGAAATTAAATCAGGAGACAAAGGTGAAATTCAATCGGTGGTTTATTGGCTGGAACACACAGGAAGGAAAAACAGTCATGGAGATCAGAGCCCTCCACGGGCAAAGGCTCCAGATTAACAAACAACCACGGCTTAAATACTCTTGTGAGTTCCATATTTAGAGAGGTTGACCAACTGGTTTGATGACTGATGATCTGACAGATTTGGCCCATATGGTCTAAGTCCAACGTTGTGTTATCTGAGACGGTGCCAACGTGTCGTGGCAACATTCTGCTGACCAGAGCAGACTTTTCATCTCTGGTGTGAACATGGGGAAAATGACAAAGGGAGGATGGTTTTGTAATAAAAGGATATTTGTAATTAGGATTGTTCTTATCAGTTTTAAGTGTTACTTTTATAGGGAGGATGATTTATTAAATACCAACATACAGTATGGCTTTCTGCTAGTGTAAAGCCAGTTCTGACCAAGCAGACCTGTGACCAAGCACAGGTCATCAGGTCAATGTATTCCTGGGTGCATGGCCTGGGCTTGGTCACTAGATGCACATTCCAGAGTGGGGTACATTATGCTCTCATGGTTGACCAGATGCAAGATGCAAGGATATTAATGAATATTATTACACTATGGTGGACTCTAATTCAAACGATGAAATGGACCTTTATATGTCCATACTGGGAAAATGTTGTATAAATATTGTGTTGTTGCTTTGAATAAAATGTGAAATGGGAGAAGGGACACTGTATGGAAAGAAAAGTTAAAAGCGACAGATGATTGTAAGCCAGTGTGGAGGGTGCTTTATAAAGCCCCACTGACTAAAAGGTCAGGTGACCTGTGTAGGAAGTCAATTGTTTAATTTCAAACATTAATCCAGATGTATCCATTAGGACTTTCTGTCAGTTGCCAGAGACAGTTTTTCATTGCTATGTTGAATGTGGGAGACTTCAGGTGCTACAGTACAATGTTCTCGCATTGTGATCATAATTGGTTTGGTACAGGTTTTGTCTTTTGGGCTGGGTATTAGAGGAAAAATGGTGGTGTTATAAAGAAGCCATTTGTTCGGTCATTGAGGAGGAACTGGTTTTTAATTCCATTTTTCCACGTTTTTAATGCTTTGGAGTCTGTGATATTTTTTCCTGTGATTTGTGTAAGCTCATTTTCTTGATGTGCTTACTGGTAAATAATGTTGGTTTTTGAGTGTTTATTGGTAAATAAAATCATGATAAAACATTCTCTTAATCATTTAAACCATACATTTGTTTTTGGTCTCTCTCTCACTCTCTCTCTCTCTCTCTCTCTGGCCAAGTTCCGCTCTGCATGCATTATTCTGAGTTTTTCTTTGAACTTACACAATGCAGTGTGAAGAGTTTCAATTTGATGTTTGTCCCAATTTGAAAATGTCTGGTTAGCCAATGGACCCCACACATTACAGGACAATTGGTTGTATTACTGATTTGAAATCTTCAGCCAGATTTGAATTGGAATATACATTTTTCGGATGACATGAAAAGCCCTTCTTGCCTCTTCCCTCAGGTCATTCACAGACATATTGAAGTTTCCTGTAAAGCTGAGTTTAGTCCCACTGTGTGTGTGTGTGTGTTCTATGATGGTGGAGCAGTACAAACTGAAGTCTGTTTCCCTGACACCTGGGCCCTCATTTATCAACAATGCGTAGAAAGTGTTCTATTTCCGTTCCTACGCACGGAATTTATCAAACGTGCGTACACAGGTCCTACGCACACCTGCAAGTACTCTGTGTTGATAAATGCCACTTGTTCTACGCTCCGCGCTCGTGCACGATTTTAAGTATTTGCATATAGAACCGCCCGTAATTAACCATATACGGTAATGAAACACCCCCATGAAATGTAGAATAATGGACAAAACCGAGCGAACGTGTGTTATGGGAGATATATGCGACAGGCTGACAGACGTGTACACTGTGATGTCGGATATGATATCTATTAACTTCCTAAAGACCATTGCTGCCTGGCCAGCGCAAACACTAATAAAGACCGTTAACCACTGTTTGTCATTGGTGTCATTAATAACCATGCTGGAATATGACTGCCTTTTTTCGTTTTGTTCGATTAATACCCAGGGATTAAAGTTCTCCGTCAATTTGATTCCAAATCACAACGGATTTTCCGTACATTTTCTACCTGCATATGATTTGTAGAGGTATACAATCTATTTTGATGTCGGTATTAGGTAGGCTATATAAATTATATATATAGCCTACATTATGCAACAGTAATTTGCGCATAACGCAGCATGGCACAGACACGTCACACGGAGCCCTGCGAAGCCTGCATACAGTAAACTAACTTACTTAATATAACTGTTGTTCTTTTTTTTGTATTTTATTTTTTTATTATTTTTTAAACAAACACATAAACAAACATGACAACACACGATTAGATATACAAGCATTGTAAAACAGTGTACATCAGTTAACTCACCGTTTGGATAAATGTCTTATACAAGATATACCCCTAATACCTGCTATCTATTCCCCTACACACATATGCTCTTGCTCGCACCCCCCGCCCTGGACCCCCCAATGGATAATCCATCCATTATCCTTCGCTCCTAACCAGACACTACCATTAAATGCTAGCTTTTATTCTCTCCACCACTTCTAACCACATTGTCAATTTGGATTCATTGAGACCCAAAATTCTTGCTGTAGATATTTCTAGATAAATCACATCGAGATATGTAAGAATCCAGACCTTTCGGCAAATTTTTCCGGTTGAAACCATCGTGATGCTATCAGTTTTTTAGCCACTGTAATACCAGATAAAACCAATCTCTTTTGCTGTATAGGTACTGCATATTCAAAAACATCATTCAGCAGTAATATATAACTGTTGTTCTTGTATCTTTACGCTTATGAAAACATTTAATAATATTTATAGGCTATAGGCCCTCGTTTGGCCATAATAGCATATTCTCAATGGCTAAATCTCCTCGCTGACGGACCCATGTATAGCCTATATCATATTCCTATATGTCTCCAAGGAATCGTGGGGCTCTGGGGAAGAAAGTTTGTGAACCCCTGCTATAGCCTATACCCTTTATAATGTTACAGGCTATTTTATGTACAGTAGTCTATTTATGATTTGTTTCCATAGCTGGTGTTGTGCCGAATTCGCACTCCCTGCCAGAATCGGACCCCCCTCGGGAAAACGTGCATACACTCTATCATCCTACCCAGCATGTAATACGTTCTTTGTTAGAACTCAACTCGTTATTATTTTGTGCATAGATCGCAGAAATAGGGGAACGTTTTGATTATATTTAAAAGGCTTTGACATTGTAAAACGAAATAAGTGGAATTTCGAAGTTGTAAGCAGAATACAAGTCATATCACCCACACGATATATGTTACCTGTATCCAGAGCATGTATGCTTTTCATCCATTTAAGACACATTTATTGCAAGGGTTTTGTAATACACATAAACTCAACAAATAACCTCTGTTCTCGTTGCAATGCGTTTTTAATTCTTTCTTATACAGTAGGAAGGGGGAAGAACACTATATCGTGGGTGTTCATAAGACTTGTATTCTGCTTACAGCTTCGAAATTCCACTTATTTCGTTTTACAATGTCAAAGCCTTTTAAATATAATCAAAACTGTAACGCTCCCCAGGTTGTGGCGCCATCCTGTGGACTATTTCAGGTGGTGCAGCTTTGTTCCCTCATCACCATGGTATGTCATGTTATTATTATCAATGTGTGTTCTGTTCATTTGATGTCTGTCTTGTCTGTGTTACACTCCCTGGTCTAATGTCTCTCCTATCTGTGTTGGTTTTGTGTTCTGGTTAGTGTTGTTATTTTGTGTGTATATATATTTCAATCTTGTAATGTTCTCACTCTGTCTCCCCAGCTGAGTCCAATCACCCAATTACCCTCCTGTGTCAATCAGTGTCTGTATATATGCCTGTGAGTTCCTGTCTTCCCTGTCGCGTCATTACATGTTGTTACCCGGTTCCTGTCTTTGTGCTCATTGTTGTTAGCCGTTCACTGAACACTGTTGTAAGTAGCAGACTGTCTTGTTGGAGTTTCTATCGCTCATGTTGTTGGAGGATAGTTAACTTTTATAGTGTTTTTGTTTTGCAGGACAATTAGTTTGTTTTTAGTCTTGCCCCTTCTCTTTGTTTGTTGAGCCACTCTGAACAACATTAACACATCCACCGCCATAAACGGCTTACGACGGGTTTGCTGGTCATGCGAATTCCGCCAAGCCACGGCGTACGAGGTTATTGAGATCATATTTCATTTGATCTTAATTAAATATGTAAAGGGGCTCAATTAGCCCTAGAAACTAAGGGCATGTTATATGTTATATTGTGGTGACCTATATTAAGAGACATTCACCAAGGTGGGCTTGTGCCTTTAAGAGTGTGGGTTGTACTGGTTAGGGGAAAGGTTAAATGCCACTTCCGGTTCCGGGTGACGGGTTGTTGTTATTGTAAATGCTATGTGCAGGATAAGTAAAGTACTCAACTCGACCTACGTCTCTGGCTCACTACTTTCTTATCGCCACATTGGTGACCCTGTGAAGAACATTTGTTAACGTTAAACACCATTAGCGTTATGTCTCAAGACAACGGCGTCGCGCAACCGCAAGCGCCCGCGGCGAATGCTAACGACGCTAATATGTTGCAAGCGAACATTTACACTGCGACCGTCAAGTTGCCCGACTTTTGGCAGCATAATCCCCGGCCGTGGTTTCAACACATCGAAGCCCAATTCCAGCTGAGAGGAATAACGCAGGACATAACCAAATACTTCCATGTGGTGGCGCCGTTGGATGCTTCGACGACGGCACGGGCGATGATGCTGTTGGAGGATCCGCCGGCAGCTGACAAGTACAATGCACTAAAGACATTCCTTCTGAAGCTGTATGAACTGTCAGAGTTAGAGAAAGCGGACCGCCTGCTGTCCCTCAACGGCCTCGGTGACGGCAAACCATCAGAGTTGATGGAGAAGATGCTGGCTGTGCTGGGATCAGCAGATTCCTCCTTTCTGTTCACACACATTTTCCTACGGCAGCTTCCAATGCCTGTGCGCACGGCACTGGCCAGTTCCCTCCTCTCCTCCACCAAAGACTATCGTGACCTGGCTGCAGAAGCAGACAGGGTTTTCCTGGCCAACAGGCAGGAGCAGTTTGTCCATGCACTGCTGCCCCACCAGGGCACCTCAGCCCCACCACTGGATGTTTATACAGACACCGCGGCTGCGGTGACAGCCCGACGCCAACCCGACGACGGGCTCTGTTATTACCATGCCAGGTTTGGGGACAGGGCCAAGCAGTGTCGCAAGCCATGCAGCGTCAAGGGGCAGGGAAACGCCAGGGCCGGCGCTCATTAGTGGCTGTGGGTGCCGGCCATGACTGCAAGCTGTTGTTCATCACTCCTTGTCCGGCCGGCGGCTGCTGGTGGACTCGGGCGCACAACGCAGCATCCTGCCGGCACAGGGCGTGGACACCATGGACGGCAGACACGGGCCCCAGATGGACGCAGCGAACGGTACGCCCATATGTACTTACGGCACCAGGTATGTGGAGGTGTGTTTTGGGGGGCGCCGTTTCGGCTGGTGTCCACGCCGCTCCTGGGAGCAGACTTCCTCTGTGCCTTCAGTCTGTTGGTAGATGTGAAAAACTGTCGCTTGATCGATGCCCTCTATTTTTGTGCCGGTTGGGGGGGCGGAGCTCTCTGCCTGTTGAACACACTTGCCACCGGGGACCCGTATGAACGCCTGCTCGCCGGGTTCCCTGACCTCACCACACCCACGTTCTCATCTGCAGTGGCCAAACACGGGGTGGAACACCATATTACCACCGAAGGCCCCCCAGTCTATGCCCGGGCTCGGCGTCTCGACTCAGCCAAGCTGGCAATCGCCAGGGGGGAGTTTTCCACCATGGAGCGACTGGGCATTGTGCGCCGCTCGAACAGCCCGTGGGCTTCTCCATTACATATGGTTACAAAAGCTGGCGGGGGTTGGCGCCCCTGCGGCGATTTCCGTCACCTTAATAACGCCACAACCCCCGACCGGTACCCTGTCCCGCACATACAGGACTTCTCTACCCACCTGGCAGGGGCCGTCATCTTCTCCAAGGTGGACCTGGTGCGCGGGTACCACCAGGTGCCGGTCCATCCACGGGATGTGCCCAAAACAGCTGTCATTACACCCTTTGGACTTTTTGAGTTCCTAAGAATGCCTTTCGGACTCATGGGGGCGGCGCAGACGTTTCAGCGGCTGATGGACTCTGTGCTCCAGGACATTCCGTTTTTGTTTGTGTATTTGGATGGCATTCTTGTAGCCAGTGCATCCATAGAGGAGCACATGACACACCTTCAGCAGCTGTTTGAGCGGCTCAGTAAACACGGCCTCATCGTCAACCCGACCAAGTGCCAGTTCGGGCAGTCCTCCATCACCTTCCTCGGACACCACGTCGCTCCACAGGGAGCCACCCCACTCCCCGCCAGGGTGGAGGCCGTTGCCAGTTTTCCTAGCCCCCACACCGTACGGTCTCTACAGGAGTTCCTGGGCATGGTGAACTTTTACAACCGGTTCCTTCCCCATGCTGCCCACCTCATGCGCCCCTTGTACGAGGCCCTGCGGGGCAAGGTGCCCAAGCACGAGTTAGACTGGTCCTCGGGGATGGACAGCGCTTTTGGGGCTGCCAAGACCGTGCTAGCCAACGCTGCTCTGCTGGCGCACCCCTCTCCCACTGCCCCGGTCGCCCTCACAACAGACGCCTCTGACTATGCAGTGGGGGCGGTGTGCGAGCAGTGGGTGGGCGGGGCCTGGCAGCCACTGGACTTTTTTAGCAAACAGCTCCGCGACAACGAGCGTAAGTACAGTACTTTCGACAGGGAACTGCTGGGTCTGTTTCTCGCCACTAGGCACTTTAGATTCCTGTTGGAAGGCCGCCAGTTCACTGCCTTTGTGGACCACAAGCCGCTGACGTTCTCCATGGCCAAGACCTCGGAGCCGTGGTCGGGATGTCAGCAGCGGCAGCTATCGGCGATCTCCGAGTTAACCACGGACATTCAGCACGTGGCGGGCAAGGACAACTTTGTCGCCGACTGCCTCTCTAGGGCGGTCATCGGGTCTGTCCACTTGGGACTCGATTATGCCGCCATGGCGGCAGACCAAGCCACAGACTCAGACATTCAGGCCTACCGGACGGGCCCTACTGCACTGCAGCTGGAGGATGTGGTGTTCGACACAGCTAATGCCACTCTCCTCTGCGACATCTCCACTGGCCAACCGCGCCCTATGGTGCCTACGGCCTGGCGGCGCCGGGTTTTTAACATGATCCACGGCCTTTCCCACCCAGGTGTGAAGGCCTCGACTAAGCTGGTGGGGGTCAAGTTTGTGTGGCCTGGCCTCCGGAAGGATGTTAGGACCTGGGCTGGCTCATGTGTGGCGTGCCAGCGCGCCAAGGTGCACCACCATACCAAAGCCCATTTGGCACCGTTTATAGTGCCGGAGAGGCGGTTCGATCACGTGAATGTGGACCTGCCCCCCTCCCGCGGATATACTCACCTCCTCACCATGGTGGACAGGACCACCAGGTGGCCGGAGGCTGTTCCACTGTCCTCCACTATGGCAGCGGAGGTGGCCCGGGCTTTCGTCGGCTGCTGGGTGGCCCGTTTTGGCACACCGGGGGACATCACAAGCGACAGGGGCCCCCAGTTCACTTCGGAGCTCTGGACTGCAGTTGCAGAGCACCTGGGGGTGAAGATCCACCGCACTACGGCGTACAACCCGCAGGGCAACAGGCTTTGCGAGCGGTTCCATAGGGACATGAAGGCCGCTCTTCGGGCTGCCCTTACGGATGGCAACTGGGTTGACCGCCTCCCGTGGGTTTTGCTTGGTCTTCGTTCTGCCCCCAAAGAGGACCTCCAGGCCTCGTCTGCCGAGGTGGTGTACGGCCAGCCGCTGCGGGTCCCTGGGGAGTTTCTTCCGGAGGCCACAGCTTCCTGGTCCGTCGCCTCCCATTGAACAGTGTCCCGGGGTGTTGCCGATGCCCTTATTCCCATTCCAACATCCCGCCACTGCCTTCCCCAGTCCTACATCCCCAGGGACCTGCCATTGGCCAAATATGTGTTCATCCGGCACGACAGCCATCGGACCCCGCTGCAGCCCCCTTATGACGGGCCTTTCCGTGTCCTGGAGGCAGGCACTGAAAACTTTGTTGTGGACATGGGGGGCAGGCCGGAGCGGGTCACTATAGACCGTCTTAAAGTGGAGATGAAGCAGTGAGCAATGTGATCCTAGTTTGTTTGTTGTGTACCTTGTGTAAGACAGGGTTCTATAATCAAATGTGAAATCTATCTTATTTGTCTGAAAAATATAATATAATATCCCTGTTTTCAACATGGGCGCCGCCATTTTGTTGCTGACGTCATGGCTGACGTCATGCTTTTGGTTGGGTGTATACACTCTGGTTAGCTGCCTATAGTGAATGGGTCAGTCAGCAAATAAAATGTTGCCTACAAAACAACGGGACCGCGGTGGTTCTGTTTGTATTGCTCCTGGCTGTTCAAACTAATTTTACCATGTGAGAGAGAGGAAAGTTGGTTAATTTCCACAAACTACCAGTGAAAAAAACAGTGTTGTTGACATGTTGGCTCGGGCTGGCTGCACTCAGGCGGCGCGACCAGCCTGTTGGACAGGGAAGGAGGATCTGTAGAGAACACTTCATTGCCTCGGATTATGTTGTTGGGGTGGGATGTTTGTCCAGAAGACCACTAATCAGCTGAAGCCGGACGCGGTTCCCTCGGTCTTCGACAGACAGACCGGCGTTAGCCCTCGGGAAACCGGAGCGTCGCGGAGCATTCAGCCTGCTGGCTACCTAGACCCACTTCAACCAGCGTCGCGGAGCATTCAGCCTGCTGGCTACACAGCTTGTCGGTGTGCTGGAGCCTCTGCAAGCTAACGGTCGCTGGCTCCAGGCTCCAGCACACCGACAAGCTGTGTAGCCAGCAGGCTGAATGCTCCGCGACGCTGGTTGAAGTGGGTCTAGGTAGCCAGCAGGCTGAATGCTCCGCGACGCTCCGGTTGCTAACGCTAACTAGCTAGCGAGAGCTAACGCCGGTCCCCGGCTGGTGCCAACTAGCTAGCGATCGCTCCCGAGAGCTAACGCCGGTCTGTCTGTCGAAGACCGAGGGAACCGCGTCCGGCTTCAGCTGATTAGTGGTCTTCTGGACAAACATCCCACCCCAACAACATAATCCGAGGCAATGAAGTGTTCTCTGCAGATCCTCCTTCCCTGTCCAACAGGCTGGTCGCGCCGCCTGAGTGCAGCCAGCCCGAGCCAACATGTCAACAACACTGTTTTTTTCACTGGTAGTTTGTGGAAATTAACCAACTTTCCTCTCTCTCACATGGTAAAATTAGTTTGAACAGCCAGGAGCAATACAAACAGAACCACCGCGGTCCCGTTGTTTTGTAGGCAACATTTTATTTGCTGACTGACCCATTCACTATAGGCAGCTAACCAGAGTGTATACACCCAACCAACGGTATGACGTCAGCAACAAAATGGCCGCGCCCATAATGCTAAATGCTTCAGAAATGTACACAACAAATAGTTTTTTCTTAGAAACTGCTTATTTTTATAACGTGACTTCTTCTGTGGCTTATCTAAATACTAATGTGATGCTATGAATATGTATTTATCGCACTGCTTCATTTCCACTTTAAGCCTGCCCACTTGGACAAGGACGAACCAGTTCAGTTGGCCCTACCCCCGCGGCGGGGGCGCCCCCCGGTTTTGGCTCAGACCCCTGCCCCGTCATCTGTTCCGGCCTTGGCCCCTTCCGTGGCCCGGCCGCTGGTCCCACTTCTCTCCCTTAATCCCCCTCTGGTTAAGCGCAGTCGGTTTGGCCGCTTGATCCGTCCCCCTCCACGTTGACTATTTCATGCGGTAATCTGTTCATTAATGGACTGATCACTGGCTATTAATTAGTTGCAGTTTTTGTTTTGGTGAATTCTGGGGGGGCCTGTGTGGTGACCTATATTAAGAGACATTCACCAAGGTGGGCTTGTGCCTTTAAGAGTGTGGGTTGTACTGCTTAGGGGAAAGGTTAAATGCCACTTCCGGTTCCGGGTGACGGGTTGTTGTTATTGTAAATGCTATGTGCAGGATAAGTAAAGTACTCAACTCGACCTACGTCTCTGGCTCACTACTTTCTTATCGCCACAATATATCAAGTTTCTGGTCATTTTGTTTATGATATAGATATGTTTTTGATATAGATATATTTATATATATGTATAATTTGTGGATTTATGATTGGACTCTACTTTGATAGGTCATTCCTTTGGTCACAATGCACAGGCACACCTGCGTCGTGATGTCATTTCCTGCCGTGTCATGTAATTACCTGCCAGGTGTATATAACTAACGTCACGGTGACCAATTGCAGCCACTCTTATTGTCTGGGACCAAATACGGCCACGCCCCACTCCCAGCAAAAAGTGGGAATCTCTAGAATGGGTTTGGGGCGGCGCTGTATACGGAAGTAGCTCTCAAGGTGACGATTAGCCAACACCTTTTTGTTGTCAGTAGATGGCAGCATTGGTTTAAAATTAAAGGCTGAAAATGTTGAGAACTACAACACTGCATTTCCCAAGAGCGTTAGCACAGGTCGCAGGTCACTGGGATGGGTCTATATTCTCCGACGTGATCTGAACAGCGTTAAACTATTACTGCAACCTCGGTATAGCGACCGCGAATGGCCAACTAATTATCTTAACAAAAGTGCGCTGGTAGCGTTACATATGTTGTCTAAAGGGGGACATATGGTACAATTTAAGATTCTAATGATAATCGGCATATAAAGGACAAGATAAAGCATCGTTAATTTGTAAGAAACCTCAATGAAAACGGCGCAGGGTGCTATTGTTATGAAAATGTGATAGAATCCTATAAAAATGTGGACGCACTTGGCCTACGTTCCGTTACCATCTTGAATGTATTTCCATTGCTAGCCATATCACTGAAGAAGGACATAGTTCCGAAACATGTATGTTTGGACTAAGACCGTTCCCTTAAATCACTCCTCGACTTTGGGGGTGAAATATGTTATTTTATTATAAATTTTGACTGCACATTTATTGTTAAGGTACATCGTTTTAAGGTACATTGTTTGGTGTGGGGGGGTGTAAATGTGGTTTGATGGAAATCCAATTTGGTGTATTCGCAGGATGCTGTGGTCACTGAGAAAACGATGTAATCTATTGTTGATAATGGGTGTTATCACTCCTTGGTTCCAGATGTCAGGGAAACAGGGACATTGTTTCAGCAGGGCAGTGACTTTCTGTCAACATATTCAATAATTTAATTTAATATACCATCAACACCACAGGCCTTTTGGGTTGTAGAATCTGGATTGTGTCTAATATTTCTGTAATTGGGAAATCTAAGGGGTTTTGTTGATCGTTAATGATTGATTGACCAAGGTGTTGTATATCTTGTGGTAATATTGACCTTGAATTCCATAACTAATATGTGTGAATAAAATAAATGAATCCATAATGTAAAAACAGGGCTTAGCCAAAAGTGCAGTCCAAACAAACCCCCGCTCAGGGGGAAGACTGGATTAGAGACCAACAGTTGCCGGTCATAAAAGGCCACAGGGGAAGTCACACCCCACAGTAAACAGTGGCTCACTTTCAATAGCAGAGTGGACTTAGTGGCTAAATAAGGAACTATACTAGAGACAGTTGCAGCAGATAACAGACAAAGGTCACACCTACTGTGACCAGATTACAGCAGAGGACAGCTGGTCTAACCAGAGACCTGATACTGGCTCTGACATTATAATACAGGACAATCTATTAATCAACTGTTTAGTATCAAAATGTCTCATATGATGTCTGGTATCAGTCTAAGAAAGCACTGACTGTACTTGGATGATATTAGACATCTATAGCCATATAGAAGGAATGTTAATTCATTTAGAGGAGATTTGGCCACACCAATGAGGGGGGCCATCAAGACCCCCCTTCTGTTCACTGAAGGAAGACAACACCAACCCCCACAGAGACGCCCAGGAGATCGAGGAGGTGGGGGCAGCCGGCCCCCACAGAGACACCCAGGAGATCGATTGGGGAAGACCGCCCACAGAGGACCACCTGATTGGACCAAAATGTATTACTGGAATATTATTATTGGAGGGAAATTATAGTATATAAGAGCGAACATATTGGTAGTTCAGGAGCCCAGACCCAACCCAGGTCTGCGGCTCCACCCATCCCCACCAGAGAGACTGTGCTGCTTTTGATGTAAGTAAGCTGGATGGAACCATTATGTTTGGTTAGAATAGAATGTAACTTAGCTTAGAAACCAGGCTTACTTATATGCAAAAAGGGCTTACAGTATTTTCAATGTATGTTCAAATTATGTTAACAAATGACTGTTGTATGTACCTACATGTTGGGGTTTGAGATGCAAACCTTGTTGATTCCTGTACACAACAGACATATTAATGTTTTCTGATAATCCTTGTATGTGAAAGGCAACCTTTTATTCACTCTTGGCCCTGGGACAAATAAATCAGTTGAGTTGAAATAGAGTTCTGGTTGTCTGGCTTACACGTTTATTTCTCATCTGCTTAAGTCAGATGAGGAGACCAACAATTCTATCACTTATGATCCTTTCTCCTCCTTCCAGATAACAATCTCATTGTACTGTACAATAACCTTAGATTATTGTAGGATTCTATAGGATTATACTACAATCTCTTTTTGTGTTTAATTAGGTGTGATCTCTACATCATTTTTCAAAGTGATTATTTCATGTTCCGTTTTGGTTTGCCAATTCTTTGTTACGCTAATACTAAAGAGAGTCCAGTGTGGCAGAAACCCAGGACAGACAGACACCAGAGACAGACGTAAACAACAATAATGATACTTTAATAAATAAAGACAAGTCAAAGAAATAATCAAATGTACTAAACTAATGGGGCCTAAGTGGGGGAAGTGTGTGTGTGCCCACGGTCCATGTGAATGAGATGGCTGTGTTTCATTTACAGTATGTGTATGGGTGCGTGTGTCTAGCAAAAACTCATATGGTGTTAAATGTAAATGTTAGAGACTGTTGTTTACATGTGCATATACTAACCATAACCAGTCCAGGGGAGCATGAATGAGTGGGAAATTAACAGGTAGCGACACTGGGAATTCCGGGGTGGAGGTACGGTTCCTATGGTCATTCACATGGACTGTACAGTACGTCCAAAACTCCGCTGCGAGGGTCCTCACGCGCACCAAACCCTGGCAGCACATCACCTATACCCTGCAAAAACTCCACTGGCTCCCCATCAACCACCGAATCCCCTACAAGATCCTCCTCCTCACCTAAATTTCCCTGCACGGGTTGGCCCCTTCCTACCTGACCGACCTACTCCACCCCTACACTCCAGCACGAGGCCTCCGTTCCTCCAACTCTGACCTCCTCACCATCCCCAGCACCAGGCGTTCCACACTGGGAGAGAGGCTCTGACACCATCAACCTCTTCAAAACCAACCTAAAAACCCACTTGTTCACACTTACCTTCGTGCACCACGGCCCTGCTCCCAAGTAGCCCACGCCCTTCCCTGCTAACTCTTTTAAACTACCAATCCTGTTGTTTTTGTTTTTTGTTTATTTTTCTTGTTACTGTTTCGTCTAATTGGACAGCACCTTCTATCTATCTATCTAGGTCGTCCTCGGACGAGCCCTCCATCGATGCTTCCAGTCATCCCGATCCTCCATGCATCTGGCTAGCTCGTTGGTGCTTTCTGTTCCCGCATCTGTCCTGAGTACGTCCACGTAGGTTAACGTGGGACGTCCTTGTGATCGATGCCCGTGTGTTGGTTCCCACAGCACAAGTTTGCTGGTTGGCATCTCATGGTATCTCTGGCAGTGACCTGCCAGCCTCATTCTCCTGACTGCCACTTTATTGCTCACCTTTAGCACCCCCCCATACAAGTTTGCATTAGTGACATGCTCATCCCTGTTGATGTTGAGCACCACACGCATCATTCTGGTGTAGCACCCATCCAAGGACTTCTGCAGGTTGGGCTTCAAGGTCCAGAATTCACTGCCATACAAAAGGACAGACTCAACTGTTGCATGAAAGAAGTTGAGCTTGATTTGACGGGGGAGGTTGGATTTCCACACACTGGTCATGCCGTTCAGAGCCCTCCACGCAAGTGCCTTCCTCACTTTAAGGTCTTGCTCGGACGAGTTGACCCACGAGCCCAGGTACTTGAAATCACTGACTTCCTTTAGAGCAGAGCCTCCTGTTGTCCTTAGAGGTGGATGATCCGGGAGGATGTTATACATTATGACCTCGGTTTTCTTGGCATTTAGCCTAAGGCCAACCTTGGCGCACTCCGTCTCCACTCTGCACAGGAGTTCCTGTGCCTGCTCCACCTGGTCAGAGAGCAGGCTGATGTCGTCCGCGTAGTCAAGGTTTGTTAGGACTATGGCGGGGTGTCGTCTCGATCTCCTTGGGGTTATTGTGAGACCAAGTTCCTGCTCCCGTCCATTGATGGCCTTCCTTAGCGCATAGTCGAGGACTATGACGAAAAGGAAGGGGCAAGGGTGTCCCCTTGCATCACTCCAGCCAGGATGTCAAATTCTTCACTGTTGCCATCTGGGGTTACCACCTTGGCCCTTGTACCCGTGTGCATGGTCCCTATGGCCCGGAGTAGATTGGGAGGGACTCCGTAGGCCTTGAGTATCCTCATCATCACGGCTCTGTGTATCGAGTCAAAAGCCTTTTTGAAGTCGATAAAGCACAGTACCGCTGTCAGGTTGTTCTTCTTCACCTCCTCGATGATTCTTCTCAAGGCCAAGATCTGGGCCACAGTGGTCCTCTTCTCTCGGAAACCATTTTGGTTCTCCCTGAGGTGGGGGTCGATGGCATTCCTTGCCTCCTAGTTATTATTATTATTATTATTTGTCTTTAATTTGTTTTATTTTTCCTGTATTTTTACCCCCTCTTTTATATAGCTTCTCTCTCTTGTAAAGTGTCCTTGAGTCTGAGAAAGGCGCTGCTCTCTATAAATTCAATTATTATTATTATTATTGATGGGGAGAGAGGAGAAGACAACAATCGTTAGTCCAAGCACGAAACACGGGAAAAAGCAAACAACGGAGAACGGGAATAATTAAAACACGAGAGAAACATATGCTAAGACCTGAAGAGACGTTTAGTTACACTAACCACAATGGTCAGTATGATCACGCTGTGTCAGGTCTTTTATGCAGCAGGTGCTTCTGTCTCAGGACGCGTCCAGCTGTTCCGCATTGCGCCTGATTAGTCTCCACGGGAGGTGACGAGGTGGAAGCCACAACAGTACCCCCCTCCTAACAGGAGGCTCCGGACGACCCTGGAGCTTCTGGGTGGGTCCGGTAGAAGTCGTCCAGCAGGGAGGGGTCGGCGAGATAGGATGGGGGCACTTCAGGACCGTAGCCCACCCAGTCTACCAGATACTGGAACCCCATCCCCTACGGTGGACAGGCGGTCCACTAACCACACACCGGGTCGCCATCATCAAGGACCTGGGGAGGAGGGGGAGCTGGCACCGGGGGGGACAGGGGGCTAGTAGAAACAGGTTTGAGGAGAGACACATGGAAGACTGGGTGGACCTTGGAAGGATCAAACAAACAGCAGCAGAATTAATGATGCAATCGATGGTATAGGGATCAACAAAGCAGGGATTTAGCTTACGTGAGGATGTCTGGGAGGTCTGGAGGGGCAGGTCCAGGTTGATAGGTCGGAGCTGGAATCCTCCGCCGGTTCGGACTGAGTCGGGACCGCTCAGTAGCTCGTAGCAGAGCGGCCCGGACGGTCCTCCAAATGCGACGACACTGGCGGAGATGGACCCTGGTGGATGGGGCGACCACATCCAGCTCCTGTTGGGGAAACAGGAGGTTGATAGCCCTTACAAGGAACACTCAAATGGAGACATACCGGTCGAAGAGCTCTGCATAGCGTTGAGAGAGTACTCCACCCAAGGCAGGTATTTGGTCCAGGAGGCGGGGTTGGTGGTGGTGACGCAGCACAAGGCTGCCTCTATGGCCTGGTTGGCACGCTCTCTGCCTGCCCATTTGTCTGGAGGTGGTACCCGAAAGTGAGACTGACCGTGGCCCCATTCCCCTTGGAGATGAACTGGGGGCCCTGGTCGGAGACAATGTTACGTGGGATACCGTGGAGACGTACCACGTGGGTCGTGAGAAGCTCTGCAGTCTCAGCAGATGGTGCAGGCGCCCACAAACTCCCTGACGTTCCCCTTGAGAGTGGGCTACCAAATCCGCCGGCTGATGAACTCGCCGTTCGGTGCACTCCGGGGTGGCAGGCAAAATGGCTAGAGTGCCCCCACTCTAGCACTTGTGGCCGGACAGCAGAGGGCACGAATAGACGGTTCCTCGGTCTGGTGCCTGGGTCGGGCTGGGCACGCTGGGCTCGTCGAACCTCCGACTCGATGGCCCACGTGATGACCTCCACTACTCGGGTTGGGGAAAGGATCGTGTCCTGAGGTCTCCCCAGGGAACAGCCAGGAGAGGGCGTCTGCCCTGATGTTCTTTGACCCCGGGCGGTAGGTGAGGGTGTAATAGAACCGGCTGAAGAATAGCGCCCAGTGCACCTTCCTGGAGTTCAGCCTCTTCGTCTTTCTCATGTAGGTCAGATTCTTGTGGTCCGACCATACAAGGAACGGCAGCTTCGCTCCCTCCAACCAGTGTCTCCACTCCCTGAGCACGACGTGAATGGCGTGAAGCTCAAATCAAATGTATTTGTAAGGCCCGACAACACAAGTTAATGTCCCCATGGGCCGGACCCAAGCTATAAATCCATCTCTACAGACTGTTCTTCAAATGTAGCCAAGAGTAAATACCCTAACCATCTCATAACAGCAGTCATAGTGTATATTTTCAGCAATACGTTTGTTTACCAATAGGTTAAAGTGTTATTAGTGAACTATTCGTTTTTGAAATGCATTAATTTACATGCGATTATCTGCCATTTTGAATCCGCACCGCAATTTTGTTTGTAGTCATATGAGGAGACGAGACCTTGAGCTTTGAATGAGCGTTGAAATTTCTAAAAACAACATTACCCAGCTCATGCCAGCTTCCTGCAAACAAATGACTTGTGGATGCATTTTTTTATTTCTCTTATTTTTCGGGATTATCTACAACACAAAACTGAACGTTATTGGCATGAATTAGAAGGCAGTTCGTTTTTCTACCTTTCTGTGAACGTTTATCAAAAATCCATGTTGCAAACCGATTCAAAATGGCGGAGCAGTTTCCATTATAAAGAAATAACTGTACTTATAGATTTAATTCACGGTTCTTGCTGCACACCTGGTGATACTAAATCCAAATTGAACTCTGCCATTAGAAAGAGTCGATTTGGCCCGATCCATATATGTGCAACTTGGCTATAATACGGTAATTTATAGGCCTGGTATTCTATATATGCTATAATAATATTTCAACTTGCATGTGTCCAGATGGCAGAATTCAGTACTGCATCTACAAAACCTTCTGTTTAATCATCTTCCCTTTATTCATTTGCTTAGATATTTTGTACATGTGATCTCAAGAAGGTGCCAGAAGTTTTTCATGTAAGAAAAATCATAATTTATATTCTCCTTTGTTTCATCACAATTTACTCAAGCCTAGTAACAGCACAATATTTCTGACACTGGGAATACATTCCCTGAGATCCATAGATGTCCCTATATACCAGGAACATGCAAATGGACCTTGTAGAAGTGGAGCAATCTTCTATATGTATTTTTAGGCGGATTTTCAGAAAATATGGCTAGGGCTTAAGAGGTTAAACAAGTCAAGAAAAAACATCACAATAAATCAAGAACAAAGACAAAAACACCAGAGCCTTCATTTATCAACATTGCGTACGCACAGATATGTGCGTAACCCCTGCGTACGATCATTTCTAAGCAAAGTGTGGGACTTATCAAATTGAACTTGTGCTTGACTTTGTGCGTATATCTACGCACAGCTCGGAGCATGCGTAGCTGACGCCCGGTGGTAGAATGAAGCCTGCATGTCTGCAATGCGGAAATAAGCTTCCGTGCATTACTTCCAACACTGGCGTGTTCAACATATGACCCGTAATTCATTATAGTTCATTGTAAAATAGCGACAGTAGTGTAATTATAACGGGCTCACGCGCGAACAAGAGGTTGGCCTGCTTGTTTGGCACGGGGGGGGGGCAGACGCAGAACACCCACCTCCAAACGCGATTAAATATTGTTTCAAATAAAAAGCGACATACTATTATTTTGTGTCATGTTTCCAAATAAGATTGGCCACAACTAAATGCTTTCTACTTCAATTTGTTGGTTAGAATAGATACCTCCGTTGAAACTTCACTGAGACTAAAAGTAAAAGACAGTTTTATTTTTTTTTGTGAGCTCCGCACACAGACGTGATAATAATAATAATAATAACAATAATAATAGCTTCATTTTATATAGCGCCTTTCAAGAGACCCAAGGTCGCTTTACATAGATAGGGGGGGGGGAAATAACAAAGTAATAAACATAGTGGACAGACACAACATATGAATATATGATGGGATTCAAGTTTGCGTTTTTATTGATCACATAGGCAGGCTATACATGGCACGGTCCATCGTGATATTGTAGATGGATCGAGCAATAGCTGTTACTGTACCACCCATGTAGCTGTCAAAGCTCCATCACAAATGCAGTTATGTGAATAGAAAGGGATTCCACTCAGTGATGGGCATTTGCCTGATAAATGTCGTTGCTGCCGGGAGGAAAGGCATGCTGCATGTTTTCAATTCATTAAATAAAACAGATACTTTTTGCAAGGGTTTACTGACTGTCATACAAATAATCAACCAACTACATACTGTAACTTTTCAATGCACGTTCTTATTTACATTGTGACAACAGCCTTGTGAGCTCCCGCACACAGACATGATGGAATTCAAGTGCAAGTTTGTATTGATCACATATAGGCAGGCTCCACATGGCGTATATACAGTAGGCTACATCATACATGGCAGTGAGATTCATTGTTCTTGTATATGCTCTCGTATTATTGTTTATATAGGCTACCCAATACCGACATCAAAATAGATTGTATCCATCTACAAATCATATGCAGCAGGTAGAAAATTTACGGAAAATCCGTCGCGATTTGGAATAAAATTGAGGAGAACTTTAATCCCTGGGTATTAATCGAACAAAATGGAAAAAGGCAGTCATATTCCAGCACGGTCTTTATTAGTTAATATGGTCTTTAAGTTAATAGATATCATATCCGACATCACCGTACGTGTACATGTCTGTCAGCCTGCGTATTTCTCCATAACACTCTTCCCTCGGCTTAGTCCACTTTTCCACATTTCATGGGGGTGTGACATTACCGTATATGGTTAATTACGGGCGGTGCTATATGCAAATACGTAAAACCTTGCACGAGCTGCAGCGTAGGATCAAAGTGATATTTATCAAGACAGGTGTGCGTACGACCTGTGTACGCATGTGTGATAAATCCAGTTTTTTTTGTGCGTACACACATTCTAAATTATGTGCTTAGGAACAAAGATAGAACACTTTCTAAGAATTGTTGATAAATGAGGGCCCTCCTAAATAAAATGTAAAATAAATAAATAAAATGTATGCAACACTCCCAGACATACCCCACGCGAATGTAAGGAAAAGGGTTGTATCACCTTCTTAGATGTTGGTGATAGTAGTGTTGCTATAAAACAACTATACTATAAAGTATATAAACTAGTGGTGGGACTTGATTAAAAACTTTAATCTAATTAATTCAATACTTTATACTTAATTAATCGAAATTAATCACATTTTAATCACATATCAATATTTGATGCGAAAAGCAACATTTTTCAATTCAAATGAATTTTGGTATACGAGTGAATCAATGAATATACATTATACATTATGTAGGGATGCTCGATATTGGCTTTTTTACCGATACCGATATACCGATATTGTCCAACTCTTAATTTCCGATACCGATATTTTCCGATATCACATTTTAATGCCGATATCGGCCGATAATATCGGTAGGCCGATAATATCGGACATCCCTAACATTATATTTAATCAGCTAAATCCTGTATATACTACACAGACCAACAGATCAATGCAATTTTTGCAGCAATTTTAGGAATTATATATATATATAGCGCAAAGGACCTTTTGTAAAAAAAGTTATATGCGATTTATTTTACTTTATACCTATAGCACATGAGTCTGGTCACATGAGCATGAGTCTGGTCTCTTTTAGCTCTATTTGAGCCCTATTTTAGCTCTTTCTTAGTCCTATGTATTTGTCCATCTTGTTTTTAACACATACTAAATACTGTAAGTGTATGTTGTGGTGTCACATTGAGGGAGTCTCTCACTCCAGAGTTGAAGGGTCACAGGGGAGGAGATATAGGAGAGTGGTAGGTGTGTGTACAGCCGTGATTTTGTCAATGAATAAAGTAGGAAGTAACCTGAAGGACCTGTCACGCTCATTATTGCATCGCCTCTTCCTTCGACTTCTACATTGGTGATCCTGATCATTGAATTATTATTATTCCAAATGAGTAATAGTGACGAAAACGCTGTTCGCCCCGCTGCGGTGGCAGCTGCGGTGTCTGTCAAGCTGCCGGAGTTTTAGCAGCACGACCCGGACCCATGGTTCCAACATGTCGAGGCTCAATTCCATCTGCGCGGTGTCACAGTGGACGACACAAAATACTATCATGTCGTCGCTGCATTGGATGCACAAACCACCCGTCGCGTCATTGGAATTTTTCCGAGACCCACCAGCCATGGGGAAATACGTTGCTCTCAAACAACAGCTGTTACGGCTGTTTCAGCTGTCAGATACGGAGCGGGCGGAGCGCCTGTTGTCACTGAACGGTTTAGGTGACAGTAAACCGACCGAGCTAATGGAGAACATGTTAGCGTTGCTCGGCTCGGGTGACGCATCATTTTTATTTGTGCAGTTATTTCTGCGTCAGCTCCCGCCTCCAGTACGCACTGCCTTGGCCAGCTCGCCGCTCGTGAGAGCCAAGGATTATCGTGGGATGGCGGAAGAAGCTGACAGAATATTGCTGGCAACCCGCCACTATAGCGGTAATGTTAACGCTGCGCTGCCGGCGGGGGAGATGACGGGAGGCGGGAGCTGCGGTATCGGATCGCCGGAGGGAGAATGAACTGTGTTTATTTCATCGGCGTTATGGTGCCAAAGCCAGACGTTGTGAGCAGCCTTGCTCTTTTGCCGGCCAGGGAAATGCCAGAGCCGGCGCTCATTAGCGGCTGTGAGTGCTGGCGACACAACGAGGCTGCTGTTCATTGAGGACACATTGTCCAGTAGGCGCTTGCTGGTGGATTTGGGAGCCCAGCGGAGTATCCTGCCAGCTTCAGATGTGGACGGCTTGAGTGGCAGTCACGGCCCCCCGCTGGACGCCGCCAATGGAACTCCGATTCGCACCTTCTGCACCAGGTCAGTGACTGTTTGTTTCAATGGACATGCTTTTAATTGGGATTTTGTTATTGCTTCTGTGTCGATGCCCATACTGGGTGCAGATTTTTTATGTGCTCATAGACTTTTGGTGGATGGGCTCTGACTGTGCCCATGTTTTCAGCTATGGTCGCAAAACATGGGGTGGAGCATTATATTCCCGCGGCCGTTCCGCCAGTTTTCGCGCGTGCACGCCGCCTTGACGCCGCTAAACTGGCCATCGCTAAAGGGGAGTTCGACACAATGGAGCAGCTCGGCATTGTGCGGCGCTCCGACAGCCCGTGGGCCTCGCCTTTGCATATGGTTCCGAAAGCTGATGGGAAGTGGCGCCCGTGTGGAGATTTCCGGCGCCTCAATAGTGCCACGGCTCATGACCGCTACCCTGTCCCGCACATCCAGGACTTTTCTGTTCACCTGACCGGGACCACCATTTTCTCCAAGGTGGATTTGGTGCGGGGCTACCACCAGGTGCCAGTCCATCCCAGAGACGTGCCCAAGACCGCCGTTATTACCCCGTTTGGACTTTTCGAGTTTTTAAGGATGCCTTTCAGACTCAAGGGGGCAGTGCAGACCTTCCAGCGGTTAATGGACTCTGTGCTGCAAGGTTTGTAATTATTATTTGTGTATTTAGACGACATCCTGGTGGCCAGCACATCTGCTGAAGAGCATTGTTTGCACCTCCGACAGCTGTTTCAGCGGCTGAATGAACATGGGCTGATTGTGAACCCGGTCAAGTGTCAGTTCGGCTGGCCAGACATAGACTTCCTGGGCCATCACATCTCTTCACAGGGAGCTGTGCCTCTGCCCACCAAGGTGGAGGCGATCACAGCCTTCCCACGTCCTCGCACCATCAAGCCCCTACAGGAGTTCCTCGGTATGGTAAATCTTTATAACCGATTCATACCAGGAGCGGCTCTCTTGATGCACCCCCTGTACGAGGTACTAAGGGGCAAGAAGGACAATCAGGAGGTGGACTGATCCCCTGAGAGGGTCCAGTCATTTTATAGTGCTAAGGCTGCTCTCGCTAACGCTACTATGCTGGCACACCCATACCCGGCCGCTCCAATAGCCCTCACGACCGATGCCTCGGACTATTCTGTGGGGGCAGTGTGTGAACAGTGGGTGGCCGGCGCCTGGCAGCCTCTGGCCTTTTTCAGCAGGACACTTCGGGACAACGAGAGGAAATACAGCACGTTTGACAGGGAGCTGCTGGCCCTTTCCCTCGCCACACGTCATTTTAGGTTCCTGTTGGAGGGCCGGGAGTTCACCGCTTTCATGGACCACAAGCCTCTGACCTTTGCCATGGCCAAGACCACGGAACCATGGTCGGCACGGCAGCAGCGCCAACTGTCCACCATTTCGGAATTCACCACGGACCTGCAGCATGTGGCGTGCAAGGACAACCTGGTGGCTGACTGCCTCTCCAGAGTGCGGGTCAACACTGTGCACCTGGGTGTGGACTACGCAGCCATGGCAGTTGACCATTGCACGGACATGGACATCCAGGCATTCAGGACGGCCACGACAGGACTGAGACTCGAGGATGTGGTATTCCAGGACAGTAAGGCCACGCTCCTCTGCGATGTCTCCACTGGCCAACCTCGCCCGATGGTCCCTGCTGGCTGGCATTTACGATGCTATACATGCCTTGTCGCACCCGGGGGTGAAGGCATCGGTTAAGCTGGTGGGGGCTAGGTTCGTCTGGCCGGGCCTCAGGAAGGCCGTCAAGGGGTGGGCAGCCTCTTGTGTAGCATGCCAGCGCGCTAAGGTGCATCGGCACAATAAGGCCCCGCTGAGGCCATTTCTCATCCCGGAGAGACGTTTTGATCACGTCAACGTGGACCTGGTGGGTCCGCTGCCCCCCTCCCAGGGGTTCACTCACCTACTAACCATGGTGGACAGGACCACCAGGTGGCCGGAGGCTGTGCCCCTGTCATCCACTACATCGGCGGACGTGGCTCGGGCGTTCATCTCCACCTGGGTGGCCCGCTTCGGTACGCCCACGGATCGAACTTCGGACAGAGGGCCCCAGTTCACGTCAGAGCTGTAGAGCGGCGTGGCGGAGAGTTTGGGGGTGAAACTCCACTGCACCGTGGCATACAACCCGCAGGCAAATGGTCTCTGTGAGTGTTTCCACCGCACCATGAAGGCTGCTCTCCGGGCGGCTCGTACGGACAGTAATTGGGTCGACCGTTTGCTGTGGGTCATGCTAGGCCTGCGCTCTGCCCCAAAGGAGGATCTGCAGTCATCTTCGGCTAAGCTCGTGTTGGGTCAGCCGCTAAGAGTCCCTGGGGAGTTCCTCCCAGGTGCCACAGCCCCCTGGTCAGCTGCGACTCATCGCTTGGCCATCCGAGACGCCGCCAGCACTTTCGCTCCCGTGCCCGCACATCACTGTCTTCCCCTGTCCTACATCCCCAAGGACTTGATGTCAGCCCTGTACGTGTTCATCCGCCGTGATGCCCACCGTTCTCCAGTCCAGGCTCCGTACGATGGGCCCTTCCGGGTCCTGGAAGCGGGACCCAAGAGCTTTATGGTGGACAGAGGGGGGATTCAGGACCGGATATCGGTGGACCGTTTGAAGCCTGCACACGTGGCCCCCGGACGGGCCGGTGGAGCTGGCTCAGCCCTGATGGCGCGGCCGTCCACCCAACCGCACTCCTGCCGAAAGCTTGCGGCCCGTATCTACCTCTACCCGTGCCCTTCCCCCTTCCCCCCTGACTGTTAAGCGCAGTCCTTATGGTCGGGTAGTCAGGCCTCCTACGAGGGGCTGAGTACTTTGCGGGGTTTTGTATGGGTTGGGATTACAGGGTATGTCTACTCTGGGTGTTCGGGGGGGGCCTGTGTGGTGTCACATTGAGGGAGTCTCTCACTCCAGAGTTGAAGGGTCATATGGGAGGAGATATAGGAGAGTGGTAGGTGTGTGTACAGCAGTGATTTTGTCAATGAATAAAGTAGGAAGTAACCTGAAGGACCTGTCACGCTCGTTATTGCATTGCCTCTTCCTTCGACTTCTACAATGTTATGTATTAACTGTTTCCAGTAACTGTTTTTAAATTGCTGTTATGCTGTGATGGACATGCTGAATCTCCCCTTGGGGATAAATAAAGGTTTTCAATTCAATTCAATTCCTTTGAAAGGTAACATTCTTACACAATAAAGAAAAATCATTGTGCGATTAAATGCATCAATTATTTTTTACTTTTAATTCTTTCTGTAGTTAATTAATCAAAATGAATGCGATAAAGTCCCATCCCTAATATAATCTATAAAAAAAAAAACTATAAAGCTCCTTGTTGCCTACGTCGTAATTAGGGAGGGATGGATGCTCTTCCTCCTCTGTCAGTTGCAATTAGTACGTGTTTTTGTGTGTTTGCGCTTGTGTGTGTCAGTAGTATAGATTATTGTTGTACTACTAGAGGCTGCAGTATTGTGTTGAGAACTGGACCAGTGCCTAGTTGATGATGAAAAATGCCATGACAGTATAATATAATACAATCCATGCGACTATGACATGTATAGTAGCTAGATTAATAAATGTAGCGGTAGTGGCAAATATCTGAATAAAATCATTGCGTCTCAGAAGAGAGAGAGAGAGAGAGAGAGAGAGATAGAAAGCGTGTGCACTGTGGTTGAATTACATTGACTTCAAACTAGTGAGGGAGTCAATGTAGTATTTGAAGTATTTGAATACAACAAATTGGGTTTAGGTCAATTGGGTTTTTATTAGGGATGCTCGATATTGGCTTTTTTACCGATACCAATATACCGATATTGTCCAACTCTTAATTTCCGATACCGATATCAACCGATATCACATTTTAATGCCGATATTGGCCGATAATATCGGTAGGCCAATAATATCGGACATCATTACTATAGAAATTTTTTGAAAACCGATTTTGAAAACCCGATACCGATATTTTCCGATATCACATTTTAATGCCGATATCGGCCGATAATATCGGTAGGCCGATAATATCGGACATCCCTAGTTTTTATCTCACACCACCACCAACACGACCCCATTCCACCACCACCATATCTACGCCAATTCACCACGAATGCATACTCTCACAATTTTTACCCAAATAACTTTTTTTGCTTTTCTTTTATTGAATCTATATGAAAAAATTAAAGGCCAAGTTTAATTTATTCACATCTAAGCTGTACCTTGCTGCCAGTGCAGGGTCAGCCACCTCTCGAGGCAATTAAAATAATGATCTATTTTTAAAACCCGAGAAAAGAGAGACAATCTGGCAAATATTTTCATTTTTTCCCCACACGTACAGCCCTGTCTTTCTATCTTGGCAGAACATGATGGACTCATACACTGATTGATGAATTGGACGATCGTGCAGGATGTGAAATTATCCTGTGAAACTAGTTTCGGGGGAACATCATTTCCAGGCAATTTCATTAAATACTGTGTGTCAAAATGACATGAATTTTGTTATACAATAGGCCTACGCTGTGCAGAGACAAACAAACAAGCTTTTTTCTATCCACACTGTATACTATTCTGGGATTCCAATTCCAGAAGCATTTCTGCCCCTGAGCCCCTGGTAATTTCCTACCCTGCTTTCATGCCTGGTCTTTGTTAACAGGTATATATACCTCTCCTGTGAGGTTGGCTCATACATAACTGATGTAATGTTCAGGCAACAGCCATGGCTACAATTGATTAATTATGGTCAAATGCCACGTGCAACTAGACGGAGCATTATGTTTAATTGAAAGTCTGGTTGTGTGTGCTACTCTCCACAGGTCTGCATGATCCCTCCCTCATGTCGGCCTAGCAAGCACAAGAATGTTTCCGAATTAAATGGAAATGCCGTCTTGTAATCCCTACACCATGTGGGTGGCTGGGCATAATCAGTGCAATGTCTGCATGTTATCCACCTCTGGTGCATGTTTTTTTCTTCTTTCTTCTTTCCTGGAACATTACTGTAGTTTCACTGGTTGTCCGGCTCTTCATCCATGAGGAGAGAAGAAGATGAAAAGCATGATGACTCAAATAATGATAAAGCACTTCCTCCTCAATAGAAACAGATACAATGACAACAAACCTGGGATACGTTGCACAGCAATTAAGTAAGGACAGGCATATGGTGAAAATATGTGAATGATTGAAAGGGGGAAGGTTGATTTCATGTGTTTCTCTTTTTTAATGTTGTATTTTGAATAACAATTAGTTTGGTATGGTTTTTTATGGAATAAACTACTGAACATGTCTTAGCAGTAACTCTACATTTTTGCCCTCATTGAAAATGCAGGAATCTATGAATGCTTGTGTTCTTAAGAAGACACTTAAGGGTTATGGATACCCTGATTGCATACCCAAAGTAATTAGCTATTTATTATACCTTATACTTATAGCACATGCATGAGTCTGGTCTCTTTTGAACGGTAACATTCTGATATTTCTTACACAATAAAGGAAAATCACTTTGATTGCTAATGAAATAGAGTTACAGAGATTTGAAGACACAGAAGTAAACAGTTTCCAACTGAGAGGTAGGAGCTGGAAAACATAACAGTTCAATAACCTGAAGTCTTATAGTCATACATGTCCAAAGTTTACCAAAATTCCACCGGAAGCACGCAATAGATTGAGTGTGGTGACGTTCGAAAGGCAGCAAATTCAACTTTCCAACAATGTATTGGTTGCACGGAAAAAACGCAACCGGGAGCGGGCAGATGAGGGAAAAGTGCCGTGACGCGTGCCGCGAGTGCGTGGCGGCCCGCATGTGGGCCCCCGAACGTTAATGGGCTACAGTTAACTCCTCTTCCAAGAGGAGTTAACTATAGAAACCACACATTTATAAGTGGAGGGGACCTTTAAACTCTCCTGGCACTAACTAGGCCAGTGGTCGGCAACCTGCGGCCTCGAGGCCGCATGCGGCTCTTTAGCCAATCAGCTGCGTTTTTTTTTTTTTTTTTTATATATCGATGTCATACTGTGACACTGAAATGAAAAAATATTTCATCAACAAAAGGCTTACCTGTATGCCTGATATGTGGTGCGAAATTTGCGAACAACGAAAAATGTACTTTTTATTTTATAGATTTTCCACAAATAAGGGAAGGACTCTAATAGAGCTGCATAGTTCAGGGTTTTATTTCAAAGTAGGTTTACAGATGCAAGTGTTTTTTTCTCCTTTTCTGTGTTTTATTTCAAAGTAGGTCTACAGTACACATGGTAGTCTTTTTTCAAAGTGGACTACTTTTATTTTATAAATGTTCCACAAATAAGGGAAGGACTCAAATAACCTGAATAGTTCCGGGTTTTATTTCAAAGTCGGTCTACAGACACCAGTGTTTTGTCTCCTCTTCTGTTTTTTATTAAAAAATAGGTCTACACAGCCAGTATTTTTTCTCCACTTCATAAGAGTTTGAGGTTTTCCTTTGTTATAACAGGTAAAAACAGCTATTAAAAAGTCAACATTTTCTTTTTGTTGCTTTATAATCCCATTAATGCAACAAACTGTGTGCTATAAGTATAAAGTATAATAAATCGCAAATGACTTTGGGTATGCAATTGTCAGGCGTTTTATGCTAAATGTGGGGTATGCTTAGGGATATATAAAATGTTATACACTGTGTTATCTTCATTTTAAGGGTAAATAGGTTGTGCGGCTCCCTGAGCATTTTATTTTGTGGGACGGGGGGGAAAGTGGCTCTTTTGATAGTAAAGGTTGCTGACCCCTGAATAGGCGTTGACGCCATCTAGAGCTTGTTGTTAGGCGATCTCCTCCCATTGGGGCAGTTTAGGCCTGAACGACACCATTTCTTTGGGCTTGTGCCTATTCCCTATGGGGTAAATCGACTGTAATATCACTCCGCAAGTCGTCACACTGAGTATATAAAACCCCCCTGAAATTTTTCGTGTCTTTTGCCAAAAGCCCCAGAGCGAGCGATCATGGAATTATACTCTTCACCAGGATAATGAGGTCCTGCACGCAGTTTGAAACGACGGTGTAAGTACTCTTTATAGGAAATATTTTGCCATATTATAGCATTCGTTAAAGTTTTTCGGACAGTCTATAGTGCTTGTGAGATGTTTTTCCAGAGATTTTGGTAATATTTTCCACTCAAAAAGCTTGTCTCTAAAAATACAGATGCAATGTCTGAAAAACAGCCAGGAAACGTGCCGGTGTCGGTCTCGCTGCTGCTAGACGACCAAGCTGCGGGCCAAGTTGGCTAACGTGAAGCTGTGATGTATTTATTTAGTGAATGCAATGTTTTCAAATAGCCATATTGCTGTATTTAGTTACTGGCTCATATTCTATATATAATATATTTCATTTTATTTTAGCTGGAAGCATACATTGGCCCACGCTCATGCCTGAGGGACAACCAGTGTTAATTTTGGCAGCTCCTTTTTCATTTTCAGCAGATTTAGTCATCTTCATTTATTTTTCGTTTAGTCAGTTTTAGTCAACGACAGGTCTGAGCATTTTAGTCTTCGTTTAGTCTCGATTTAAGTGGTCCGCACATGGGGGGCGACCGACGTCGCCTGGCGATGCGATCGTCTGTCGCTCAACGGCAATCGCTTGGCCCCCCACACCAGATCCGACCGTTCACGTATAATAAGCTATATGTGTATATGGACATTAAACTCTGTCAACATCCACAATTTATTTTGTTACCCGAGTATAAAAACATCTAGTAGGTGCATTGTGGCGCATTGTTCATTTATTAGTTAATGACAAGCGGCTTCTCCAACTAACGTTATTTATTTAAATTGTTCCTGTTAATAATAATGAACATTAGTAGCATGGTAATAATACGTAGATTATTGATCAATGAATGTATTGATAAATTAATGGTGTACAAATGATAAACCAGTAGAACTTCTGTACTACTTCTACTGTAGAAGTCATGTTATTTCCTCATTGTCCTTGCTGTGTTGCCTGCCGTCGCCTCCAAAAATATGATTGAGGCGATTTTTTGCCAGGCGACAGAAATAGCTGCGCGACCGTCGCTTCAAAATCTCCTGCCGTGTGGGCAGGGCCGCCTGGGAGAAATGCGAGGCCCTGTGCGAGATTTAAGATTTAACGCGAGCCCCCCCCCCCCCCCCCCCCCCCAAAAGGTTAAAAACAAAATATATATATATATATATATATATATATTTTTTTTTTTTTATACAGCCAACATATTCTTAAATAATAGCGCTGCCCGAGGCGGGGCATGATACAGTCAACATATAGCAAAAGAGAGAGCGAGAGAGAGCTCCCGTTCTACAGTCAATATACAGTGTACAGAGAGAGAGAGAGAGAGACACACATTGGAAAGAAATTGAAATGCTATTTGGCCCTAAACAGAGAGTACACAGTGGCAGAATACCTGAGCACTGTGACTGAAGATCCTTGAGCACAGCCTAGCCATCGAGAAAGGCCGCCATAGGCAGACTGTGTGTGTTAGAAAGAGAGAGAGAGAGAGAGAGAGCATGTGTGTTAGAGAGAGAGCATGTATGAGAGAGAGAGAGAGAGAGAGAGCATGTGTGTGTGTGTTAGAGAGAGAGCATGTATGAGAGATCAACACTTAAATCCAAAGAGAAGAGGGTCTATACCAGAGAAACCAAAGCAGCAAGGAGCCAATGGCCGACATCAGCTAAATAGGCTAGCCAGGTACTGTGACACCAGGCCACACACAGCTTTGGCCAACGGCCCAACGCTACCCAAGCTACACAAACGACCAAGACATTCACACACAGCACATGTCGTATCTCCAAATGTTGTGAAGTAGCATATGTTTTGCCTGGAAAAAAACATTGTTATTAACAAAACATTCGGGAGGGGAAGGAAGGAAGAGTGGGGTAATGTCATGACATTTTCATTAATCTTACCTGCACAAAAGGAACGCAGGGCGAAAGGCCGCAACACAGGTCTCCACGTTGACGAAAGGCCTCTCACTGTCGGGACAATAAGCTATGGCCAGAGCCTTGTCATGGTGCAGGCCCGACTACATCTTCTGTCAAAGATGATGTCGTAGTCAGAGTGCCAGAACCCCCTGCTATTCTCACGGCTAATGTCAATGGTCGTAGCACAAGCTAACAGCTAACTCAAGGCTAACTGATAGCATCAAACGAACGTTCCCAGCCGAGCGCAGCCGGCAGTTAACGTCGAAGCTAAACAGCTAACTGGCTAACAGTTAGCTCTACCAGGCTATCGCTAACCATTAGCTAACGCAGAAGCAAGCTATGCGGCTACATACAGCCAGGTGCTGACACCAGGCACACACCGTTAGCTACTAGTAGTACTACAATAGCTAGTCGGCCAGTTTAGCTCCAGAGAGAGAGAGAGAGAGAGAGAGAGAGAGAGAGAGAGAGAGAGAGAGAGAGCGATGTCCACGGCGGGAATAGAATAGAGTTAATAGAATAGGTTAAAAACTCACCAAACGTCCAAGAGGATGGAGACAACCGCGTGGAGTTGACGAAGTTCATCTGCCAAACGACCATCCTCTTCATCTTGGCTGCATGTCTCTAGGTTAGCTAACGCTAGATAGCCTTTAGCTAAGCTAGCTACTAGCCGACATCATCATCATGGCTATATCCCGACTGCATCATGACAAGGCTCCGGCCATTTGTCCCGCCTTTCGTCAACGTTCCTTGGTGACCGACCGACTGATAATGACCGACCTCTTTCTTCGTCTTGGCTGGCATAACTAAGCATAATAGTCAAACGCAGCTGACTCAAGCCGGCGTAGTGTACTACACATGATGTAAGTAAAACCACTCCCTTCGTTGAAACCAATAGTGTGTCTGCTGCAGAACCCCAGAGGCTGAGCTCCAATAGTGAGTATATCTGCAGACCCAGGAACAAGTCAGACACATTCTACAAACGTGTCTAATGTGAAATATATAAGCATATAAGCAAAACTAGATTTTAGGTCTGTGATGAAAAAGGGCCTCGCGGGAAGGGGGGCCTCGCAAAATAAAATAAAAAATAAAAAAATAAAATAAAAAAAATAATAAATAAAAAATATTTTTTTTTTATTTTTTTTTATTTTTTTTTGCGAGGCCCCCCTTCCCGCGTGGCCCTGTGCGACCGCACTGCTCGCACACACCCTGAGGCGGCCCTGCGTGTGGGCTGTCTCATTCATAACAATGGAGGCGATAGAATTCTGTCAGTCGCCTCACTTAAAAAATCGGTCGCCTGGCAAAAATCGCCCGCCGTGTGCGGACCACTTTAGTCTTACATATTTTTTTTTATAAAAATTATTTAACGTTTTTTTTGTTTAGTCTCGCCACTCAGTTACAGCCTCATAAGTTGGCGTGAGTTTTTTCTAAACAAAAAAAAGCTAACGTTAGTGCTAGCTGGTTAGACTTATTGATTGATTGAAAACCTTTATTTATCCCCAAGGGGAGATTCAGGTGTCCATCACAGCATCAACACAGCCATCTAAAAACAGTTAATACATAACATACAATTATTTAGTACATGTTAAAAACAAAGTGTGTGAAGTTTGTCAGGGTCCTGGTTATTTTGACATGATTAAAATCCCCGTTGATGAGTATGAATGCATTGGGATGTGTTGTCTGTATCCCAGGCTAGCAACGGTAGAATGGATGACATCACATGCTTGGTGGAATGTAAACATGGTGACTGCATGTGAGAATTCTCTCGGAAGGTAATATGGTCTCAGTTCTACCACCAATAGTTGGGGTATATGTCTGGGGTACATATATGTTCCTTGACCGTAACATGTCCGGGATCACACTGTTATGGTGATGTTATGGTGATGTTATCACTCCGGCTGGTAACTGTTACCTCGGTTGGAGGACTAACGTACCGGATGTCACTATCTTCTTCTACGGTGTTGGAATGTAAACAAGCTACACTACAGCAGCTGTATGTGATACCGATGTTCAATAAAGTAACCAACTGAAACATACACCACTTCTGGAGTTAACAAAAATAACCACCGCAACCTTTCCACTTACCGTTGGCTTCATGGTGAAGCCATGCATTTCCACCGCACTGACCACAGTCTGGGATATTTCCATGCAAGGTGGACTCTGTATTCCACTTGGATTTTTACCAGGGCCAACTGTCACCAACCTAGGGGTGAAGTTTGATTGTGATCTAAAATTGGACAAGCAGATCAATGCTGTGTTTGTTGGGAAAGAGTTTTTTACAACTCAGGGGGCTGTCCAAGGTCAAACCTTTTTTATCCCGTTCTGTTTTCGAAACTGTAATCCACGCTTTTATGACCTCTCGCCTTGATTACTGCAATGCCCTATACGTTGGCGTCAGTCAGGCCTCCCTCTCTCGTTTGCAGCTAGTTCAGAAAGCCGCTGACCGTCTGCTGACGGGAACACGAAAGCGGGAGCACATTTCCCCTGTGCTGGCTGCCCTCCACTGGCTTCCTGTGCGTTTTAGAATTGATTTTAAGGTTTTACTGTTTGCTTTTAAATGTTTGAACGGCTTGGCACCGGGCTACCTCTCTGACCTGCTGTAACCCTATGTTCCCCCAAGGTCCCTCAGGTCCTTGGACCAGCTCCTCTTGGCTGTTCCCAAGTCCAGGCTGAAGCTTAGGGGGGACCATGCTTTCTCTGTGGCAGCCCCAAAGCTCTGGAATGAGCTGCCACTGCATGTTAGGCAGGCCCCCACTCTGCAGGTGTTTAAATCACGCCTCAAGACACATCTATTTGCTCTGGCTTTCGGTGTTTTAAACAGTTTTTTAGAGACCTGCCTTTTTATGTGACACATTGTACTGTTTCTATTGTGTGCTTTTATAAAAAAAATTATGTTTTATGTTTTATTTTATGTTGTGGACTTGTACAGCACTTTGGTCAACTTTGTTGTTTTTAAATATTATTATAGAATATAGAATAGCAGGCTTATAAATTACCTTATTATAGCCAATTTGCACATGTATATACATATATTATCATCATTATCATATCATTATCATATTATATGTACAGAGGAAGACCCTTTTGGAATCTGTCAACAAAGACACCCCAGGTAACAGAGTCACGTTAGTTTCAGAATATAGTACTTCATCTCAAGTTGTTATTATTATTTATAAACACTGGAACATACTCAAATGTGACCCCCATTTAAAAAGTATTGCATCATTGCCACCAAGATTCTGTAAAAGTGGAAAAAACATAAAGGACTCTGTTGTCAGTTCTATGTATAATTCTCCCGTTGTAGGTAATTCCAACTGGCTAAGAACAGAGCTGTGTGGTAATCACCCATGTGGTCGATGCACCCATTGTTCAAACACCATGAACACAAAGGTTTTCTACCATCCACAGCGTGGACCAGTGGCGTCGTTAGCCCTGGGCTTCCGGGGCTTTAGCCCCGGATGTTTTTCTCCTAGCCCCGGATCTAAAAAAAAAAAAAAAAAAAAAAAATTGTTTACATTTTTTTAAACTTTTTTTTTTACTTTTTTTTTTTTAAGATGTCAGCATCCCCATTGTCTGTGCTGAATGTTTGTTAGTGTTTGGTATTTTTTGTTGGTTTTTACTACTTTTAAACATCCATTTTTAGTAAGTAGTTTTCATTTGATCCTATAATTTTTTCATTCACCGATTTGTGGCCTTTTCTTTTAGTGTCCTGAAAGGCGCCTTATAAATCAAATGCATTATTATTATTATTATTATTATTATTATTATTATTATTATTATTATTATTATTATTATTATTATTATTATTATTATTATTATTATTATTATTATTATTATTATTAATATTATTATTATTATTATTATTATTATTATTATTATTATTATTATTATTATTATTATTATTATTATTATTATTATTATTATTATTATTATTATCATCCAGGAGGGAAAAGACACTTTGGATAGTAGGGACTGCATCTCTGCCTGTCCTGACCACGAAACACTTTGCAACTGTGATCTCCTCTGGCAATAGTTGGATATTGTAATGTGTGGCGAGGGGTTGCAGCAATTCCACTGAGAGAAACTGGTCTGAGGCTGGATAACATGCCTGTATGCCTCTCATAAGTTGTTATCCAACTCATGAGAACCTGCTCTCAAGCTCTTGCAGCATTCTGTCGACGACTGGATAGAACAGTCTCTGTCTCAGCTGATCTCCTGAGCTGACTGAAACATATGTATATAATGAAACACACAATCTCACCAAGTCCACATGGCTTTTTCACAAACAGTTAGAGCTATGTTTGAAGTCTCACGGTGTTCCATTAGACAGACCAATTGAACACCACAGATACCACAAATTCTTCTACGCAAGAGAGACATCGAGAGGTTTTGTTTCAGAATTTTATCATCAATTACTAACGTCCTCGTATGAAACCCTCCAACTTGACTCTGTCTGGAGGAGGGATATACCAGACCTGGAAAATGACTTTGATTGGCAAGGAGCCTGGGCAAATGTCCGACTTACATCAAGGAACCCGGATCATCAACAAATCAATCTTAACTATATTCACAGGACATACTTGACTCCTATAAGACTGTGCCGAATGGGGCTTAAACAAGATTCCAAATGCACCCAATGTGCAAATGGGGACGAAGGGACATTTATGCACATGTATTGGGACTGCTCACCAGTTAAGGCATTCTGGAAAGATGTGACCCAACAAATATCAAAACTCGTATCTTGGAATATACCTGTACACCCCTCGGTATTATTATTGAATGATGTTTTTGAGTTTGCAGTGAATCCACAGCTAAAGAGATTGGTTTTATCGGGTATCACAGTAGCCAAAAAGCTGATCGCATCACGCTGGTTTCAACCGGAAAAAATGTGCCGTAAAGTTTGGTTTCTTACATATCTCGATGTAATTTACCATGAAATATCTACAGCAAGAATTCTGGGTCTCAATGAATCCAAAATGTCAATGTGGTTAGAAGTGGTGGAGAGAATAAAAGCTAGCTTATAATGGTAGTGTCTGGTTAGGTGCGAGGGATAGTGGAGGTACTTCTCAAGGTGGGGTCCGGGAGGGGGGGGTTCGAGCTGAGCATATGTGTGTAGGTTTTTTTAGATAACAGGTATTAGGGGTATATCTTATATAAGACAACTAACTAAAATGTGATCTCATTGGATGTGCCCTGACAATTAATGCTTGTATATCTTATCGTGTGTTGTCATGTTTGTTTTTATATGTTTGTTTAAAAAATAATAAAAAAATAAAATACAAAAAAATAATGAAACACACAATACAGTTTTTTTTTCGATTTTGAAAACGGGGCCCGGTGTTTCAAAACACACAATTAGCACAACCACACACACAATTATCAAAACACCTCAGATCCTTTGCTAAATTAAACACTTGTCAAAACCATACACTAATTTATAAAAACTACATTTTGTTACCATATGAAACACACGTTTCATATGACTTAATTCTGTTTGAACCAGTTACACACACTGCTGTGCTTAACCTAAAACACATTTAGCAATTCTACTTCTCAGTGATTAGAGTACTGTAAGTGAAGTATGCAGAGAATGTGCAAATATACAATAAATTCACCAAACACTACACAAGACCAATGCTGTAGACTGATGAAAATATAATTTATTTATCTACATATACCCAAATCAATGATGCAGACTGATGAAAAAAATTACATTTTCTCTCCATATACCCAAATCAATGATGCAGACTGATGAAAATATAAATGTTCTCTCCATATAACCAAATCAGTCAACATTTCAACATGGAGAATCACAACAATACATGTCCCAGTTTTCATGCTACTATGTGCATAACAGTGTAAGCTCAGCAAATATCAGACAAACATAAAATACTGTATCCAGTACAGGTTAAAATTACAGTAAAACAAATGTTTTTTTGAAAAAATTTAAACAGAAAATACTATACATTATCTCTTTGCCTAGCTGGATCTGGCAAGATAATTTTTTGTTGTGATTCTCCATGTTGACATGTTGACTGATTTGGGAAAATGGGAGAAAATGTATATTTTCATCAGTCTGCATCATTGGTTGTCTTGTGTAGTGTTTGGTGAATGTATTGTATATTTTCACGTTCTCTGTGTACAGTACTTCACTCTCCTTCCATTTTGGTTGAAGACAGGTGAACTCACCTGCTGCATTTTTATAGTGCTTAAACCTGATTAGTGTATCTACAATTAAGCAATGGTGTGTTTGTGCATCTGATGGCTGTGTTTAACCAATTGGCTCATATGTGTGGTAATTTGACATTCTGTGTCTAATGTAATGCAAGTGTGTTTAGTGTTTTGCAAATCACTGTGTGTATTGTTTTGCAAAAAGTGTGAGGCTGACATTGTAGGGGTGCAAATCTGGGCCTATATTTTGCTCCTTGAGTGTAAGGTTTTGATAATTGTGTAATACTTTTGATTTGAGTGTTTATGCAATTGAAGAAAACTGTAAAGACTAGAGATGAACTGTTTATTTCTTTTGTACATAGGCTGTGCATATGTTTGTTTGTTTGTTTATTTGCTTATGTGTATGATTCTTAACTGTGTTTTTATTTTGTTATTGGTGTATATGTGTGTATGTATGTACAGTATATGTATATATATTATATATATATATGTATATATATGTGTATATTTGTACTCCTGTTGGGGCTTCTTGGACCAGATCAATGTTTTATCTGGCTAAATAAAGGTTAAATAAATAAATAAGAAACTGATGATTTGGTCCTGTTAACTTTGAATTTTCTATGGGGACTGCCCATCCCTCTCATGGACCTGGACCTCACTTTGAGAACCTCTAATGATTCTAGTTATTCAGTATTCATCTCTAATTACTCTAAAATTGTGTATTTCTGTGTTTAAAAAAAAAGGGGGGAGGGGTAACCCCCCCTCCACCCCCCGGGCTGAAGCCCCCAATGTTTTCTAACCCTAAAAACGCCCCTGGCGTGGACAGGAATATAAAATAAGGGATTTTATTCATTGTAACACTACACATGTCATTTACATGCTGAAATGCCCCTGTGGTAAGGTTTACGTTGGGCAAAAAAAAATTGAAGGTGCGAATAGCAGAACATAAGGCAGCCATCAGGAATAACAATATGGAGTATGCCATTGACACTACAAAGAGAGAGATCATGGATCTACAGCCTCTCTGAGCTTCATTGGGATTGAGAAAGTCACCTTGTTGCCACCTAGGGGCGGTGATATAAAAAAAACTTCTCCTACAGAGGGAAGCTTATTGGATTTTCACTTTAAATTCTGTGGAACCCCATGGTTTAAATTAATCCCTTGAACTAAATCCATTTTTGTAATGCGCCTTCAATTCGAGGTGCATTAGTTGACTGAAGGGGTTCTGTGTAACCTTTGTAGGTGCAATTTTAAATTATTTGTCATTTCTAATGACTTGGGTATTTGTCACTTTCTATACATTTTTCAGACTGTGTTATTATATTTTTTTCAAAATGAGTCTATATGTAATGTGGTTGTATTGGTTTCCATAATCAAATCAAATCAAATTTATTTGTAAGGCCGGACAACACATGTTAATGTCCCCATGGGCCGGACACGTCTTCTTTAAACAAGTCAAGAACAAAACAAGAACACCATAAGGTCCAACAAATTTAAAATAAATGCAAAATAAATGAATGAATGCAAACACTCCCAGACGTACCCCATGCAAAGGTAAGGAAAAACTCACTAAAACCTAACAATAGGGGGGGAAAAATGCACCACAGGCAGTGTGGAGGAGAGAAACCTTAGAAGGGCCATTCAAGGGGGGATCTCCCTTCTTAGATGTTGGTGATAGTAGTGTTGCAGACTGACAGTTGGTAAGCATGCACTCATGTGTGTAGTGAAACACAGAGTGCATGCAATAGCAACTGAACATTTTGAAAAATTAAAGATAGAGCTGATAGCGATAGCAACTGAACATTTTGAAAGATTAAAGATAGAGCTGATAGCGGATCTATTTGAGGCACAGGGGCGGCGCAAAGAGGGTCGCATCCTCCCCTGTCTTAATCACGGGACATTCAACACTCCGGTCATCGCTCCGAGACAGCCGGAGACAGGCAGATAGGGGGCGGCGCAGAGAGGGTCGCAACCTCCCCAACATCATCGCGGGACATCCAGCACTCCGGTCACCACTACGAGACCGCCGGAGACAGGGAGACAGGAGGGCAAAATGATGAAATGAAATGTAATAATTGAGGAGCCAATGAGCTTTATATGTCACTATGTGGGGGTGGAGCATTCTGTATGTAATGATTATCACTGACACCTGCTGTATATAGCACCTGAGGAAGCGGAAGCTAAACGCGTTGTGCACCAAGCATATAAAAAGCGAAATCAGTCTTGAGGAGTGTGCGGTCCCTTCTTTTGAAGGTTTTCTTCTTTTAGTTTTATACATATATTATCTTTCAAATGACCGAGTTCAATTTTGATTTAGTATCACCAGGCAGATAATGAAATCTACTGTAAATACAGTAGCTTTTTTATTTTGATTAGTGTGCAACCGTTTTGAAACTAATTTCAGATCTAATTGTTGCTACATGCTAACAATAGGGAACTAACTACATTTCAATATTTGTCATAAACATTACCTTTTGTGGTAGAATTATCCCAAATAATAGCAGTTTTTGAAATAATTCATAAAGTACTATGAACCTTGAACTCAATAGAATCTTCCAGGAAGTGTAGTTTTAAAAAAAAATCAACGCAGAACCAGACCTGTGGAAGTCCGCTACAAAATGGCCACAAAAAACTATAATTCCCATTCCCCCGGTTTTACAAAATGGTCGCCTCTCGCGAAATAACTTTGAGATTTCGAGGAGGAAAATCTATCTAATAACACTTTAACCTATTCCTAAACTAACGTATTGATGATAATATACATTCTAAATGCTGTTGTGACTTGTTTATGATGTTTATACTTGAATACGTTGAAATTTAAATCGCTAGTTTTATAGAACAGTCTGGAAAATATTGATTTATGACCAGATGTCATTTCGGGACCGGTAGCCTACCGGTCCCGTCGAGTGGAAGAGGTTAAACATAGTCTGTCGGCTTTGGGCTGTATTTTTGCTGAACAACCAACACATTGTTGGAAATCTAAAATGGCTGCCGTTCGATTGCCACCCTACTCGCCCTATTATGTGCTTCCAATCTCGGGTTACAAGACCAAACAACCAACAAGCGTCAGTTCTGTATCGTATCGCTCTCGCTCGGCATCGCTCTCTGCACTATCTCGCATACGTGCACGCGCACTGAATAAAGACCACAATGTACCTTTAATCCCAATATTCGTCTGACCACACCCCTATCAGCTTACCCATATAAGCAGGGGTGGGGCCACCCACTCTCCTCCTTCTCGCTTTCACCACAAGGAAGAAGTGCCTCGGTAGATCCCCACACTTGACACCATGATGGAAGAAAGGTTTAGGAGCAGCTTTGGGAAACAAGGATACGTTGACATCATATCTTTATTTTCTCTCTCACTATTTTCGAGAAAATACGGCGATATTGTCTTCGTACTGGAGTGTCTGGAAGATGATGATCATTCTAAAAACCCTCCACCGGTTTTCGTATTGGGAGCACGCCGCTGCATGCTTCTCAACTGCAGTTCCTTGCTGTGTTTGTTGGGGTGAAACCTGTCAGGCCACAGCTGAACTGTCGGACATGCCGCTGTTGTGAGAAGCGGTGCGTTCCAGGTTGGGTGAGTAGTGTTTGCTGGCGGGCTCCACTTGTCTGTTAGTGCTATGGGGGCTACTTGACAAAGTTTATGGAAACCGGCCCCAGGCTAGGGTCCTTTGTTCAGCCACCTAGGCGACAGAAGGCCTTGGTCTGAAGACCATTATAGTTTTAACTAGTGGGCCGCGACCATTGACACTGGTGATCCCTGTGTGTTCTGGACGAGTGGATTCTCTCTGTCACCGTGTTAAGGCCCCATCTTTCATATCCAAATGAGAGTATTCCTTCACGAGGGGATATGTGCATGTAATGTGCGATAGCGGCAGATTCATGTTCAAAGTCAGCTACACAGGCCAGTTGGTACTGTGCTGATTCCGTCGGATGTGGTAAAGTCACCGTTGTGAAGCGGTGTTGACATCTTGTTTTCTCTTTTCTCTTAAAAAGTGAGGAGAGGTTCAGAACGGCGGCCTGTCTGGGTGAGTGTTATGTCATTGTTTACATGTTCATAGCTTACGGTTAGCCAGTCAGCTGTAAACTGCTGCGTTAGCCTGCTGGATCGCTGCATGGCCTGCTTAGGGCCTACTATTAGCCAGTCAGCTGTTAGCTGCGGGGCTAGCATGTCGTGGTCGCTAGGTAACGTTAGCTTGCTGCTATGGCCATGGCCTGGCGCGGGGTAGCTTAGCTTCTCGCGCGCCGCCGTGAGCTCGCTTCTGATCGCGTGCGTCGTTAGATCGGCGTCTCGCGAGCAGAAGCAGTAGCACCCGAACGGTTGGAGCGGCCGTTAGCTTGATGCTATTCTGTTGAACGTGCTTTGATTTTAACATGTTTTACACTCTTGACCACGACGTCATCCTTGACAGGGGATGTTTTCGTCGACCCTGCCCTGAGCCAGGACGGCAAGGTTGCATCAACAGGGGACTGTAGTGCGGGTTGGGGCGGTGACGCTGCCCAGTTCGGACAACACAGGAGCGGCTGTGTTCCTACGGTGTCTGTGACTGCACTTCGCTGATCTGCGTTCCGGGTAGGAACGGGGTTGACCAGACCTCATAACACGTCTTCTGGTTTTACTTTGCTAAATGTATTGTGAATAACGGTGTTTTTCCCAAAACGTGTGTTGCTACAATGCATTTAGGATACGTTGCGGGTTATGTGTGAGCTGTTTTTGTCACTGGCAGTTAGCTTCTCCGTGCAAACGGGATGTAATGATCTGGTTGTTGTGTGAGAAACACGGCCGTGTACTCACAACTAAGGTAACTAACCTATGAAGCTATGCTTGGTGACAAGTGAGTAAAAGAATGTTCTTTCTCAGACTGTAATGACAATGAACAGTGTGTTCACACATTAACAGGTTTTCCTGTTTTAACTGGCCGTATTGAGGGTAAAATAGGAGGATTGTGTTTCCCCCCCGGTTCCCTGGGGACTTTTTCATCCTCCTATCAGACATGTTGTGCATTAATTGTGTCTTTTGTGTGGTAGGGATACGATGTAACTCTTAGCTTGATTGCTGAGGTTGTGCTAAATCTGCTGGAGAAACTTATTTCCTAAAGGGAAATTGGTTTGGTTGCTGTCATGTGTGCTTAGCAAGGCCTGTGGTCGATACTAATCAAGAATGATGTATTCTCTCATTGTGAAAAAAACGGCGTTCCTCTGTTGAGTGTTTTTGCCATTTTTTGTAGGTGATGATGGGTTGTGTGTGTCATGTGACCTACAACTGGGTTGTACTGGCCACGGAAGCACATGTGTATGTTGGACCGGGGTTCTTAGAGCCCTCTCTATTCTGTGTTTTTCCTTAGTAAAAATCAGATAGCAGGTTAGCTCATGCGCTGTGTGGAGCTGTGAAACGCTTCATAGAGCTGACTATGACTGTGTCATATTCTCTTTTTGTCGTTACATCGTATCATGGGTGTGGGGTCGTAAAGGGGTGAACTGGTAACCTTTCCTCTCCCCATTGTTCTGTCGGTCAGGGGTACACCCCCTGTCCTTCAAGGTTCCCGTCACGTGGCGGTTCGGCACGTTACGGGGGGGGGGGGGGGGGGGGGGGAGGGAGTTCCTGGTCCCACGGCCTGGTATATTGGGCGTGTGCACCGCAGGAATTCCCCCGCCATAGAGTACGTCACCGTGTGCGTCTCTGTTGGTAGGACTTCCGTGTGCTGTTCAGGTCCATGTGATGGATCTGTTTTCAGGGGGGGTGGTCAGGGCTCCTCCTCACCAAGCGCCTATTCAGGCCTTCTGTGAGTTCGGACTCCTTCTTCCATGTGAGGAAGCCTCCATCAGAGTACAGAGCCTTCCTCCTCAGATTGTCAAAGTGAGTGGACCCTCTAGAAGGGTCCTTTTCTATTGTATGTATATTCGATTCAATTCGTTTATTGAGTGTGTATGGGTTCAGTGCCTCTTCCCCGGAGGCCCTAAAACCAGTTTTTTTACATGGCTCAAGGTGCAATATATTCTTTTCAATCTGTACAGCTCGCGTGGGAAGTCTCTCTGGAGATCCCCGTCTCTTTCCTATGAGAGGGTGGTGGGATGTAAAAATGTGATTTTTTTTTACCCCGGCTGTGTAGACTGGGATACATACTGTTGATGCTTCCTTCTTTCTATTCCAGAAGTGTTGGAGTTAGGGAGTGTCACACCCCTCTTGTCGTTCCCCTGGGCGCCTTGGGGATTCAATGACAGGTCTAAATAGCCTGTTCATTGATGGGGGTGTGTCCCGACGCACGTATAGTGCTAGCTCGCTGTAAACAGGCGATTGACTGGCACGCCTTGGTTGCTTGTGGTTGAAACAGCGTTTTTATAAAGCAACTGAGATGGGGGTTTTTCCTCTTCCGACGACCACATCCCATGACCTGGGTGGGTTGTCGACGGATTCTCGTTCATGTCTGGGGGATGATGACGGGATGGATCTGAACATATGTGGTGGGGTCTCACGCCCTTGGGGTGGGCCACCAGGCGCGGTTCGTCCGAACGTCTGGGTGGCGCCTTCTTTTCATGTTAAGATCAACACGCATATCTGCCCTTCTCCTGGAGTAGGCATGTCGGCGTGGTTAGGGCACGGGACTGGTTCTGGTCACGCTGGTCCAGATCAGTTGAACCCGTTGTCCGCCGGGGATGCAGATCTGCTGTTCTGGTACCCTGAGGGACTTGGGCTTTTTTCAGGGGGAAAAATGCCAGGTCGGTCTGGGTGTCACAGGGTTAAGCGCTATGGAGACCCTGGTTGGGTATGTTTTTACTCAGCACTGTCGTCATGGCTTACAGCCATGCCATTCTGTACGCGCTCGATCTCGTCGGATCTCGGCCGCTACACAGGTTGGTCCTGGTTAGTACTTGGTTGGGAGACCGCCGGGGAATACCAGGTACGGTGTGCTTAGGGGCTGGTTCTCCATTATTTTTCGCTCCTCTCTCACGCATGGCGAAGAGGGGCCTGTGGGGGTGGTTTTTTGACCTCCTCTGGTGACCCTGTGCTTCCCGTACCGCCAGGCCCGGTCCGAAGTGATGTTTGCGACCCGTAGGCCTGGGTTAACCCTTTTTGGAAACTGAAACACTTGTACTGCGGTATAGCCGGTGTATACCCGCAGGTGTGTTTTGTTTTTTCTTGAGGGGTTATAGGAACAACCACCGCATTGGGTAACACCGAGGTGGTTGATTCCCTGGTGTGTTGGAGCAGTGTCAACTCCCGGGTTCACCGTTTGAGGGTGCCCCTGCACGTTGACGTCTGCCAATCGTGTCAGCCTTCTCTGCCTCGACCCCTCTGGGTGGGGGTTTTTAAATGGAGGCTTGGTCATGCAACACCGCCAGCTTACGCTCCTTCCGCCGGGGCGGCTGTGTTCAGCTGTCCCCTCTGGCGCCTGTCTCGTCCGCAGTCTCCAGGCTAGGGTTAACAGCCTGTTGCCTGGTTTTTTTTCCCCGGTGCGCTGCCTGCTTCCGTTGGTTAACCTTTTTTGTGTGCTTACGGCCATGCTGACTGCCTGTTCTGCAGGGTCAGTGTGCCAGGCGGTGTACTATTGGGGGGACAGGGCCCGCTCGGCTTACGGCCATACCAACCTGAACACGCCCGATCTCGTCCGATCTCGGAAGCTAAGCAGGTTCTGGCCTGGTTAGTACTTGGATGGGATTCCGCCTGGGAATACCAGGTGCAGTAACTGAGGGGCCTTTGTCCGAATACGCTGGCGATGTGGGGGGCGGGGCACTACGTGCCCACCTGGTGGGGTCTTGATGCTGGCATCATGGACTTCTCCGGGCCCCCATTCTAGGGAGTCCAGTCCTTTTGGTGGGTCTGGGTCTTCCTTCGTGCTCCGCTGCTACGGCCTTGCCACGGGGTTGGGTTTGCCCTTGACCCCGTGATTCTGGGGGCAGTAACGAGGTTGTTCCTCCGTTCGTTCCCGGGTGGCATGCGGGTTGTGCGTGTGTGTAGTCGTGGGGTCAAGCCACGGTCTGCTCACCCTGTGCGTTGAGTTGCTTGAGTGCCTCTTCGCACGGTCGGGTCCGTCGCCCTCCCGTGAAGCCCCTAATAGGGGGGGTGCCCGCCATTAGGGTGGGTCGGGGGGGCTCGGCCCTCCCTGTTCTGATGGTTTGTGGGGGGCTGTCAGCGGGGTGTATTTGTCGGCCGTTGGCTCTCGCTTGGCCTCCCTTGTGCAGAGAGCGATGCCGAGCGAGAGCGATACGATACAGAACGTTAGGTTATGACTATAACCAAGTTCTGTTAGTATAGCGACGCTCGGCATCCGACGCCGCTGCAGCCTTTGACCTCGCCTTGTGGCGAAAGCTTGGGAAGGAGGAGAGTGGGTGGCCCCACCCCTGCTTATATGGGTAAGCTGATAGGGGTGTGGTCAGACGAATATTGGGATTAAAGGTACATTGTGGTCTTTATTCAGTGCGCGTGCACGTATGCGAGATAGTGCAGAGAGCGATGCCGAGCGTCGCTATACTAACAGAACTTGGTTATAGTCATAACCTAACGTTGCGGACACGTGACCACATCTGGTTTCGGCTGGCCCTGAATGAACCTCTGACTGTGAAAATTATTGACCGTTTTTGTAGCCAATGAAATGGTAATGGTTGGCTGATTCCTACGATAAAGGGACAGAAGAAGACGGAGAAGTTTGTTTTGAGAATTTCTCGCTTGCCCATCCAAATTAATTGCGTGGTCGGCCATTTTAGATGAATTATTACCAATACAAAATAGTGTAATAATGTGTAAAACACTAATTTTCCATGGGTTTGTTATCAACTTTGGACCTGTACTACAGTAGATAAGACTTCAGGCTATGAAACCGTTGTGTTTTCCAGCTCCTACCTCTCAGCTGGAACTCAAAAACAGGCATCTAAACAAAGTAAACAAAGACGTGAGTAAACAAAACTTTAATTTCAGTGTGTTCAAACCTCTGTAACTCTATTATATTAGCACTCAGGGTGATTATTCCTGTTGTGGAAGAAAGTTCAGAATGTTTCCTTTCAAAATAGATACCAGACTCATGCATGTGCTATAAGTGGTTCAAGGATAAATGGCTAATTACTTTGGTATGCAATCGTCAGGTGTTTTATGCAAAACTAGCCCCATTATAAGAGATAAGAGGTTAAAAGACATTTGTCCTTCCTACTCTACCAAATAGATCAAATATATAAATGCATTTCGAGCACTTTCAAAGTTTTTCTTTTTTCCCCCTCACAATTGGCTGAGTCGTTACAAGTGTTTTGTTTTTTTAACCTCATTCCCTACAAGTACATTATGACATCCTGGAGTTACGTGGTGATTGCTCAATCATGTCAGGTCACCATACTGGCCAGATAATCAAGTTACAGCAGTGTCTGAATCACTCCCTGATTAGAACGGACGGATAATTAATGCGGGACTGCTCAACTCTTGAGATTTACATTTCAATAGACCACTGAACTCTGAATGTCATGCAGACCCAGACTGAGCCCCGACGGGGCCACGAAGAAGAGTGCCTCCTAACAGGTGTGGAAATCATATGGAAACAACCCTTTACTGTTAGTGGAACATGATGGGGTGTGTGACAATGTGCGTGTCTATTCATTGGGGGGAGGTTTGAGCCTCTGGGGGGGGGACTCAGAATTTATACTGACAAATTCATTTGTCAACAACGATTGCCATTGATTGTCTCTTTGATGAAGGGCAGGCCTACTGAAACTAAGCCATGCGCGAGAGGACTAGAGTGAATAGATCAGACAGAAGGGACTAGTAGAGACTGAAAAAGTAGCAGGCAGAGGAGGAGGAGGAGGGAGGCTGCCAGAGAGAGAGAGAGAGAGAGAGAGAGAGAGAGAGAGAGAGAGAGAGAGAGAGAGAGAGAGAGAGAGATGTTAGTGAAGGTGACAGCCTTGTGAGAGTGAAAAGAGAGAGGGAGACAGACACAAGCAGAGCTAACAGCCCCCCCCCCCCCCCCCCCCATTCACTGACTATCCATCCGTGCAGGCAGAGAGCATGTTGGGAGCTACCACTGACACTGATCAGGGTGACACTGAACACTTAACACACACAACACACGTAGATCAATCTGTCGCCACACTCTGACACAAGTCTATCGGCTAATTACCCCGGTGACAGTGACTCATCAGGTGTAGCACAGTCTGCTAATAGAATAAACTTGATGAGAAAACCCCATAGCCTCCAAATAATAGCTTAGCACAAGTCAAATGTAATTATTTTTGTTGGACAATACAATTCAGAGTAGAATGGAATACCATTGAGAGTTAGTACACTAACAAGGAGTGATTGATTGTGTGTGTGTGTGTGTGTGTGTGTGTGTGTGTGTGTGTGTGTGTGTGTGTATGTGTGTGTGTGTGTGTGTGCGTGTGTGCGTACGTGCACGTGTGTGTGTGTGTGTGTGTGTGTGTGTGTGTGTGTGTGTGTGTGTGTGTGTGTGTGTGTGTGTGTGTGTGTGTGTGTGTGTGTGTGTGTGTGTGTGTGTCTCAGTGTTGGTCATCCGCCTTGGAGCAAAGTTTGGCCCTGGCATTTTATGCCTTGGCAGGATTAACGGTTGATATAAATCCACTGAAATATCATTCAAATGCATTACATAGGCTCAGGATATGCGCGTTGTCATTTTATAGAACCTATGGTCAAAGGCACGACAAGAGGCCTTCATTGTTCACAGCTGGAGACGTCAACAGACCAGTGTTGTATTCGAGTCACTAAATATCGAGTCCGAGTCGAGTCTCAAGTCCCCAGTGTTCGAGTCCGAGTCCAAGTCCAAGTCCGAGTCACGAAAGAAGAGCCTGAGGCGAGTCCCCATTACCCTAGTCTGAGTCCGAGTCAGAGTTCAAGGTTGAGTCCACTCCACAGATGTCTGTTGAAGTTTGAGGTTGTCCCGGTCTTCTCTTCAATAGTTTGTTTACATATCGAACATCAACAAAATGAGGGGTTCATACAAAGTTTTATAGAGAGTGAGAAGGGCAGGTATGGGAAGAAAATTACGTATTTTACAGAATAAACCAACGTATTTGGACAGTTTTGTTAGTAGATATGTGGCATTTGAAATTTAGTGACTCATCGATGACAACCCCCAGACATTTTGTGGACACCTCTCTTGACAGCTCCTTTCCATACATTTTAATGCAAATATGATCAGTGCACATCCAATTTGAGTGAAAAACAATAACGTTTGTTTTGCTGAGATTTAGTGATAATTTATTGTTCTTAAACCAGGTATCCACTTTTTGTAATTCAGCGTTGAGTAAATCTTGTAGCTCGAGTCGATTTTTATGGGACAAAAACAAATTTGTGTCATCAGCAAATATTACTTTGTGCAGAATTTCAGAAGAGTTGACTAAATCATTTATATACAAGATGAATAGTAAAGGCCCTAGAATTTACCCCTGGGGGACCCCATATTTGATGTCCATTTTTATTGATTTGTGATTGTTTATATCGACATACTGTTGCCTACCATGTACATAGCTACTGAACCAATTGAGAGCCAGACCCATAATGGTGCAGATTCCCGAGTAGAATATTGAAGTCTATGGTGTCAAAGGCCTTTGATAAATCCAAGAAAACGCCCACCCCACATTCACCCTGATCGATGGCATCATTTATTTTTTCAATGAGGTCTAATATTGGCATATATAATGTTCTCTTTTTCTTGAAGCCGTATTGAGAACTGGTGAGTATATTGAGCTTGTTAGTGTGTTTGCTTAATCTGTTATACACAACTCTCTCATACACTTTGGATAGAGCCGGTAAAACGGATATTGGTCGGTAATTATTGATACTATTTTTGTCACCTGATTTATATATGGGTATTATTAGTATTTATTGGCACCACACCATGAAGTAGGGACAAATTAATACAGTGAGCGAGTGGTCTGACTATAATATTAACTATGGCTATTAGGATTTTGCTGCAGATTCCATCATCTGCCATCTGTCATCTGCCTTCTGCCCTTTTTTCATTTGCCTAGATTTTGTGTACACTTGATCTCAAGAAGGTGCTGAATGAGCTCAGTGGCAATTTTCCACTGTTAGCATGGTGTTATTCACTGTCAAATATGAAACAAAAAAGAAAATAATTTATATTCTTCTTTGGTTCCTTACAATTTACTCAAGCCTAGTAACAGACACAATATTTCTGACACAGTGAATACATTCCCTGAGGTCCCTAGATGTCCCTAGATACCAAGAACATGCTAATGGAAGTGGAGTGGAGCAATCTTCCATTTACTTCTGAAACGTAGTGGTCTTCTGAAAATATGGCTAGGGCTTAAGAGGTTAACTCACCCAGTATTTGCATACACATGGCCAGCCAGGCCCTCTTACTAAAACAGCTCCTTGAAAACGACCTCTGTCTTTGGGTTGTCATTGAATTACGATGTTCGGCTGATTAGGTTCCAAGCTCTTGACTCTGAGCGTCTCCTACAATGTTCTTCTCTCAAAAGGCGTTATTTCGAGCAACTTAACTGAGGTTCTCCGTTTTGCTAAATTACACTTTCATGACTCCATCTGTTGCACAGCCCCTCCTTACTCTGTACACTCAACAGCTCATGCTGGCACCCAGTGGCACCTTAGTAGTAGCAGCTTACCCGGACCCGGTAGTACCACATGTAGCTGTCATGAATAATGTGAAGTATTCTGTTCTGTAGGACTGTAGGACAGATAAAAAAAAGAGTCCTTAAATTTAGAATAGCAGAACATAAGGCAGCGATACACAATAATGATATGGATTATGCAATCGCATTATTGGTGCCATTATGTCAATGTGAATGATGGTTCACCGGCTTCACTAAGGCTCTGGGGCATTGAGAAAATCAAGACTCCCCCAGAGGCGGTGATATGATTACCAACTTACTTAGAAGAGAGAGTTTCTGTATCCATGAATTGAACTCTGTGGAGCCCTTGGGTCTAGTTTCTTATACCACCAAAGACTTTCATTCTGTATGAGATGCTACAGTATGTCTATTGAAAATGAACATCCTTTAAAGAGACGACAACTCCAGTTAAGTCTTTTGTCTGGATGCATACAATGGGGACAGTGAAACAGTGTTACAGCCATGTAAGAGTGTGGGAGGACAGAATTCCACTGAACGATTGCCTCAACAAAACAACAAATAAACACAATGCGGAGACTTTGCGGAAGGGCAGATGAAGGCTGATAAAGGCCAAAAACACCATTTTCTTACAGTAGCCTAGATTGACATGTTTACAGTGTTCTCTTGCTAGCTAACCTAACTGATTGACATGTTTACAGTGTTCTCTTGCTAGCTAACCTAACCGATTGACATGTTTACAGTGTTCTCTTGCTAGCTAACCTAACTGATTGACATGTTTACAGTGTTCTCTTGCTAGCTAACCTAACCGATTGACATGTTTACAGTGTTCTCTTGCTAGCTAACCTAACCGATTGACATGTTTACAGTGTTCTCTTGCTTGGTAGTCTGACTGTTTGCCAAGTTTACTAAGACACAGCGAATGTGTATGTGATTTACTTGACCTTTTCATATCCGAATATTTATGTGAAGCATTTGATCTAATTTCTTAAGCTCAATATTTCATATTTCATGTATACCTACTAGGGATGCTCGATATTGGCTTTTTTACCGATACCGATATTCCGATATTGTCCAACTCTTAATTTCCGATACCGATATCAACCGATATCAACCGATACCGATATATGCAGGGTTTCCCCGTCCAAAAAACGGAATAATTTCAGGTAACTAATAATTTCACTGGATATATATATAACAAATATTGTTATTGTTTTTTGTTTTTTTAAACCGATACCGATATTTTCCGATATCACATTTTACTGCCGATATCGGCCGATAATATCGGTCGGCCGATAATATCGGACATCCCTAATACCTACCCTTTATATGAAAGGGTCTATGGAAAATGTCATTAGAAGTCAAGACCAATCTGTAAAAAAACAACTAATAATACAAAGTGCATTACAATATTTATTTATTTTGTTTCTCACGGCACAGCGATTCCGGATGAATCCATGATTGGAATGGTGCAATGAGCCAGTAGACTTAAAGAGCCCTCTTGCCTGTGATTACTGGGGGAAGCTACACCACTTGCCACTTGCTATCTGTGGTGTGTGCATCAGCTGCATTCAGATCTCGGTGCAGGATGATGTGCCCAACCGAGGAGTGAACTGCGCATGTCCAACTTCAACTGAGTCAACTGGGAAAGATTCTTGTGTTTCCCACGTCGGAAAGACATGACGTGCCCAATCAGTAACTTTAAACAACGTACATGTGAGGTTTTTGTCCTTTGCACACTTACTCGCTTTGTTCCTTTAAGCCTACTCGCTCTTTTCCATTTGTTTTCTGTTAATCATTTCATTCCCCTATTCACACGCTTCTTCCCAGAGACGTCGTTGATTGGTTCTCCCCCGTCCACACGCTTATCAATCACATCCCTCAGCTGTCACTGCTTGTCAATTAAGCATTCCCGTATTATTTATACCCCGTTTCCCCATTAAAGTTTTGTTGGATCGTTTTGATATTTCAGTTGCATTCGCCGTTCCGCTGCCTGCTGTTGTTTCCCTGTGCTTTGCCTCCAGGATATTCAAGAAGCATTCCTCTTGGACACCCTTTCCCCGAGGCGACGCGCTCGCTCCATTCTGTTCCAACGCTCTTTACGCACAACGCCTGGGTGAGTTTTTTATGACTGTCTTGATCCAATTCCGTTTTTCGTGTGTTTATATAACACTGAAGATTTCCAGCTTTTTATCAGACAGTCACTCACCCAGCGTTTAGCCTTTTTTGGATTGTTTCATTGGGATAATATTTTGGCCTAACATCTCCCACTGTGTGTTTACACACCGAAGATATTATCACATTGGATTTGTATTTTGGGACTTCGCTCACAGTGTTTATTTTGCACCGAAGATATCTATCACTTGGGATTGTGTTTTGAACGTTACTCACAGTGTGTATTTACACCGAAGATTCAGTCACTTGGATAACTCTGTTTTCGGGTACAAGTCACCTCTCCTGTTCACCTGCTCTGTTCCACCTGCACTCTGAGTTAACTCGCTCCCTCTCTCTCTCTCGGTCCCGCAACCACCTCGGAGATTCTGCCGAGAGAAGTCTGCAGAGCGGCTCTGACGTCAGCGTCTGCTTCCCCTGACTACCATCCCGGGAGAAGCTGCAGAGCAGCAACATTCATCCTTGCTTGTATTCCTGTCTTTGTTTTGAACTCTTCCAAGTCTGTGCTGTTTATTTAGTCTTAATAAACAAGCCCTTGTTTTTGGCAACTCTGAATCCTACTCTCTTGTGTCGTTGCGTTTGGGGTCGGTGTCAAACCATAACATTACAATCCAACCAAAATGACGACCCCAGCCGACACAGAGAGGGTCAGAACCGCACTTGCTATTCAAGTCGAGTTGACCAAGGATCACAGCCACCAACTAGAGAGGGCTGCGGCTGCGGTGCAGGATCTCAGGGAACAGGTCCTGCCTATTCAAGGGTCACTGGCCGCTCTGGCGGGACAACAATCTGGTATTCTCGTTCAGCTTCACTCGCTGAGCGACACCGTTAATGCTTTACTTCCCTCACATCCTTCAGGAGCATTCCCCGCAGCCCCAGCAGATCCCGCACCTCGGGAACCCCGTCTCTCCGTCCCACGGCTGTTCGACGGCAATCCCGAGGAGTGTGCCACATTCATCATGCAATGTGAGTTGGTTTTCCGTCATCAACCAAGCCGTTTTACTGCTAGAGGGTCCCAAGTGGCCTATATGACGAACTTGCTTTCAGGCCATGCTGCCCAGTGGGTCACTTCCTCCTGGGCAATGGATGCAGATTTTGTTTTCTCCTATCCAGACTTCGTGGCGGAGCTCCGCAGAGTGTTCCACCATCCAGCCCGAGGTCTGGACCCTGGAGCCCGGTTAGGGACCTTCCGACAGGGGAGCGGCAGGGTAATTGACTACGTCCTGGAGTTTCGACTGGCGGCGGTGGAGAGTGGATGGAACGACCCTGCACTTCGCCTAACCTTCTTGAGGGGGCTCAGTGACGCAGTCCGGGACCAGCTCGCTACCCGGGAGGTGCTCGACTCCCTCGAGGACCTGTTTAGCCTCGTCATCCGCATCGACGGATGCCTCCAGGAGAGAAGGCGCGAGAGGACCCGACTGTTACCTCCTGAGGTACCCCGGATTCCCCGGACGCATGACGTCACTCCTGGACGCCCTGTCCTCAACACAACTGGTGGTAGCGGGTCCTCCCGTTCGGTTCGCGAGGAGGAACCCATGCAGCTGGGACGCTCTCATCTGAGGCTCAGGTCCGGTCTCTGCCTCTACTGCGGAAGGGAGGGACACCGAATCGCCGACTGCCCCACCCGGCCAAAAGATCAGGCTCGCCGAGACCCCGGGAAATCCTGGTGAGCCGTTTTTCCCATTCCCAGAGCCGCGCACCACCTGACCATCTGATGAGCGTCACCCTGGCCTGGGGGGACCAACGAGCCACGGTGGAGGCCCTCATCGACTCTGGGGCAGACGAGAATTTCCTCGACTTCGAGTTTGCTACCCGAGCCAACATTCCACTTGAGGACCTTGTGAGGCCCTTGGAGATCTTTTCGTTGGACCAACACCGCCTGGCCGACATCTCTCAACGCACCGGCCCAGTCGTGCTGACCATCGCTGGGAACCACGTTGAGAGAATCCAGTTCCTCATCACCCAATCCCCCCTTGTCCCGGTGGTCCTGGGTAGGCCCTGGCTCGCGCTGCACGAGCCCCACATCGCCTGGTCCTCCGGTACCATCAAGGGCTGGAGCTCCTCCTGTCACGCCCTGTGTCTGCAGGCGGCGTCCTGTCCCCCGCCCCGGAGGCCCACTGGTGAGTCGCCTCCGGACCTCTCGTCCATACCTCCCGAGTACCACGACCTCTTGGAGGTTTTCAGTAAATCCAGGGCTCAGGCCCTTCCACCTCACCGCCCCTATGACTGCGCCATCGACCTCCGCCAAGGGGCTCCCCTTCCCGGCAGCCGCCTCTACAGTCTGACCGTTCCGGAGAAGAAGGCGATGGATCTCTACATCTCTGAGTCATTGGAAGCAGGACTCATTCGGCCTTCCTCCTCCCCGGTGGCGGCCGGTTTCTTCTTTGTTGGTAAGAAGGATGGGGACCTGCGACCCTGCATCGACTATCGCCAGCTCAACGAGATCACCATCAAGAACAAGTACCCTCTACCTCTCATGAACTCCACCTTCGAGCCACTGACCCAGGCCTCCGTCTTCACCAAGTTGGACCTCCGGAGTGCCTACCATCTTGTCCGTATCCGTGAGGGCGATGAATGGAAGACCGCCTTCAAGACCCCCAGGGGCCACTACGAGTACCTAGTGATGCCGTTCGGCCTCACCAACGCCCCGGCGGTATTCCAGGCACTCATGAACGACGTCCTTCGTGACATGCTGGAGGTGTTCGTGGTGGTGTACCTGGACGACATCCTCATCTTCTCCAGGACCCTCGAGGAACACATCCAGCATGTCCGCCGTGTGCTGGAGCGCCTCCTCCACAATCGGCTCTTCGTCAAGGCGGAGAAGTGCCGTTTCCACTCCGACTCCGTCGACTACCTGGGCTTCATCGTTGAGAAGGGCTTGACCCGAGCGGATCCTCGCAAGATCCAAGCTGTGGAGGATTGGCCTGAACCCACCACTCGGAAGGAGTTACAGAGTTTCCTCGGGTTCGCCAACTTCTACCGAAGGTTCATCCGGAACTACAGTCAAGTGGCGGAGCCACTTACCAAGCTGACCTCCCCCGCTCTGCCGTTCGACTGGTCCCCAGCGGCATGTGCTGCGTTCCGCTCCCTCAAGAAGAGGTTCACTTCCGCCCCTATCCTGCTCCACCCTGACCCCAAGAGACAGTTCATTGTGGAGGTGGATGCCTCGGATACTGGACTGGGCGCTGTCCTATCCCAACGTTCTCTTTCAGACCAGAAGGTACATCCTTGCGCCTTCTACTCGCGTCGTTTCCTCCCTGCCGAGAGGAACTACGACACCGGCAATCGGGAGCTGCTGGCGGTCGTGGCTGCGTTGGAGGAGTGGCGTCATTGGCTAGAGGGGGCCGAGGAGCCTTTTACCATCTGGACGGACCACAAGAACCTGACGTTCATCCGCGCTTCCAGGCGCCTCAACGGTCGGCAGGCGAGATGGGCCAGTTTCCTCAGTCGGTTCGACTTCTCGCTGACCTTCCGCCCCGGTTCCCGCAACACGAAGGCCGACTCCCTGTCCCGGTTACACTCCAAGGGGGCTCCACCCTCTGAGGACCCTACTCCCATCCTCCCGGAGGCCCGAGTGGTTGGAGCCATCACCTTGGGCATCGAGGGAGTGGTTAGACGTGCCCTACGCTTCCAGCGTGCTCCAAGCAACGTTCCTATTCATCGTCTCTTCGTCCCCGACTCTGTCCGGTCCCGGGTACTGCTTTGGGGCCATACCAGCCGGTTCGCCTGCCACCCTGGCGTCCATCGCACGTTCTCCTTCCTGGCTCGTCGTTTCTGGTGGCCCACCATGCGGAACGACGTCAAGGAGTTCGTATTGGCCTGCGCGGTCTGTGCCCGCAGCAAGGCCTCACACCAGGCACCCTCCGGGCTCTTACAGCCACTTCCCGTTCCAAGCCGTCCTTGGTCACATGTGGCGCTAGACTTCGTCACAGGTCTTCCCTCCTCCCAGGGGAACACTTGCCTTCTGACCGTGGTGGATCGATTCAGCAAGGGGGTTCACCTTGTGGCGCTTTCCAAGCTTCCCTCGGCGGCCGAGACGGCGGACCTCCTGACTCACCACGTGTTCCGCCTTCATGGGTTTCCCCAGGACATCGTCTCTGACCGGAGGCCCCAGTTCACCCCCCAGGTATGGCGGGCCTTTTGCAAGGGATTGGGGGCGACGGTCAGTCTTTCCTCTGGTTATCATCCCCAGACTAACGGACAGACGGAGAGGATGAACCAGAGCGTGGAGTCTGCTCTTTGGTGTGTGGCAGCCGAGAGACCGGCATCCTGGAGCCGTTTCCTTCCCTGGGTTGAATACTCCATCAATTCAATGGTCAGTTCCACCACCGGCCTCTCACCATTTGAGGTTTCCCTGGGCTACCAACCCCCTCTTTTCCCCGCACAGGAGGCGGAAGTGGCAGTTCCCTCCGTGCAGGACCACCTCGACCGCTGCCGACGAGTTTGGGAGATCACCAGGACCGCGCTGCTCCGGACATCTGAGCGCGCCTGTCGTGGTGCCGACCGGCGCCGGGTTCCTGCGCCGACTTACCTCCCTGGGCAGAGGGTGTGGCTCTCCGCAAAGGACCTCCCGCTTCGGTCCTCGGCCAAGAAGCTCAACCCCCGTTTTGTCAGACCTTTCGAGGTCCTGAAGGTACTCAGTCCGGCGGCCCTACGCCTGAAACTTCCTGCGTCCATGCACATTCACCCCGTGTTCCATGTCTCCCGGGTTAAGCCCGTCTCCCTCAGTCCCCTTATGCCTCCAGCTCCTGATCCTCCGCCTCCCGTGTTGGTGGATGGTCACCCCCAGTGGCAGGTCCGCCGGTTGATGGGCGTTCGTCGGCGGGGCCGGGGGTTCCAATACCTGGTGGACTGGGAGGGTTACGGCCCTGAGGAGCGTAGCTGGGTCTCCCGGCAGCTCATCGTGGATCCCGGCTTGATCACTGACTTCCATCGTGCCCATCCTGACGAGCCGGGTCGGCCTGGTCGCCGGGTGGCTCCCGTGGAGGGGGGGGTACTGTGAGGTTTTTGTCCTTTGCACACTTACTCGCTTTGTTCCTTTAAGCCTACTCGCTCTTTTCCATTTGTTTTCTGTTAATCATTTCATTCCCCTATTCACACGCTTCTTCCCAGAGACGTCGTTGATTGGTTCTCCCCCGTCCACACGCTTATCAATCACATCCCTCAGCTGTCACTGCTTGTCAATTAAGCATTCCCGTATTATTTATACCCCGTTTCCCCATTCAAGTTTTGTTGGATCGTTTTGATATTTCAGTTGCATTCACCGTTCCTGCTGCCTGCTGTTGTTTCCCTGTGCTTTGCCTCCAGGATATTCAAGAAGCATTCCTCTTGGACACCCTTTCCCCGAGGCGACGCGCTCGCTCCATTCTGTTCCAACACTCTTTACGCACAACGCCTGGGTGAGTTTTTTATGACTGTCTTGATCCAATTCCGTTTTTCGTGTGTTTATATAACACTGAAGATTTCCAGCTTTTTATCAGACAGTCACTCACCCAGCGTTTAGCCTTTTTTGGATTGTTTCATTGGGATAATATTTTGGCCTAACATCTCCCACTGTGTGTTTACACACCGAAGATATTATCACATTGGATTTGTATTTTGGGACTTCGCTCACAGTGTTTATTTTGCACCGAAGATATCTATCACTTGGGATTGTGTTTTGAACGTTACTCACAGTGTGTATTTACACCGAAGATTCAGTCACTTGGATAACTCTGTTTTCGGGTACAAGTCACCTCTCCTGTTCACCTGCTCTGTTCCACCTGCACTCTGAGTTAACTCGCTCCCTCTCTCTCTCTCGGTCCCGCAACCACCTCGGAGATTCTGCCGAGAGAAGTCTGCAGAGCGGCTCTGACGTCAGCGTCTGCTTCCCCTGACTACCATCCCGGGAGAAGCTGCAGAGCAGCAACATTCATCCTTGCTTGTATTCCTGTCTTTGTTTTGAACTCTTCCAAGTCTGTGCTGTTTATTTAGTCTTAATAAACAAGCCCTTGTTTTTGGCAACTCTGAATCCTACTCTCTTGTGTCGTTGCGTTTGGGGTCGGTGTCAAACCATAACAGTGTGGCGATAAGAAAGTAGCGAGCCAGAGACGTGGTTCGAGTTGAGGTACTTTACTTCTCACTCACATAGCATTTACCAATAACAACCAAGTTAACCCGGAACCGGAAGTGGTATTTAACCTGTCCCCTAAACAGTACAACCCACACTCTTAAAGGCACAAGCCCACCTTGGTGAATGTCTCTTAATATAGGTCACCACACAGGCCCCCCCAGAATTCACCAATACAAAAACTGCAACTAATTAATAGCCAGTGAACAGTCCATCAGTGAACAGATCACAGCATGAAATAGTCAACGTGGAGGGGGACGGATCAAGCGGCCGAACCGACTGCGCTTAACCAGAGGGGGATTAAGGGAGATAAGTGGAACCAGCGGCCGGGCCACGGAAGGGGCCAAGGCCGGAACAGAGGATAGGGCAGGGGTCTGAGCCGAAACCGGGGGGCGCCCCCGCCGCGGGGGTAGGGCCAACTTAACTGGTTCGTCCTTGTCCAAGTGAGCAGGCTTAAGACGGTCTATAGTGACCCGCTCTGGCCTGCCTCCCATGTCCACAACAAAGTTTTTAGTGCCTGCCTCCAAGACACGGAAAGGCCCGTCATAAGGGGGCTGCAGCGGGGTCCGATGGCTGTCGTGGCGGATGAAAACATATTTGGCCAATGGCAGGTCCCTGGGGACGTAGGACTGGGGAAGGCAGTGGCGGGATGTTGGAATGGGAATAAGGGCATCGGCAACACCCCGGGACGCTGTTCGATGGGAGGCGACGGACCAGGATGCTGTGGCCCCCGGAAGAAACTCCCCAGGGACCCGCAGCGGCTGGCCGTACACCAGCTCGGCGGACGAGGCCTGGAGGTCCTCTTTGGGGGCAGAACGAAGACCAAGCAAGACCCACGGGAGGCGGTCAACCCAGGCGCCATCCGTAAGGGCAGCCCGAAGAGCGGCCTTCATGTCCCTATGGAACCGCTCGCAAAGTCCGTTGCCCTGCGGGTTGTACGCCGTAGTGCGGTGGATCTTCACCCCCAGGTGCTCCGCAACTGCAGTCCAGAGCTCCGAAGTGAACTGGGGGCCCCTGTCGCTTGTGATGTCCCCCGGTGTGCCAAAACGGGCCACCCAGCAGCCGATGAACGCCCGGGCCACCTCCGCTGCCGTAGTGGAGGACAGTGGAACAGCCTCCGGCCACCTGGTGGTCCTGTCCACCATGGTGAGGAGGTGAGTATATCCATGGGAGGGGGGCAGGGTGCCCACCAGGTCCACATTCACATGGTCGAACCGCCTCTCCGGCACTATAAACGGTGCCAAAGGGGCTTTGGTGTGGCGGTGCACCTTGGCACGCTGGCACGCCACACATGAGCTAGCCCAGGTCCTAACATCCTTCCGGAGGCCAGGCCACACAAACTTGACCCCCACCAGCTTAGTCGAGGCCTTCACACCTGGGTGGGAAAGGCTGTGGATCATGTTAAAAACCCGGCGCCGCCAGGCCGTAGGCACCATAGGGCACGGTTGGCCAGTGGAGACGTCGCAGAGGAGAGTGGCATTAGCTGTGTCGAACACCACATCCTCCAGCTGCAGTGCGGTAGGACCCGTCCGATAGGCCTGAATGTCCGAGTCCGTGGCTTGGTCTGCCGCCATGGCGGCATAATCGAGTCCCAAGTGGACGGACCCGATGACCGCCCGAGAGAGGCAGTCGGCGACAAAGTTGTCCTTGCCCGCCATGTGCTGAATGTCCGTGGTTAACTCGGAGATCGCCGATAGCTGCCGCTGCTGACGTCCCGACCACGGCTCCGAGGTCTTGGCCATGGAGAACGTTAGCGGCTTGTGGTCCACAAAGGCAGTGAACTGGCGGCCTTCCAACAGGAATCTAAAGTGCCTGGTGGCGAGGAACAGACCCAGCAGTTCCCTGTCGAAAGTACTGTACTTACGCTCGTTGTCGCGGAGCTGTTTGCTAAAAAAGGCCAGTGGCTGCCAGGCACCGCCCACCCACTGCTCGCACACCGCCCCCACTGCATAGTCAGAGGCGTCTGTCGTGAGGGCGACCGGGGCAGTGGGAGAGGGGTGCGCCAGCAGAGCAGCGTTGGCTAGCGCGTTCTTGGCAGCCCCAAAAGCGCTGTCCATCTCCGAGGACCAATCTAACTCGTCCTTGGGCACTTTGCCCCGCAGGGCCTCATACAAGGGCCGCATGAGGTGGGCAGCATGGGGAAGGAACCGGTTGTAAAAGTTCACCATGCCCAGGAACTCCTGTAGAGCCCGTACGGTGCGGGGACGAGGAAAACTGGCCACGGCCTCCACCCTGGCGGGGAGTGGGGTGGCTCCCTGTGGAGCGACATGGTGTCCGAGGAAAGTGATGGAGGACTGCCCGAACTGGCACTTGGTTGGGTTCACGATGAGGCCGTGCTTACTGAGCCGCTCAAACAGCTGCTGGAGGTGTGTCATGTGCTCCTCTATGGACGTACTGGCTATAAGAATGTCATCCAAGTACACAAACAAAAATGGCATGTCCTGGAGCACAGAGTCCATCAGGCGCTGAAACGTCTGCGCCGCCCCCATGAGCCCGAAAGGCATTCTTAGGAATTCGAAAAGCCCAAAGGGTGTAATGACAGCTGTCTTTGGCACATCCCGTGGATGGACCGGCACCTGGTGGTAACCGCGCACCAGGTCCACCTTGGAGAAGATGACAGCCCCTGCCAGGTGGGTAGAGAAGTCCTGTATGTGCGGAACAGGGTACCGGTCGGGGGTTGTGGCGTTATTAAGGCGACGGAAATCGCCGCATGGGCGGCAACCTCCGCCAGCCTTTGTAACCATGTGTAATGGAGAAGCCCACGGGCTGTTCGAGCGGCGCACAATGCCAAGTCGCTCCATGGTGGAAAACTCCCCCCTGGCGATTGCCAGCTTGGCTGAGTCGAGGCGCCGGGCCCGGGCATAGACTGGGGGGCCCTCTGTGGTAATATGGTGTTCCACACCGTGTTTGGCCACTGCCGATGAGAACGTGGGTGTGGTGAGGTCAGGGAAACCGGCGAGCAGGCGTTCATACGGGTCCCCGGTGGCAAGTGTGTTCAACAGGCAGAGAGCTCCGCCCCCCCCCAACTGCCCCAAGTGTGCAGGGGTAAGAGGAAAAAGAGAGGGCATCGATCAAGCGACAGTTTTTAACATCTACCAGTAAGCTGAAAGCACAGAGGAAGTCTGCTCCCAGGAGCGGCGTGGACACCGCAGCCATCACAAAACCCCAGCCGAAACGGCGCCCCCCAAAACACACCTCCACATACCTGGTGCCGTAGGTACGTATGGGCGTACCGTTCGCTGCGTCCATCTGGGGCCCGTGTCTGCCGTCCATGGTGTCCACGCCCTGTGCCGGCAGGATGCTGCGTTGCGCGCCCGAGTCCACCAGCAGCCGCCGGCCAGACAAGGAGTCGGTGATAAACAATAGCTTGCAGTCATGGCCGGCACCCACAGCCACTAATGAGCGCCGGCCCTGGCGTTTCCCTGCCCCTTGAAACTGCATGGCTTGCGACACTGCTTGGCCCTGTCCCCAAACCTGGCATGGTAATAGCAGAGCCCATCATCGGGTTGGCGTCGGGCTGTCACCGCAGCAGCGGTGTCTGTATAGGCCTCCAGTGGTGGGGCAGAGGTGCCCTGGTGGGGCAGCAGCGCATGGACAAACTGCTGCTGCCTGTTGGCCAGGAAAACCCTGTCCGCTTCTGCAGCCAGGCCGCGATAGTCCTTGGTGGAGGAGAGGAGGGAACTCGCCAGTGCTGTGCGCACAGGCACTGGAAGCTGTCGCAAGAAAATGTGTGTAAATAGAAAAGAGGGATCAGCTGATCCCAGTACAGCCAGCATTTTTTCCATCAACTCCGACGGTTTGCCATCGCAGAGGCCGTTGAGGGACAGCAGGCGGTCCGCTTTCTCCAGTTCTGACAGTTCATATAGCTTCAGAAGGAATGTCTTTAGCGCATTGTACTTGTCAGCTGCCGGCGGATCCTCCAACAGCATCATCGCCCGTGCCGTCGTTGAAGCATCCAACGCCGCCACAACATGGAAGTACTTAGTTATATCCTGTGTTATTCCTCTCAGCTGGAATTGGGCTTCGATGTGTTGAAACCACGGCCGGGGATTATGCTGCCAAAAGTCGGGCAACTTGACGGTCGCAGCGTAAATGTTCGCTTGTAGCATGTTAGCGTCGTTAGCATTCGGCGCGGGAGCTTGCGGTTGCGCGACGCCGTTGTCTTGAGACATAACGCTAAATGCTGTTAACGTTACAAATGTTCTTCACAGGGTCACCAATGTGGCGATAAGAAAGTAGCGAGCCAGAGACGTGGTTCGAGTTGAGGTACTTTACTTCTCACTCACATAGCATTTACCAATAACAACCAAGTTAACCCGGAACCGGAAGTGGTATTTAACCTGTCCCCTAAACAGTACAACCCACACTCTTAAAGGCACAAGCCCACCTTGGTGAATGTCTCTTAATATAGGTCACCACAACAGTACATTTGTAATCAAATTTTTTTATTCACAGTATATATTTTAATCACTAACTGTATAATATTTAAATACATGTTTAATATATATGTCAAACTCAGACTTCCAAGGGATACAAACATGATAGAATGCAAGCACTTATTTCCATACATCAACATAAAACATTGAACATCATTATAAAACATTAAGATACTATATGCATATACAGTATAGAGAAGATAAAAGAAAAATAAATATGCTCCCCACTCTTTCCTATACCGATAGCCATGCTCGTACAGACTTTTTGAAGCCAGTTAACCTAGGGGCCTGTTTAATGCTGCTGGGCAGGCTGTTCCACAGTACTGCAGCTGAATAAAGGCAGGTCTGCTGGCCATACGAAATAAGTTTAAATCTAAAAGGGAATATGTTTGTGTGTCTCTACCTCTGGTTTCATGGCTGTGATTATTTTTGACATACAGTATTGGAAGTAAATGTATAGGTAACTTGGCACCTCCCCTTTATAAATCCTATAAACTAGGCATAATTATCATGGATACTCCTTTGTCCACCCTGAGCCACCCTAGGCTGTTGAAGGGGGGCTGGTCTAAATGTGTACGAGTGGGGAGCTGCAGGACTATCCTAACTAGCTTGTCCTGGGCAGTTTGAAGTCTAATTTCCATGTTGCTGGGGGCACTGTCATACCAGGACAAGCAAGCATAGTCGAAATGACACTGAACTAACACCCCTGCAAGTGCTCTAAGATACACCAACTGAGTGACAACTGAGCTACCTGTACCTTGAACGGTTGAACCCTTCCTGGTTTTTCTGTTTCCTTGAAGTAGAAAATAGATTCAGTTTATCCTATATGGAGACACAGTCTGAAAGCCACTGACTGACATCTCCTAACTCCATGCTAAGTCTACTTTCAATCGCTGCTTTGCTTTTGTTAGACATCCGAATCATCCGCAGAGAGGAGGAGATCACATGAGCAGGCTGACTGCATGTCTTTTATATATAGGAGGAAGAAAATGTGTACCACTCTTCATGTGGGGAGTGGTAGTGTGGCACCCTAGCGCCATCTATTGGCCAGCCGCACCTGGTGTGTGTGTGTGTGTGTGTGTGGTAGGGCTGGGCGATTAATTGAGTTTCAATTTCAATTACGACTTTGTCTTCCCATCATCACGAAATCAAGATAAAACGATTATTGTTCTGCATGCCGTGTTGCTCTCATTTGATCTTGTGTTGTAAATGCACTGGCTCCCCATTGCTGCACGAATCCGCTTCAAGGCCCTCGACCTGGCATACCGTGCGGCAAAGGGAACCGCTCCCGCCTACCTCCGGTCAATGATCTCTAACTACACACCCTCAAGACCCCTACACTCTGCATCTTCTGGCCATCTCAGACCCACTCCTATCCGAGCTCCGCGAGGGTCATCAAGGAGAACCTGCTTTTTCTCAGTCCTTGCCCCACAATGGTGGAATGAACTACCCACCCCAGTTAGGACAGCCGAAACCCATCCAATCTTTCGCCGTCGACTAACGACGCACTTCTTCAACCATTATCTGAAAAAAATATATAAATAAATTTAAAATAATCTAACCCTAACTAACCTTACTGTCATGCACTTACTGTCCTAATAAACTAACCTACACTTTAGCACGCAACACTTTGATGTACATTGTTACTCAGCTGATAGAGTTGTGCCCTTCCTGATGACTTGTCGTACAAAACTTGTAAGTCGCTTTGGATAAAAGCATCAGCTAAATGACTAAATGTAAATGTAAATGTAATGCAGAGCACCCTTCCTTCACAGCATTGCACTCCGCCCCTCCCATCTCAAGCCCAAACAGTAGTTTCAGCTTGTGTTGAACGACACGTTTCTCCTGTTATTTTTAAACGTTTTTGGTAACTTGCAGAAGATGACAGAAAGGCAGCCTGCCTTTCAGTCAAGAAGAAGATAAAACAAATCAATCAAAATGACCGTGATTATGATTTTTGCCATAATCGAGCAGCCATAGAGTATAAAGTAGTGAAGTTTAAATTATCTTTATTTCACCTGAATGGTTCACTCTTGAAGGCAAGGCGGTTGTATGAAAATAAATCTGAGAAAAGGCTTTTTCAATATTAGTGCACTTAACAGAGACAACTAAAGAACTCTATGTTCTTTTTTAGGTCATACTTACTGAATACACTGACAGCCTGGCCTTGAGGTAAGACAAGCTTGACATAGCCTGTGAGGTCACTTGGTTCAATCATCTACTCAAATTATGCCGTTCCTACCAAAGTGGCCCCCTTAGCAAGACACCAAACCCCAACTGCTCAAAAACAACACGCATAACATGTACGTTATGTTATAGTCATAAGTAATATATTTACTTATTGTATAAGTAATATATTTACATTTTGTCTTGGCGAAAGTCCAAAACAAACAAAGCTGGTGACCGGGAGTCAAGCTTTGATTGATTGATTGATTGAAAACTTTATTAACAGATTTCAGAATGGGTACTATACAAATCATCAACTAACAATGATTGTGGTCACGGATGAGTATGCTCACCACTACACTAAACCTCCCACCCACCCGGATACAAATACAGCAATCAGGGACGTGCACAGGACTTTAGAGGGGCAGGTGCTCAAATGTTGAAAAGGGCACTGGGCCTGTGCTATTTTTGGGGGCCCTTTTTGGGCGGGGAGAGGCCTTTTTATGCTTTTTAGGGGTTTTTGGTGATCAAATATTGAATATTGAACTATAATAATCAGTGCAGGAGCTTATCCTTATCCTTGAAAGACACTTTTATCACTGACTTAAAAGGACCATACATCTCCATAAATGTTCAGGGCGGAGGGAATAAGTGCTTACCCTACAGACCCCAAGTCTGTTAGGACAGCAGACTCGGTTGGCACTGCTCAAAACTTACCTTTTTAAAATAGCTTTTAAATTAATTATTATCTTTATTTCATTGTCTTATTTTTTCTATACATTTTACTTAAATATTTTATTATAATTTGTATCATTGTTTTGTGTAATTTTTTTTATCATTTTATTTTAATTTTTGAAATGTCAACATACTATTTAAATTATTCAAATGGATCTCAAACATGTTCCGTTGTGATGTCACAGTATTCTGTCATAATCAAACATTCTAGAACATTTGTGATGTCACAGTATGATGTCATAATAGAACATTCTAGAACATTTGTGTACAATATATATTCAACAATTCTCTCAGAAGATCTCAGATCTCAGAAGACAAGTGAAGATCCCACTTGTTGTTTCCGGCTATTTGTCTGTAAGCTTGCATATATTCTGTAGATACAATTTTAAATCCCCACATGGAAAAGGAAACAATGTCCTGTACAATCCTTAATGAGCTGCGTCTGGAGGGAAGGTTCTGTGATGTGGTTATTAAAGTCAACAGCACTGAGTTGAATGCCCACAAGGCCCTCCTGTGTGACTGCAGTGACTATTTCAGGTAAGTTTAGCTTGGTTCAGGTTAGCTTGGTTCAGGTTAGCTTGGTTAGTAAACAAATACCATACTGTACTTTTACTGTAAACAGCTACTATACTGTACTTCTACTGTAAACAGATACTATACTGTACTTCTACTGTAAACAGATAATATACTGTACTTCTACTGTAAACTGATAATATACTGTACGTATACTGTAAAAAGATACTATACTGTACTTCTACTATAAACATACTATACTGTACTTATACTGTAAACAGATACTATACTGTACTTATACTGTACTTCTACTGTAAACATATACTATACTGTACTTATACTAAACTTCTACTGTAAACAGATACTATACAGTCTAATTTCCCACGGGATAATAAATGTATTTCTATTCTATTCTATTCTATTTCTATTCTATACTGTACTTCTACTGTAAACAGATACTGTACTTCTACTGTAAAAATATACTATACTTCTACTGTGCTAAGACCCTATAATTCTACAGTGAAAATATATTACTACACAGGACAGAATGTTGCTTACTGTTTACTCATCAGACATCTCTATACTCTGCATCCCACAGAGCCCTCTTCACTCGCAGGAGCGACTCAGAGAAACCAGTCTACACAATCCCTGGGGTGTCCCCGGGTATGATGCAGCTCATCATAAAGTACGCCTACACACGCTTTGTGCTGGTGACAGCAGAGAACGTGGGAGAGCTTCTGATGGCTGCAGACCAGCTTCTCGTCACTGGCATAGTAGGAGCGTGCTCTGACTTCCTAGAATGTCTCTGGAAAACTGTGTCGGCATCTGGAGGTTTGTGGACATCTACTACTGCCCTGACCTGATGCGCAAGGCCTATCTCTTCATCGTGTGCCACTTTGAGGAGATGTTGCGCGTCTCACAGGAGTTTGTGGAGCTGTCCCTGCTGCAACTGGTGGACATCATCGAGAGGGATGACCTGAACGTGAAGAGTGAGGAGACGGTGTTCGAGGCCATCCTCCGTTGGATCGACCACTCCCGTGAGGAGCGTAAAACACGCATCCCTTTGCTGCTGCCCAAGGTAACTAATTGTATTACTGTGCATTACCTTAAAACAACACTAGGTTCCCTAGTACAGTGGTTCTCAAACATTTGGGTCCAAACTGTTCTCTAGCAACAGAAACCGTCTACAACCAATGTCTAAGTTGTACCCGCTGTCTGCTTGTCTCTTCAGGTTCGCATAGGCTTGATGAGGCCTGACTACTTGCTGAACAACGTCCAGAACAACCCTGTGGTGAGGGACAGCCACGACTGCAGGCCCCTCATCCTCAGCGTCCTGAACCCCCCTGGCTCCGACAGGCTCCCAAACCCCCTGACGCGCCCACGCCTGCCCCAGGAGGTCCTAATGGCCAACGGAGGCTGGAGTCAGTCTAATACATGTATGTACATGGAGGCTTACGATATCCGAGCTGGTGGATGGATGGACGTGAGCGTTGAGGCGGAGACGCCGGAGAGTCCCTGGGTTGGCCATGGCACCGCTTATCTCCACGGTCTGGTCTACTGCGTCGGCGGCTGGGACTGCGTTGAGCGTCTCAGTAGTGTGCGCAGGTTCAACCCCGTCACTCGCAGCTGGCTCCAGGTGGCTCCCATGCACTCACGCCGCTGTTGGGTCAGCGTGGTCATGTTGGGCGGCTGTATCTATGCCATGGGAGGGTTCGATGGACACGTGAACCTGAACACCGCCGAGCGCTACAAGCCTGAAACCAACCAGTGGACACTGATCCCACCCATGCACGAGCACAGGAGCATCGCCGGGGCAGCAGCCCTCCAGGGCAAGGTGGGTGGAACTGAGGGACACAGGGTGCTAGATGAACACAAGGAACGTTAGATCAGAAATCATAAATGTCTTTATTGCCAAGTAAACTTGCACATACAAAAGATGTGTCTGGGTCCTTTGGTGCATCAACATTAACAGACAATTAAAGTAGAATGAAATCAAATGGAATATATAAACTAAATTAGAATATTCTTTCTTATTACAGGTTTACATCTGTGGTGGCTTCAACGGGGCAGAGCGTCTGCTCACAGCTGAGTGCTACAGCCCAGACACCGACCAGTGGATTCTGATCGCCCCCATGAGCAGCAGGCGTAGCGGAATGGGAGTCGCTGCGTACGGAGGACAAGTCTATGTGGTAGGTGCACACGGACACAAATGCCTTATACTAGATATTTTTATAGATGTGTATCATTTGACTTTCAATGCTTCTGTGATGCCCTCATTTCCCTAAATGGATTAATACAGTGTCTGTCTGCCTGCCTGCCTTAACCACACACTAAAACATTCCTCTCATGTGTCCTGTCCTCAGGTGGGAGGGTTTGACGGTGAAAACGACCTGCATAGCGCGGAAGCCTACAGCCCCTTGACTGACTCCTGGAGCGCCCTGCCCAACATGCTCACCCCCCGCATCAGCTTTGGCATCGCGGTGCTGGACGACCTCCTCTTCGTGGTCGGAGGCTTCAATGGCTTCTGCACCAATGGCTTCACCACCGCTATCGCCAACGTGGAGCGCTACGACCAGAGCAGCGACAGGTGGACTGTAGCCGAGGACATGAAGATCCAGCGCGCTGGCCTAAGCTGCTGCATAATGCATGGCCTGCCTAACATGAGCCAGTACGCTGCTCCCCGTGGAGGAGCAGGAGGAGGAGGAGCAGGAGGAGGAGGAGGATGAGGAGCAGGAGGAGCAGGAGGAGGAGGAGGAGGAGCAGGAGGAGGAGAAGGAGGATGAGGAGCAGGAGGAGCAGGATGAGGAGCAGAAGGAGGAGGAGGAAGAGGATTAGGAGGAGGAAGAGGAGGAGCAGGAGGAGGAAGAGGAGGATTAGGAGCAGGAGGAGGAGGAGGAAGAGGAGGAGTAGGAGGAAGAGGAAGAGGAGGAAGAGGAGGAGGAGGAAGATGAGGAAGAGGAGGAGGAGGATAATGAGGAGGAGGAGGAGGAGGAGGAAGATGAGGAAGAGGAGGATGAGGAAGAGGAGGAGGAGGCAGCAGGGGATCCATCTAAGAACCTTAAACATTTATTAGACCAAAAGAAATCCCAAGAAGGTGGTGCATTTCTTTCTTCTAGTAATTCAGACAATATCGTTTTTTAGTTTGTGTAATGTAATGTAATATCTGTTTTTAGTTTGTGTAATGTAATGTAATATCGGTTTTTAGTTTGTGTAATGTAATATCTGTTTTTAGTTTGTGTAATGTGATGTAATATCTGTTTTTAGTTTGTGTAATGTAATGTAATATCTGTTTTTAGTTTGTGTAATGCACATAATATGGGAACTTTTATCCATATGGTTGAGCCTGTTAGGAATTGCACCCCCAACCCGAGCAGATTGCAGATCACTCTCTCTATATGGAGGTAAAAAAAGAAAATATGGTAAAAATAATTGGCATAAAAAGGGCACCCTATGTGTGCACATGCCTGCTAGCTGTGCCCTCCAGCAAGGCACCTCAGCTTTAACCGCTCCAGTGTTAGCTGCTCAGGGGCCAGTAGTAGTGCCTGACTATAGTGTCTTTATACCTGTATCACTGGACATATAAATGCATATTAAATCAAATCAAATTGATTTGTAAAGCCCGAAATCACAAGTTAATGTCCCCATGGGCCGGACAAGTCTTCTTTAAACTATTCAAGAAGAAACATCCCAATAAATCAAGAACAAAAAACCCACCATGAAATCCAATATTAAAATAAATAAATGCAACACTCCCAGACATACCCCAGCAAAGGTAAGTAAAACCTAGCAATAGGAAAAAAGCACCACAGGCGATGTGGAGGAGAGAAACCGTAGAAGGGCCATTCAAGGGGGGATCCCCCTTCATAGATGTCGGTGATAATAGTGTTGCTAAGGATGGGAGGAGAATAAAACAGGCAAATAGTTGGTATGTATGTACATATACGTGTAATAAAACACAAATATGTGCATGCAATAGCAACTGGGGTACATAAGAACATTTTTGAAACATTTAAATATATTACAACTCTGTACATAAATGTGATTAGCATTATACTCAGTAGAACACATGTATATATCGTATACCCAGCTTAATCACTATATTAATATTACTATTGCACTTTACTGTTACATTTGCACTGGGGTTGGATGCCACCCTTATTTTCATTGTAATGTACTTATGCTGTATGATGACAATACATTTCAATGTAATCTAATCTAACTGATACTATGACCTGAATGATGGTCCTAGAGGTTAGTGATTTGATGCTCTTTTGGTGTTTTGGCGATGGTGGCGTAAGAGAGTGCTGTCTTAACGTAAGAGAGTGCCGTCTTAACAGGTCATGGGAAATCTCCCATATAGGCATTGGATTGGGTGGAGAGCTGGTGACTGCATGCGAATGCCCTCGTATGCCCTGTGTATGGGGACATGGCACCCATATATAAACACACCTCTTCAATCAATATCTGAGATGCAAATACATAAATAACCTTAATAAATATAATATTTATATTGTAGTGGGTTCTATAGAGACATAATTCCCCATGGTATTGTTTTGATGTGTTGATGGGGCACTGTCACTTTAACCAACCCTTTATTCGCCAATGACGTGTTACCACGTCATTCTCCGCCATGCGTATTCTGCCAATGACGCCGTAAGGCGTCTTTGAGATCAATATTTCAAAAATCTGTGATGGCAATCATATTTCACCCCCGGAGACTTGAGATCTCCTGTTGATCTCCTCTCAACTCTCCAACGGTTCAAGAGTGCCATCTGGTGGCCGATCGGCGGATCGCCCAAACAGGAAGTGATGCGCCGGAAGTGGTGCTCATCCATATTCGGTCCGGGCACTCGCTATCGTTAGCGGGACTCCAGCTCGACACACTGGACAGTGATCCGTTGCCAATAACTCGATAAACAACATGATTTGGACGTATATATTATTATACATACTGGAAATGGATCGCATATATCAACATCCCATAATCGTGAACTTTCTGCTCCACGCTGACCACCTAACGGTCAGAGGAAGCTACGGTAAGTTTCAGCGTGATCTATGTATCGCCCATACTACATGAATGATTTAACGTCGGCCACGGACTTATAAACCCCCCCCCTCCGGTCACCAGCAGATGATGAGGCATGACGTTTAGGACCTTGTACAATTGAAATTTTTAATATGATGTCAATCGGTATCAAACTACATTTGATGATGTAATAATGTATTTATAGCTATAACTCGCGTTCTGCAGAATGCTGCAGAAAACGATAAAAACATATTTATACTTTAGACCGTATTTTACTATGAATATGTGAATGAAAAAGTAGAACGTTGCTACATCCTAAACGATAGATACTTGACGTTAAATGGGCCATAGTAATGTCAATTTAGCAATACAATTTAGAAAGTTATAGCCCTGCAAAGAAGGGGAACATCTCCATAGACTTACAGTGCTGGCAGACAGTGGATTAAGATCAGAATAATCCCTGGCAGATAAGGGAGGTTGGTTTTGGGGTTGGGCTGAGAGGAGACGCTCTGTGTGGGGTTTCATTGATAAATGTTTGATTACTACGAGCTGTCAGAAGCTAGCCCGGCATAGTTCTGACAGCTGTCACTATTACTGCGAAATAAATGACACACAGCTTTGTGTTGTCAACTGATAGAAATTGTGCGTTTCTCTATTCCGATGATATCTACAATATAATATATATATATATAAATAACTGTCTTTTACTAGTACCTTACTACTATGTACTATGTTACTATCCGTATACTACTACCTACCATGCTAATATGTCTATTATACTATGTACTCAGGGTGTAACACTCAAGTTCAACACTATTTGACGAACAATGCTACTGACCATAAGCTGCCAGAGATGCACATCTCCTGCTGACCAGAAAACCACACACTTTTCTGATAGTGGGGTGCCTGGACACTCAGTAATTTAAAATGTTTATGCGAAAGTTTCGTTTTCACTTCTAATTTGAAGATAAAGATCTATAAAACAATTTTGGCTTGAGTGTCAAAAAACCAGTTGAATTTAATAAAAATGTATCCAAAATGGCCACAATCGAAATCATGAATTCTTTAAAAACGTCTTAATGTTCACACAATTGCTGTGTAATATAATTTTGTATTGCTATTTTAAGTTAATACTGTGTGAGGAATCAACTGGAGTTCAAATATTGATGTTGAATATTCTGGTATGGCAAAAATCAAAGATGGCTGCAATTTCTGTATTTATTTCGAATTACGCTTCATAACTTTTATTCTATTGAACCTAGAATGGTGATGTTGGTGCCTGTACCTAGGTTTTCATGAATGAGTAATTGAATAAAAATAAAATAAACATGATTGGAGCATATATTATATCATATTTCACACAAATGAGACAATAAATATGTGGAGAACTAGAGTTAGATATGAGAACTGTAAACAACAGTTGATTGTGAAGAACAAACGATGATTGTGAAGAACGTCCTCATCACAAGAAAGGATCTGCATCTCAGCACCAATGTCAACGCCATGCCAAAGACCTGATGGAGGTGTTGCTGAGCAATGGGAATCCCTTTGAGGAGGGCAGTAAAGACCTGGTTACATTAGACAATAAGGTGTGTGAGTCTGCGGCTGTTGCCCTATCTGTCCATTGACTCGAGTTTACGGGACAAGAGCAGTACAACAATTTCAGGAAGAGTGCTTGAATCAAATGACAGACTTCTGACAGCACCGATCAAGCGAAATAACTTACTGTTGTTCCATGAGAAGAAAACACAGAAGAAGACAGCAAATAAGCTGAGAATGCAGCACTTCAAACATCATGCAGAGCTCTATGGGAAAGCCTTTATTGTGCTAGACACAATACACGTCAAGTCGAGATATTTCTGTTGACGAGGAGGTAGTTGCGCCAGGTGTAACAAGACATTTTCTCATTCCTGTCAAATAAGTTGTTAACAGATCACATCATTGCAGGTGATCAAGTCCACCATGTTGGAAACAGTCCATCAATGGATCAATGCAACCAACGAGGAAGCTGACACTCGTGTCCTATAATACATCTCCTCCACGCCCTCCAAACTTCATCACTTGGGAGCGTGCATACTGGAGATACAGATGTTTGTCGTAATCCTTCTGACTAATTTCCATCACATCAAGCCACTAACAGATACACACCCACTCAGGGACGTGCACAGGACTTTAGAGGGGCAGGTGCTCAAAGGCTGAAAAGGGCACTATACCTGTGTGTGTTTTAACCGAGCGCGCGTAGGGCACAAGTCCGATTTTTAAGGGCCCTTTTTGGGCGGGGGGCCCCCTTTTTATGCTTTTTGGGGGGTTTTGGTGATCAAATATTGAATATTGAACTATAATAATCAGTGCAGGAGCTCACTTATCCTTGAAAGACACTTTTATCACTGACTTAAAAGGCCCATACATCTCCATAAATGTTCAGGGGGAGGGAATAAGTGCTTACCCTACAGACCCCAAGAAGTGCTGTATATTCTGTATTGTTTAATATAAATGCATTTTTTATTCCAATCCCGATTTGTATTTTAGATTCCCAAATCCCATCGGACTTGACTTCTTCGTGTCCCTCAATGAGTGTAATACCAGCATTCAACTGTATGCGCCACAGTGGTTTCTATCATCATCATCATCACCACCCACGCTATGCATAAAATATATAGGTTCGTGGAGAGGCACGCTGAGGAGGCCGTGCAAACTGCAATGGAATATGGCGCATCTCTCTCTCTTTACCTAATATTTTTATTCTATCCTGACATTTTTCAGTTGGAAGGGCAGTCTATATGCGTAACGGATTTTTATTTATTTATTTATTATTTTCAAAAAGGGCACTTTTTTTACGAGGCTCAAAAAGGCAGGTGCTCAAGCACCCCTTGGGCTCTATGTGTGCACGTGCCTGACAGCAATACTATGATGATGATTCGTTTAATGGTTATAGTTAGGATCGAAAGTTAGGGTTATGGTTGAGGTTAGGGTTTGGGCGAGGCTGTCTGATACTGAACAATGTGTCTCGGTAGTTGTTGTGAAGGGCCAGATTAAAGCTGAGAATCTACGTTTATTGTTTTATATACCTTGTATATTATTTATATATATAAGTTATCTCCCTTTAAGCCTGCGTTTGAATCCTAGTAATATTCACTTTCCTCATTGGATAACGCCCTTGACGTTCTCGGCGCCAGACAACGCGCCCCTAAAGTCAGGTTCAAAGGCGAGTCTGGGCATGTTGGAACATGCCTGGTGCCGGCGCATTGATTCGAGACGAGAGCTGAGGTTTGGCACTAGAAAGCCACTTAAGTATATATATCGTGGAAGGCGCAGCAGCAGTAGTGTGATTCTAATGTAGTGTGAAGCAGTTCGTCTAAACAGAGTGTTGTGAACCTAACGTGCGAAGTGAATAGTAAAAGTGTCAGAGTTAATGCAGTAACGTCAAGTTCGACTTAGCTTAATGTGAAGTAAAGAGTCGTCATTTAGTGTGAATCGTGTTACAGCAGTTCGTTCGTGTGCGACATTACCCAGCAGTTCGTTCGTTTAGTAACTAGTGCAACCTTAGCAAGTGTGCGTGGACTTAGTAGTTAGTGCCAGTACACGAGGCGGGCCTAGTCTTGGACCTACTGGACATGTGCATATTGGAACCTATGGTGGCGATTGCAGAACCAGTATTGGTTGGATTATAGTGATTGTGGAATGTACTACTGTGGAGAAGAGCCTCGTTAATACCCACTGTCGTTTGGATTTAACCACCTTGAAGATCTTACCTCGGGCTAGCTTCGTGGACCGAAGCTGGCTGGCTATCGTCATTGCTATCGGGCAATTGGATTACAGCTATTGCTTTGTTGCTGAGCATTTGGATTACAAGGACTGGATCTATACGAGAACCCCTTTCTTCAATTGAACAGACTGAGTATCCGAACATTCTTTTTTCCTCCAGAGCTTACATCTCTGGGAGGATACCCCCCTGTCTCCAGCGGTACCATCGTTTGCCCACTATAGTGCCACCCTACGCCAGGCAGCGTTTAGTCCAGTATCCCAGCTTAGGAATTATTCATTCCAACTGACTTTGCTACTGACTGACTTTATTCATATTCTTCGCCATACAAGCGCGACCCTTAATTCCCATTCTGTACAATTGCTGCATAATAATAAATATTCAAAATGATATTTCTTTGTCACCGTGCCGTATTATTCTGAGTGTCTGCCATATTATAACTGTACTTTCTGGCAAGTAATAATAATGATAATTAGCAGTGGTTTAATCTATCACAATCTTTAATACAGTCAGGGTTTTGTAACCCCTCAGTTACAGTAGTCTTGAGGTAAAGGCACTTGCCTCCCATTTGATTAATGTATACTCAGTAGATAGTAAATTATTATAACACTACCTCTTGCATACTGCACCTCATGTGACACTGTGAATAATGTGAATATTCCTCAGCTAGTCAGATAGTAAATTATATTGACCATATTGATCAAATTGTTTACACTGCCTGTGTTGTCTTTTACTACCTGTATACTGTGTTGTTTTACTACCTGTACCCCTCCCCCCCTCCCCCCCCATGCTGCTATGATGCCTGAATTTCCCCAAGGGGATCAATAAAGGAATATCTTATCTTATCTTATCTTATGTGAGCATCCTGTGTTCGTTCCCCAGTAGGGGAACTAATATGTTTTCTGAAAAGGTTAAAAGCTAACTTTTAGCGAATTTTTAGCAGAAAACAAATCCACTCTAGTAATGTGTTGGATATTTCCCAGATCTCCACAGATCCCCTTTTTAAAATGTCCCTAAAATCATGAATCACAACTAATAGAGACACTAATTATACGGCAAGGTCATCGAATATTGCAATAGGCTGAACAGTTTAATCACTTTCCTGTTCTGATTCAGACAAGACAGCTTTCAAGGGAGACTTTCTTCATTCTGTTCACAGTCCCTCACTAGTACAAAGTCAATGTAACTCAACCACAGTAGAATGGCCTCTCTCTCTCATTGGCTGTAGCTAATTTCTTGTTCCCGACAGGGTCCAGATATTTAACATGTCGGGTGTCTATGATACATCGGCGAGTCTCTTGCGTCGCATCTTGGAACAATCCACACATAGCGGGCGAGTGCTGACGTGCACACGCTGAGCGAACAACCGACACAGTACATTTCGCAGAGTAAATTGTACTCAAACTGAGTACATTTGACTCAAACTGAGTAAAATGTACTCAGTTTGAGTAAAATTTACTCTGCGAAATTTACTTTGCAGTTGCGTCTGATCTGGGGCTTTTTGTTGGCAATCTCCAAAAGGCTGTGGGCAAGCACCCCAAATCTGGTATAATCATGGAGTCCGAACTTGTCATTAAATAACCATTCACGAGTTCAACCCACACAAATGACAACAGACACAAAGGATGAGTTTTACAGATTCCTTAGAAATCAAGTTTATTAGAGCAACAATGAAACAGCGTGATGCAAGCGGCTTGGGGAGGATGCACATGGAGCTGTGCGATTGGATGAGAGAAGGAAAGGAAAGAGAACCTTTCACAAGATCGCTGCCTCTAACCGTTAGAGTAGCCTATGAAAGAGGACGTTTCACAAGAGCGCTGCCTGTAAATGTTAGAGTAGACTCTGAAAGAGGACCTTTCACAAGACTGCTGCCTCTAACCGTTAGAGTAGCCTCTGAAAGAGAACCTTTCACCAGAGCGATGTCTCTAACCGTTAGAGTAGCCTCTGAAAGAGAACCTTTCACCAGAGCGATGTCTCTAACCGTTAGAGTAGCCTCTGAAAGAGAACCTTTCACCAGAGCGCTGTCTCTAACCGTTAGAGTAGCCTCTGATGTCGAGGGGGGTGAGGTCTGCACTGAAATCGTAGATGAGTTCCTTGGTTCATGTGGTGTTCAGTGCTAGGTTGTTCGCTGAGCACCATGCTGTTCGTTTCAGGACCTCATCTCTGTTTGCAGACTCATCCCCCCCTGTAATAAGTCCCACCACAGTAGTGTCGTCAGCTAATCTGACAATGATGTTCTCTGGGTGGGCTGGACTGCAGTCATGGGTGTAGAGACAGTACAGAAGTGGGCTCAGCACACAGCCCTGGGGAGCCCACAGAGCCGGTGCTGAGTGTGTGGGTGGAGGAGAGGAGGGGGCCAAGTTTCACAGTTGGCCGCCACCCCAGAATGTCCAGGATAATTGCACAGGAGGCTGAGCTGTAGTCTGTGTTCCAGGTAGCTCAGTGTGGAGTGGAGAGATACTGTATGGCTATGGCGTCGTCCATGGATCTGTTCGCTCGATAAGAAAACTGGTGTGGGTCAAAGGTGGGGGAAGGCAGGCTTTGATGTGGTGTAAGACCAGCCTTTCGAAGCACTTAGTGATGACAGGTGTTAGTGCCACTGGGCGATAGTCGTTGAGGCTGTCTGTGACAGATGTCTTAGGTACAGGAATGATTGTGGCAGATTTTTAGGCAGAAAGGGATACGATCACATTGGCCCGTGATTGATTCTACTTGGTGGAGTGGCCTCAGTGGGGGAGCTTATGGGAGAGAGACCCCAACAATTTGTGCATCCACCACCAATAACAAACGGATAAAGGGAGTGATATATGGTACTACTGGAGGAGGGATAATTGGGCTAGATGGAGATGAGAGGGGTTTGTTTGGATGTATGAGTTAGATGCGTTAGATGACTGGCGTCTCAGATGTTTAATCATGTTGGCCTCGGGTACGCCATTGTGGGCCGCTGTGTTCGCTGCTCCTATACGAAAGGAGTGGGATGATAATTGATGAGCTGGGAGGCCTGTACGATGAATACCGCCGAGATACGACCAGAGGGTGGTGTGACGAACGTGTAGGGAATTGTGAGAAAGTGTGATGAAAGACGTGATGCTGGAAAGGTTGAATGATGGAAAAGATGGAGGGAGGAATGGAAGGAGTGAAATGCGTTCCAGTCTGTCCAGTAGGAACCGAGGGTGCTCGGGGTGCTAAACCATTGAGGGTGTGGATGCGGGACTGGAGGATCAATGATAGGGGGGAGAGGTTTATGTGAAAGTGAGGAGAGAACAGGGAGGATCTAGAGTCAGGTTCGGGCCACTTGGGGATCCAAGGTGAAGAATCTCTGAAATTGGAAACCGGGAAAGCGAGTCAGAGATTGAGTTAGAATGACCGGGGATGTGGGCTGCACGGAGAATGAATTGGTGAGTGAGGGATAGCCAGACTAGATGGCGGATGAAGGGGCAGATGTAAAGGGATTGGGATTGATTGGAGTTGATGATGTCAGCTACTACTGTATTATCGGAGTGGATGAGAATTGATAGTTGGGACCATGAGCTCCCCCAAAATATGTGCAGTGACCAAGACTGGATAGATTTTGTGGAGCACTGATGATGCAGCACTTTGGGGAAGCTTGGACAACCCTGGGGCCACTGTGGTGAAAACCCCCTGCCTGTGTAGTACCCCCCGAATCCTACCAAGGGCGCTGTGTCAGTGTAGAGGTCTACGTCTTGGGGATGGGATATGAGATTGTTGTGTAAAATAGAGTCACACCGTTCCAGTGGGTTAGGAAGAGCGCCCACATGCAGAGATCCTCAAGGCAGGCACTGTTCAGCACCACCCTGCTGGACAGCTCCTGGGTTGCTGATGCCAGAGCAGAGTGTCCAGCAGAGGGCCTCGGACAGGGTGTATCTTGGGGCTGCTCTTGCATCCGAACGTGAGCCTGATGGCAAAATAGTATCGCTCCCGCAACCTCACACTGAAAAGGTGCCAGGATTCATGGCTCAGGGGCATGACTTTGAAGGCTGATGGTCGTGTCCACCTTTGCCAGCCACGCCCGCCTTTTCTATTGATGTGAAGGGAAACGTCACCTGGAAGGACGCGTTCCCGGTGGTCGGCGGAAATGGGGGCCGGCTGGAAAACTGGTGCAGAGGGACACGGATAATAGTATGGCAGTTAACCTATTAACATTCTTGCAAATATTTCATAAAACGCCTATCAAATGCATAACCAAAGTAAATCGAAAGCTATTCTTGAATAATTTGTAGCACATGCATAAGTCTGGTCTCTTTTGAAAGACTTTTTCAAAACTGACACTCACTTTGTCGGTTTGGTCTTATAACCCGAGATTGGAAGCACGTAATAGGTCTAGCAGGGTGTCAATCAAATGGTGGCCATTTTAGCTTTCAAACGATGTTCTGCTTCAGATATACAAAAACAATTGGACGCCGACAGACGACGGTAAATGTACTGTGATGTGGGCGGGCCGTCGGAATGTTAACAGGTCAATAGGGAGCGGGTTTGATTATGTGTGGAGTGGTTGGCTGTGGCGGGGCCTGGGGGAAGGGTGTTTTAGGGGGTCATGTGGGATAAACTGGCCATGAAATGAGGTAGGAATTAATGGGAAGGGGCTGGGCAGGTTGCCGGCTCCCATGGAGAGGAGGTTGTGTAACTGCCGCTGGAGTTGCGGTAGTGGTGGGGGGGAAAGAGGGGTGGAAGTACTGTGAGAGGTTGAGAAGCTGTGGGGGGTTGGGGGGTAGGAAGGAGAGTCAAATGGGTAGGGTATGGTTGTCTTGTACTTACTTGGGGAAGGTGCTTTGTGCGGTGGGGGCATGACAGTATGTGAATAGGAATACAATGTAAAAATGTCTATGTAAATAGGAATATAACGTCTGTATGTGAATATGAATATAATTTAGAAATGTCTGAATGTGCATAGGAATATAATGTAGAAATGTCTATGTAAATAGGAATATAATATAAATATCTGTATGCGAATAGGAATATAATGTAGAAATGACTATGTAAATAGGAATATAACAGAAATGTATGTATGTCCATAGGAATATAATGTAGAAATTAGTGTATGTAAATAGGAATATAATTGAGAAATTAGTGTAAATAGGAATATAATGTAGAAATGACTATGTAAATAGGAATATAACAGAAATGTCTGTATGTGAATAGGAATATAATGTAGAAATGTCTGTATGTGCAGGGGATGGGAGCGGGGTTAATGAAAGTGCTTGGTGCTACATTGGCGGCTGGAGAGGTGAGGGGGAACTGGGAAGTAGATGGGGGTAGAGGAGGTGGCAGGCTGTGGGAGAGGAATGAGAGAGGAGGGAGTCCTGGTCATTGATCAAGAGAACTCCCCTCTGCGCCAGCTCTTGTTGGATCCTCCCCACTGTCCAGGGTGTACCATGGCGTGGATGCTCTCGGCCCGGGAGCTGCACCCAGGCGCGGGGGATGGGGAGGAACTGCCGTGGCCGACGTGAGAGAAGCCACTCCCCCTCCTCCTACAGTGGGTTGCTGATGTTGTGGGTTCGGGGTTCGATTGGGCGGTATCGAATTCATCCGACGAAGGGTTGAGGTTTAGGAGATCCATGTTGCTTACCTCGTTCGCAGTTTTATCTCCGTGAGATAAAGCCTGGTAAAGAACTACTGCCGAAAGTGTCTATGGGGTATGTACTTCCCCTGGAAGCTGCCTCCGAACGGATCAATCATGACACAGTGTTCATGAAAATGCATTCCCCCCAGAAACAACCTCGTTATCGCCGCCTCGTCCAGCCTCACGCACGGAGATAAAACTGGGAACGAGGTTAGCCTCACGATACCCAAAAATTGGAACAGACGAGTATCGTTACGCCGACGAAACAAGTTGAGGATACCGGCCGAAGAAAAAGATGTCTGCTTCGTTCTTTGTTTCGCTGGGGACTATAAACAGATCTGGGCTGACCGGAACCGGTACGCCTGTACTTCCTGTACTTCCGTTTAGACACTTTAGGAGGCATATCTTGTCCAGCCTACTTTCCTGATTGATTGGCATGAGGGCCAATCATAGCACTTGCGATGCTGTGTTGCCCAACGGGCGGTTAGATGTTTTGGGGGCGGTGCACATAGGCTCTGCTGGTAGGCTCCTTGGCCTGGGGGAGGTGCACATAGGCTCTGCTGGTAGGCTCCTTGGCCTGGGGGCGGTGCACATAGGCTCTGCTGGTAGGCTCCTTGGCCTGGGGGCGGTGTACATAGGCTCTGCTGGTAGGCTCCTTGGCCTGGGGGCGGTGCACATAGGCTCTGCTGGTAGGCTCCTTGGCCTGGGGGCGGTGTACATAGGCTCTGCTGGTAGGCTCCTTGGCCTGGGGGCGGTGCACATAGGCTCTGCTGGTAGGCTCCTTGGCCTGGGGGCGGTGTACATACAGTAGGCTCTGCTGGTAGGCTCCTTGGCCTGCATCTGACGCTTGAGTATAACTTTCGCTTTAGAGTTCTGATGCGACACATGGATTGAAATCTGGCTTTCTGTGTGAGAATTGTGTTTTCATATTAAGAGTGTGACACCATTTAATATCTTTCATACACAATGTTGATTATGCTACATATTGTATGTAGCATAATAGGAAACTCATGTTTGTATAGGTTTTTGTGGTAATCTGCCTCATGTGTTAATAACAGTTTTATTTTTATATGATGTGCAGTAGTTTATTCAGGACCTTAGATTAGATTGGATTCGATTAAAATGTTTTGTCATTATACAGCACATGTTTGGCATCCAACCATAGTGCAAATGTAGCACTAAAGTGCAACAGCAATATACAACGTACAGGTGATTAAACTGGGTGAAAATATACAAATAAATACTACTGTGTGTAGCGCTAATCAGATGTATGTACAGAGTTGTAGTATAATAAATAAAGACAGTATGACTACTACTGGCCAGCAGCGTAACTATTAAGAGTAGGATATATACAGATATAGATATAGTAAAGGACTATGTGCAGGTAGGTACAAACAGGTGTGGATAGGTATGTATGAGGTGAGAATAAATAAATAAATAAATATATATGGTATATACAGCATTATTGTACATGCTATCATACAGAGCTATGGGATATATGCAGGTGTACAAGCAACTATATAGAGGGGTTCAGGTCTATTCAGACAAATATGGACATTAAATATAAACTGTTGTAAATGCTATCATACAGAATATATGGGTAGACAGTTCAGGGCTTAATTCAGGGCTTTAGACTGAATAAAATGGTTGCATATGCATATATCTTGGCATATATTTTTGGAAGGTATATGTTCATATTTGACTTCCACGATGTCGAATCTAGTTTTCTATGGAATTCCTAGGTTACAGTAATGATCAGTGATGGGAAAACTACTTGGAAAATGTAGTAAGCTAGACTACAAGTTACTCTCGATTAAATATAGCTCAACTACAATGGAAGCTATCCCCAGATAAATGTAGCGAGCTACACTACAAGAACATGGCAAAAATAGCTAGCTACATCGGCACTACTTTTTTTTTTCTTTTTTTTTTACTTCATTATCAAGTTTCCACCAAACAAATAGGCAGGCAAAAAAAATGCTCAGTTTGATTGTTTATTATAAAACTGAAACAAGCCCTCGGTCTGGCTTTTTGTGTCATCCTTTTAACATGAACTTGTATTATGTACAAAATCCAGGAAGGCACGTTTAGCTGGGTGCAGCCTCTACAAAAGAAAAGAAAGAGCTCATTTGGTTAATGTTTGATCAGTTTTTATAGTATAGTTTGTTGATTACTTTTGATGCAGTAATGGTCTTTTTCTTTTCTATTCTATCTTTATGTATTATTTATCCCTAAACTCTGCATCTTCTGGCTGCCTGATACCCTATCCTAGCTGAAACCTGCCCACTTTATCAACCAAAAACACTCTTCTTCAATATCTGAATTTTAACTAATAATAACTGTCTTACTGCATTTTACTATTATGCTACCATGTCTATATATGCCACCAACTATTATATGTATGTACTCAGAGTATAACACTCAAGCTCGACACTGCTAGACAAACAATACTACTTATCCTTGGCTGCTAGATATGTACCACTCCTGCTGACTTGTTGTACACAATTTGTAAGTTGCTTTGAATGAAAGCGTTAGCTAAATGACCAAATGTATTTAAATATGTAACTCACAAAACATTCCATGGCCCCAAAATCATGTGGGGACCCCCCCTGGGGGTCCTGACCCACAGGTTAAGAACCACTGCTCTAGGTGATCTTTTCCCTCTTAGTGTATGTACTGTATTTATGGTAGTTTGTTTTTTCTTTTCTCCACCCCCATAATATTGTTCATTTTCTACCTACAGTGAAACATGATAGCAGCTATCTGTTAGTTAAATCTGTTGAAAAAAAAGTGCACTGACTTGTGTGCTGTTTGGGAACAGTTGACAATGTTTATGTAAAGCTTTTCATCAGCTTACCTGAATATATGTGTTCTCAAGTTAGTGCTGGCCGTGTGGGACGTTGAGAGAAGCTTCGTTTTTGGCTGACACAATAAACACATATGTTTTAGGCGTTTTTTCAGTCAAACTCATAAATTTTTCCAGATAGGGCCATGGAGAGGCATTGTTGTTATTGACATCATCTTCATCAATGCCATCAGCCCTGGAAACATCGAATCCTTCTGCCATTTCACTACCACACTACAGACGGTTAACCGCCTGTAGTGTGGTAGTTAACGGGTTAACCGTCTGTAGTGTGGTAGTGAACGGGGTAACCGTCTGTTGTGTGGTAGTGAACGGGTTAACCGTCTGTAGTGTGGTAGTGAACGGGGTAACCGTCTGTTGTGTGGTAGTGAACGGGTTAACCTTATGTAGTGTGGTAGTGAAAGGGTTAACCGTCTGTAGTGTGGTATTGAATGGGTTAACCGGCTGTAGTGTGGGAGTGAAATGGTTAACCTTCTGTAGTGTGGTAGTGAAAGGGTTAACCTTCTGCATTGTGGTAGTGAAAGGGTTAACTTTCTGCAGTGTGGTAGTGACCTTCTGTATTGTCACAGTGAACTGGTTAACCATTTGGTAGTGTGGCAGTGAAATGGTTCAAAGATTAGCTAAAAACACTGGCCGAAGCTCATTACAATGTACTCACACGGTGAACACAAAACACTAAAACACTGTAATCGGAGAACCTATCGCTGCTGTGCAGCAGTCGTGTTACATCTACCGTCGGTTGCCTTTCGGAGGATGCAGAAGAACCGTTTGCTTTTTGCCTCCTGACATCCATTTTGTGTTTGAAAATGGGCAGCGGGTTTTGGTCGTGTTTCAGGAGCCCCGAGGCCACGGGGGCGCGGCCAACACAGTAGGAAGGAAGACTTTATTGTATATATTTCACCACGCCTGTGGCACAGACACAGTATATAGCTTCGCAGGTTGTCCAAAGTAAGGCTGTCGTGTGGTATACTGGGGTGACAGTGGCTCGGGAGGAAGTAGATCGTCGTCTGGTGATCCAGAAGGGTCCTGGTTCGATTCCCACTCCTCCCGGGCAGCGTGTCGAAGTGTCCTTGAGCAAGACACTTAACCCCCTAATTGCTCCCGATGAGCAGGTTGGCACCTTGCATGGTTGTCTCTGCCGTTGGTGAGTGAATGGGTGAATGTGAGGAACAGAAAATTGTAAAACGCTTTGGATTAAAGCTGCTATATAAATGCACCATTTCCCATTTATACTGTAGCCTATTCTGGGTGGAACGGGGGGAGGGTGGAGAGCTATGACAGACCTATGTAATCCATAGTATATGTTTATAATGTGAGAATCCCGCAAATATAGATGGTTTCAAAGCGACAAGAATAACTTTCTAAAAGTTTGTTTCCTGATAATTGCTATTAATGCAATAGTTGACAGGAAATAAATTTGGGTCCAAACGGTTCCCCAGCAACAGAATTCCAGTGAAACCGTCTGTATAGGCTTTATAAAAAAAAAGTGTGATATTATTGGTCAGGTGTGGGAGCAATCTCACAGGAAATGTATATTTGGACGACTTTCCTGTCTCCTTCCTCCGAGGGGCATGGTGTCTGATTTGACTGCTCTATTTCTGGCCTTCAGCCGTCAAGGACATTGTGTTTGTGTGTGTGAGAGTGTGACTGGTTAGTGGTTGGGTAGTGTCGTGAACCATGCTCAGGGTACAGACAAAACAAGGGAGACCACACAAGTACTTGAGGATTTTAAAGAAAAGTTATTTAATTAAGCTATGAAACTATTTACAACAAAGGAATTAAAGAATGAGTGGATCAGTAATATCAGTGGTGTAGTGAGTGCATGGATGAGTCAGTGTGTGCCTGTGTGGTGTGTGTAAGTGATAAGATGAGAAACAAACAAACGAAACAAAAGGTAATGACCAGCTTGGAGGAGAGAGACAGAAAACATTGAGAAGCCAGTCCTTTTACACAGGTGTCACTCCTCCTCCTGACACACCTGAATATGTGTGTCTGATTGCCAGGCTGTGAATGACAGACAGGTTCATTCAGATACCAAGGTATATCCCTTAATCAACCTGTAGGAGAGGGATGGGGTTGTCACAGTATAGTGAGGGATTAAAGAGAGCCCTATTGTCGCCCTATTGCTTTCTTACCAATGATGTTGCTTCAGTCAGGTTGTACAGACTGTAGGAGCTTGACCCCATAGACTTTGCATTGGCTTGTGGCTGCAGTCAGTATGAGGAACAGCATGGGTTGTGCTGGGAAAGGACTCTACCAATAAAAATCATTGTTAAGTAATAATACAAATAATCCTATTGATGATTGATTACTAATAAATTGTATTATGTAAAACTGCAGCGAGAATACAGTCTGACTATAATCAGAAAATATGAAAAATATTTGTATTTGTTGTGCTAATTTGTTGCACTGTTCAGAAACATGCTTAAAGGAGATAATCTAATTACACCCACGCACAGAGCGCTGTGAAGGGGACATTGCAATCACTTCTGTCCGCATCTGTCTGTCCGCATCAGCCATAGTTCCTACTTGGATAGCATCAGGGGTGTAAAGTACTTGAGTAATTGTACTTCGTTACAATACTTAAGTACTGTTTTGGGGGATTTGTACTTTACTCGAGTATTATTAGGTTTGTATACTTTGTACTTTTACTCCATTACATTTCAGAGAAAAAATACATACTTTTTACTCCTTACATTTAAAATGCAGACCTACAAAGTACAAAGTACAAATCTCACAGGTCCAACCATTTAATTAGTATATTTTAATTGTTTATCTGGCCGAACTAACGTTAACGTTATTAATCCTGCGACCGGAGGTAAACAGCCAATCAAATCCCCATCAATGGAAAATGAACCCGCCCATACCCATGCTGATTGGTCCTTGTGCAACACTAGAAAGCAGGGATCTTTGATTAAACACCTGCTATCAGAAGAATAGACAGTCAGATCCGCATTATGCTGTGGTTAATATTGTGATATTATTCAGGGTACTCCAGTATTCTGTCTTCTGTCTGTCTTCAGCATTGTCTATCGCAGAACACATTCCATTGTGGGCAGAGTGTATGCTTGGTTTCATTCCAGCCTTGCCAAACACCAGCTGATGATTTCACTAATTGGCTCACCTCTTCAACTAACTCACCTGGTGCAATGCATAGTTAAAATGAAAACTTGGCCCACGATGGAATGAATTTGAGACCCCTGGTCTATCCCTTTCAAAAAAAAATTACTTTAACTTTTTAGTACTTAAGTACATTTAAAAGTAGGACTTTTTGACTTTTACTCAAGTGTGTTTTTAGCCAGATACTTTGACTTTTACTTGAGTCAGATTTTGAGACGGTACCCATACTTTCACTTAAGTATAATTTCTGGGTACTTTTTACACCCCTGGATAGCATATGGAAACAGATTGACAGCATGCCAATGACAGCATGCCAAGGACCTGCATTTTTTAAATATTATTCCAATTGGTCAACGACAAGTATTTTATTTTAATAAATGTCTACCATTGTCCATTGAAATCAATATTCAGGATAAAGTTACACCCTTTGAAAGCACAAGGGTGATACTTATAGTTTTGCTGGTCTGTGTGTCTGTGCATCTGTTCTCGCCATATCTTGAAATGTAATGGCCGGATTGCCATATTTGAGTGACCCCATGACCTTTCTTCTAGCGCCACCATCAGGCCAACATGTTCAGTCTTTCTGCAACATATCCTGACCAATACTGGCTGGATTGCCATGAAATCCACCACACACATTCATGATTCCAAGAGGAAGAAAACTGACCCCTTGAACGTTGCTGTAGCGCCACCATCGGGGGGACATTTTAAATGAGTGTGTCTCCTGACCCATTGCTGTGAACATTCATGACCCCTAGAGCAGGGATCCACAACCTTTTTTGCACCCTGGAAACCTCTTAACCTGCAAGGGCCCACATGTGGGCCCTTTTTAGGATGATTTGACCACCGGCACCTTGGCGACCAATAGTGGCTCGCTGTGCATATTTTGTAATACAATATATAAATCGAATTAAAGCCCCATTTGTAGCCTGTCGATAGCCCTTTCAGGTGATCAAATCCGTTCAGCGGTTCTCGAGTTACATGCCGATATTTGAGGGTTGTGCAAAGTATGCGGTATTGCGCAAAATACCACTCCCGACTCTTGGGGCTCTAGTTCTTTCAATCATTTGGCAAGCTCGAAAATGATTGAAGAGGGTTGTAGCCAAATCAGGGATCTAGGTGAAAAACTCACAAGCTAAAACAGGAAGAGAAAAACCGCAGAATGAATTGAGGTCTATGAGAAAACTGAGCTTTTCTTTTGTACACAGTTTACCTAAATCACTCCTAATCACTCATTTCTGAACGGATTTTAGACATGCACTACATAAGGCTTCAGGCTATGGATCTCGGGAGTTGAATTTCTGGGGAAATACTACTTTTGGACTACTAACTACTACAGAAAAACTTGAGTAACAAGTTTTTCTACAACTCAAGTTCAGACCTGTGTTACTCTATTTCATTAGCACTAAAAGTGATCGTTCTTTATTGTATCGTAAACTTCAGAATGTTATCTTTCAAAAGAGACCAGGCTTATGCATGTACTAAAAGTATAAAGTATAGTATTTTGGTTTGCAGAAAAGGTATGCAGTCCTCAAAAACGAAAACAAAAATGGCCACTTATATTGACAAAACCTTGTTTGTGTGTGTGTGTGTGTGTGTGTGTGTGTGTGTGTGTGTGTGTGTGTGTGTGTGTGTGTGTGTGTGTGTGTGTGTGTGTGTGTGTGTGTGTGTGTGTGTGTGTGTGTGTGTGTGTGTGTGTGTGTGTGTGTGTGTGTGTGTGTGTGTGTGTGTGTGTGTGTGTGTGTGTGTGTGTATGTGTAGAATTTTCAAGGTCCAGTAGTGAGGTTTGTTACATGGAGACGGGTTCTCAGACAGTCCAGGGACGGAGGTCGCAGAGTGTAGTCAGACAGGCAGGGGTCGTACACAGAGTGGGTTCTCAGACAGGCAGTAGCACACAGCAGGGTCCTCCTTCCAAAACAGATCATACACAGCAGGGTCCTCCTTCCAAAACAGATCATACACAGCAGGGTCCTCCTTCCAAAACAGATCATACACAGCAGGGTCCTCCTTCCAAAAACAGATCATACACAGCAGGGTCCTCCTTCCAAAACAGATCATACTACACAGAACGTTAATGTTCTCTCTACTCACGTCCACCATGGATTTGCCGGTCAAGGTTCTCCAATCTTCTCTGTCTGTTTGCCTTTTTTTTCATTTTTTTTCAATCAGCGCGGTAACGCTGATTTTGGAGATCGATGTCATACTGTGACACTGAATGATTGGCACTGACTGACGCTATCTGATTGGCCACTGACATGTTTGCCCAATCGCGTGACGAGCTGTGTCTTTGCCCATTTCCTCGTCAAACAGCCTGCAAACTACCTGGCGTTCTATCGCCATGCTCTAAGACAAACTCTAACCTTAACCAACTTCGAAAGAGTGCCTAAGCTTAACCGTCGAAAGAACTTGCCGTCAGCCCGTCACGCTCTAAGACAAACTCTAACCTTAACCAACTTCGAAAGAGTGCCTAAGCTTAACCAGTGTAGAAACAGGCATCGGCCAATCAGAGAGCGTCTTGCCAGAAATGCGGCTAGGTTTAGAAATAACGCGACTAGGGGCCTCCACACTACACACTAGTACTAGTACTAAATACCTATATGTCCCTATGCCATAAATATCATGTATGTTGTGTATGTCATAAATGTCTATATGAATTGAAAATGGGGGACCCTGATGTAAACAAGACAAACATCTTTCTCTGGTCTGCATCCCCTTAACAATTGTGTGTATTGAGCCGTACTGTATTGTACCCATTCTGCAATCTGTTAAATACAGTTTTCATTCATTCATTCATTCATTCATTCATTCATTCATTCATTCATTCATTCATTCATTCATTCATTCATTCATTCATTCAGTAAAAAAAATAAAAGAGATACGAAAAAATATATATAATCAGATCCTCATCCAGCGTTTACTTTCACAGCATCTATAGTGACTACTAGTATCATCTCATCTCTTCTCTATCTATTTTTATTAAATTTTTTGTATTGCAAATAAAAATATGATTGATTGTTTGATAATGAGGGGTGAGAGACGTTGAGTCTACGTGACACTGACGTCCAGGTCCAGGGGTCACTGTCAGGTCAGGTCAGGTGACCACTGATCGCGAGAATTGCACTTGCAAGTTGATCAAGTAGGCTAAGACTCGTCTCGAGTAGTACTGTATGATCAATTGAGACTGTGAGTGACACTCAAAAAACATGGATAAAAAAGTTAAACGGTGGGAAAGCGGAGCTGCTAAGTTAAAGTCTAAACAGGAAAGGGACAGAAAGAGCGCGTTACTTCGGCAAAGCATACCAACTTTTTTCACCCCGTCAGGTAAGGCTAGCCTGGCTAGCACTAGTAGCAGAAACGTTAAAGAGGCTGAGCCAGGCGCCGCGGGCAGAGAGGACAAGAATGCTAACGTTGTTATTATTATTGACGCTAGCGACAGAGAAGAGGTTCAAACTGACACAAAATGTTGATTTATTCATTATGATCTGTTTGAAAATTAGAAATATAGGCCTCTCTCTTATACATGCCTCCTCCTAATACAAGCCTGGTATCCACTACCGTTGAAACAAATACAAGCCGGGGTTACTATTAGAGGAATTACTGTATTCTATATATTTTTTAAAGTGACATATAAAAACGCCACTGTGCGTGCGTGCACGTGTGAGTGGGGGGGCCTCCACAAGAATCTGGCCCAGGGGCCTCTGAAGTCTTAATCTGGCCTTGGCCGTGGTCCGTAAATTAGACACAGGTGTCGTTACTCGTTACGCCGATTGGGGCGGAACTCCAGATATGGGCTTCGGGCTGATTGTTATACAAGCCGGGTTCGTCACCGGAACTCCTAATATGGGCGTAGACACGCAGTGGGAAACACACATATCTGTTCTCTACCACCTCTCCTCTCCTGCTTCTCTGTCAGTGCCGCCATATAGTAGTAGTAGTTTTATTCAGTCATCACACACAATACAATATGCACAATCATTCAACAATCTTTGATTTGGCAGTGACTGAAAAGGTACAGACTGAAGCATACTGCTTATACATGCCTATCCTATATTCTTAACAAAATTAAGACTCCAAAACAGTATTCTAAAAGAAAATAACAAAAAAATAATTATTCACATTAAGTAATCTTCAAAAATAGCTATACAAACCATTTTCTTAAAAACCAAACGTGAATTACTCATTCTTAAATGTATCAGCATTGTGGTCATAGTAACCAGCCTTATGAAGGCTCCGAATGGCCCGCTTTTGCAGTAAGACTATCGGATTTACAGTCTTTTTAAATGTCAACCCCCATTCTTCCACACAGTAAGATATGTAAGGAAGTATAAGTGAGCAGTAAATGATGTACAAGCCTTTATGGTTTAATATATCCTTACATTTATACAGGATTGCTACTGACTTAGATATTTCCCCTTGAATATAGTTAATTATAGTTGTTTCCATGTTAATTTCTGATCAATAACTACCCCTAGAAATGTAATCTCAGAAACATTGCAACTCAGCAACGTCACTGGACAAGGGGGGAGCCCTGTGCTTGTTTCCCTGCAACAACAGAGCGGTCATGGGGTGACAGGAGACGGCAACGCCCAAAGGATGTTCCTCATGTCCAGTCTATTCCACATAACTTTTGGAAACACTGAATATCGCAGGGGTTCTCAAACTTTTTTATACCACGACCCCATTTTATTTAGTTATTTTTTTGGCGATCCCACACTTAATGTATCGCATAATTTCAATGTGGAATTAAGGAATATCAAAATAAAAGCACACATTGTTGAACTTGATCATGCATATTTATTAGAAAATCTAATTACAGCACTATGCTATCAATACACATTTATAAAACAATTCTGTACATACATCTGATTAGCACTACACTCAGTAATACTAATTTGTATATTTTGTGCCCAGTTTAATCACCTGTACATTGTATATTGCTGTTGCACTTTACTGCTACATTTGCACTCTGGTTGGATGCCAACCTTATTTTCTTTGTACTGTACTTGTGCTGTATAATGACACTACATTTGAATCTAATCTTAATTTAATCTAAAATTATGTTTTGTAATGGGAAATATTAAAGGACTAAACAATGAGCCGTTTACAAATCATTCTGAGTCATTATTAATAATAATAAGAACGTTTATTTCACTGTGGCCACAAATGAAAGGACAGTTAACATATTAGCGTCTGGCCATAGACTGACCCAGAGCGCTGTTCAGACATATGTTAAATACACAGTCGTCAGACATAACATAATATCAGATATGATGATGAAGGTAAACAAAAATGGTTCTCAGTCACTGGGAACAACAACAAAAAAGTTATGGCTGGGGGGATGTCGGAGTTTTCTTAAAGAGACATACACACATTAACCAGTCAAGCTGGTCACACTGAAAGTCACGCTGTATAACATGATGTCTCAACACAGATCTATAAGAACATGATAATATATTCCACGACAGTTTTTACGAGTCATGTTTTTACATTTTATAGATGTTAGTCTACTCAATTTACCTTTACATGGAAGTCAACAAGCACATTAAAGGGATAGTTCAATTGTGTCGATTTAAGTTCTCATTCAAATACATGAAAATCTAAATGAAAGAAATCCTGGATTATTTTAGCGATCCAATTTCTAAGCAAACAATTACATTTTGCGCTCCTGACTCCTTAACTTAAGCCATTTTATATGTGATTGCAAATTCCCCGAAATTCTACTCTCAGTTTCCCGGCTTAATTGCTCTAGCATCCACACGGAATAATCCACACAGCAGGAATCATCTAAATACAGTTTGTAAATCTGTCAGCTCTGATAACAACCTCAGATAATTGCCCAATTACAGGATAGAAGTCACACCTGAGACAATTTATCTCATTTGGATATCTGGGACTTTTCTCCTCTCCATCTCATTTTAGCTCCGAATACCAGGAGGTATAAAGCAACCCAGCTATTAACCTGACTGTGAAACGGGTGTAATCACAGCTGCTACTTTTAACCTGGCTTTATACAGACATTAGCTTCTCTCCTCTGGTGCAAAGATGCGTCACAACAAGGGATCGCTGTTTGCTTTCTGACTGGAAAAAAAACAGAGAGAGAGAGAGAGTGGGGGGTGGGGGGGGGGGCGGATAAGAGAGAAAGAGAAAGCATGAGGTAGAAACAGGTTTGTTGAATCAAGCATTAGTGCTGGAGCCATGCAAAGTACTTCACACCTAAACTCTGCTTTTATCTGCTCACTGAGGCCATGGTTAGACTGGTGTTTTTGTGGCGTTTTTTTATACGTTTTTGAATACGTTTCATGTCCCTATTACACAGAAATGCGTTTTTTGGCGTTTTTTTGTGGATACGGCTGAAACGCTAAATTGTGTTTGCGTTTTGGAGAACCGCTAAAAAACGCGCCGACAACAGCGTGTAGTCTGCATGAGCCGTTGTTGCGAAAACGCCCATGCGCAGTAGATACCATCTGCGTGCCCTTCCGGTGACAACAGAGTGTGTGTGTGTGTGTGTTTGGGACAGAGGCAGAGCTGTCCCAAATAGCTGCAGCTACCATGTGTTGTCAAGTTATTGATATAAGGATCCCAGTCCAAGCTACAACAGTCTGCATTCCCTTAACAATTGTTTGTATTGAGCCATATTGTATTGTACCCATATGCAATATGTTAAATAAAGTTTACATCCATTCATTCTGCTAGCATTACCGATTGCATGAGCAGCTGGCTAACGTGAGCTATCAGATCCTGTTAGCTCAAAGCTCCTCTTTCAACTTAACAAGCATTAAACAAAATGGCCCAGTCATCTATTCACCTTTGTTTAATACACACAGCGTTGTCTCTAATGTTATCTAACTACTGATAGCTCTCGATATCATCAGTTTGGTGCTGGCTAAATAGCGTGAGCTAACGTTAGCTTCTAGCCATAATGCTATACTGTTATAATGGCATACTCCATTGACGTTAGCATGCAGCTAACAATGCTACCGATCTTTTTTTAGACTAAACTATCCGCTCTTGGTGGTCACTTGTGTTGATGTTAGTTTTGTTTCATCAACAAATGACAGGCAGAACACACAGTGAATGTATCCGTTTTGTTTATTGCACTTTTATTAGGCTTTTCTGAAAAAGAATTGCTGCATTGAGTAAATAGGCAAGATGGTGGCGCCCATAGGCGTCTGCCTTGTTGACATTTTCTTTGCTGGAGCTACCAGGAAGTGTATTGGCACATTCAAGTTCTGATTGGTTGAAATTGCCTTCATGTTCGCCACCTACTGCCACCTACTGCGTTGGCAGTGTACTACATCAGTGTGCTCAGGTGACAAAAACAAACAAAAAAACGAAAGTGTGACTCGAGGCGCAGGACGTCGCGGCGAAACGCATATGACAATGAAACGAAAATGAAACGAAAGGTGTAACCGCAGCCTGAGTCAGAGGCCTGTTGTTAAGCATCTGGAAAGACACTGGAAACTAATTATTCTGTGCAGGCCCGTGCATAAGGTACAAAGGGTGCTTGAGCATTGTCTGGCCTTTTTCCCTCAGAGTAAAAAAGTGCCCTTTGTTGGCTGGTTAAAGGATCAATAGGCGGCTGCTGATTTTTGGCAACATTTTAGATTTATATTTTATACATTATATATTGACAGCAATCAATAGTAAAAAAAATACATTTGACACCAAAATAAAAAATAAAATCAGCAGCCCTCTTTAATTGTATTTAATTAATTTTCTATTGGTATTTGTTAAGTTATGTGCTCATCTGTCATATGATTTATTTTAAGTTGTGTAACTTCATTGGTGAGAATTGTTTGATTGTATATTGTATATTTTAGTACCAAGAGTTGTTTTTCTGTGCACTTGTACTTCACCACACATCACTACCTCTGTGATTGCTGTGTTAATCCATGAAACAAGAGCATGCCATGGCAGCTGATGTGTTTCCAGTGCTACGAGTCAGAGACAATACATATATTGCTATTTGAAAATATCTACTGTCTGTGTAATTCTTCCTTGAGAATACCTGGCGGAGAACGCAGCACCTAATAACACAACAAATTATATCAAATATGCGCTAATTATAGACACAAAATGATGCGTTTTTAAGTTTAGAGATATTGCGTACTCCCCCATCATACTGTATGCCTCACACATAGCCCTTTTAAACCGCCCGGGCTCCAGTTCAAGCTCCAGCTCCGCTCTGAACCCTCTGAACCTTGGTGCTCTCTGGCGAACCACCCCGCGTTTACACCCATTTAAGCAGAACCAACATTCCGCCGTCTCCGTCATCAACAGGGGCGTTACTCAGGTAAAATATATAAAAATAATGCGTGGAGAGCGAGCCTCAACGCGCGAGCGCACACACAAAATAATACACGCACACACACGCTGTATATGTTTGAAATGAATCGTTCCAGCAAAGTAGGCTTCTATTATTCGAATTACTTGTTTTAATGGGTATCATATAGTAGTAAGTCCTACTGTAGAACATGACATATTAGCATGACATCTGATTTATTAATGTCAATAATGTAAAGTGTAAAGTGTAAATGATGGATTAGTCACTAGCAATTCATGACAGCCTGTTTAGCTCAGCTGGTTAGAGAGCTGCCTGTGGAGCGTATGGTGCCAGGTTCAGATCTTGGTTACCTTTTTTGTCTTTTTTGTAACGTTAATAAATGTATCCACTCTGGTGTCCCAAAAGGACAATAACACTACCTTATGCATAGTGCAACATATGTGAATACTGTGATACTGTGAATACTGTATATTTCAGTTAGTTAGATAGTAAATTATATTGATTTATTTGTTTACACTGCTTGTGTAGTTGTTACTACCTGTACCCCCCCCCCCCCCCCCCCATCCCCCATGCTGCTATGATGCCTGAATTTCCCTAAGGGGATCAATAAAGGAATATCTTATCTTATCAACCAGTTCAAGTTCAAGTTTCCTTTATTGCCACGCAACCAGGTTGGTGGTATTCTTGTTCGGTACAGGCCAGGGTGGATACATAATACAGTACACAATGTACAACATGACACAATAAATACAGCACAGCACAACATAGCACAATATAAACACATAAACACAGAGAAGAATCGGATGGTTTTGGAAAGGATGGACTTAAAGCGCCTACCTGAGGGCAGGGGCTGAAACAGGGGGTGTGCTGGGTGTGAGGGGTCCTTAGCTATTTTTCTGGCGCGGGTGGTTGTGCGGGAGGTGAAGATGGAGTCCAGGGAGGGAAGGTCACATCCTGTGATTTTGGAGGCCTTGTTGATGATGCGCTGACGTTTTTGTATGGATAGTTTTTGTGCAGAACCGTACCAGACTGTTATTGAAGAGGTGAGTATGCTTTGTATGATGGCGGTGTAGAATTGGACCAGCAGGTGGCGTCTGACCCTGTACTTCCTCAGTTGCCTGAGGAAGTACAGGCGCTGCTGGGCCTTTTTTTGTAATGTAGGTGATGTTGGTGTCCCATTTTAGGTTATTGTTGATGTGGGTGCCTAGGAATTTGAGTGAGTCCGTCAGAGTTATGGATTGGTCAGTGATTGATAGTGGGAGTTTGTGTGTTTTGTTGGCAGATCTGAAGTCTATGGCTATTTTTGTAGTTTTGGAGGTGTTGAGCAGGAGGTTGTTGATGGAGCACCATCTCGCTGCTCTGTCCACCTCTCGCCGGTATGAGGTCTCGTCGTTGTCTGTGATCAGGCCGAGGATGGTGGTGTCGTCTGTGTCATAGTATTGTTAACTGACTACAAGAGGAGTATACGTTACGACATGTTTACGACAGTTACAGTAAGTGGGAGTGGCGCGAGAGGCAGGTATTGTTGGGATTGAGGAACCACCTGAGGTAGTAATAAAGCGTCTTGTTTACCAACCAACTGTTCCGTTGTCCGTTAATATCTAAGATATTACATGGTGTCAGAAGTGGTCGAGGATGGCAAAGTTTCAACCACCAGAGAGTTTTTGTTTCGAGAAACCCGCCGAATGGTCAGACTGGAAGAAACGGTTTACACGGTACAGGACAGCTACTAAGTTGGACAAAGAAGAAGGTCCAGTTCAAGTAAGCACGCTGGTGTATGCGCTCGGGAAGGAAGCAGAGAACATTCTCAGCTCTTTTACCTACGGGGAAGAGGAAGATGACTCGCAGTATGATGTTATACTGGCGAAATTTGATGCATATTTCATCCCGAGACGCAACGTTATACATGAACGGGCGTGTTTCAACCAGAGAGTGCAGCGTGCGGGAGAGCGTGCAGAGACATTCATCCGCGCACTATATGAGCTGTCGGAACATTGCAACTTCGGAACGGCTCGTGAGGAAAACATAAGAGACAGAATCGTGGTGGGGATTCTAGATAAGGGTCTGTCTCAGAGGCTACAGCTGATCCCTAACCTCACTCTGGAGATGACTGTACAAGAGACGCGTCAATCAGAGGAGGTAAAAGCTCAAGTTAACCAGCAGGGGGAGCAGGCTTACGCTGTGCAAGAAGTAGCACAACGGCATAACAGAGGTGCAACACAGAAGTGGCGGCACCCACAGAGAGAGAGGCGCCAGGAGAGAGAGAGTGAGAATGACCACAGGAAGTGCTGGCGGTGCGGCAAAATGCCACACAGTCAGCAGGATGACTGCCCAGCAAGGAGGTCTAACTGCAATAATTGTGGGAAGAGTGGACACTGGGGAAAAGTGTGCAAAAGCAAGCAGGTGAGGGAAGTGACTGAGGGTGAGGGATCAGAAGATGGACAGTATTATTATCTGGGCTCAGTTAATAGCATACCTCAAAATGATAATGAATGGACAGTCACATTAGAGATTGGCAGCTCACCTGTAGAATTTAAAATAGATACTGGAGCCGATTGTTGTATCATAAGTGAAACTGTGTACAAAACACTGGAGCCAAAACGGGTCCTACAGAGGCCAAAGAAGGTGCTGAGTGGTCCAGGGGGTGGATTGAACTGTTTAGGGCAGTTTATGACTCAGACCAGCTACAAGGGGAAAACATACACATGCAGGCTCTATGTCATTAGGGGGCAGAGTGTGAATAACCTACTCAGCAGGCCAGTAGCTGTAGCTATGGGGTTAGTAAAGCGAGTGGGCGAGGTCAACACCAGTGAACAGGAGTTTGGCCTACTGAAAACACAGCCTGTGAAGATAGCTCTAAAGGACAATGCCCAGCCCTATGCAGTATGCACAGCACGCCGGGTCCCCATACCGCTCCTGAGTGCAGTGAAAGAGGAGTTGGAGAGGATGGAAGCCAACGACATCATTGAAGCTGTGACTGACCCAACAGAGTGGTGCGCACCCATGGTGCCAGTCCCGAAAAAGTCTGGAAGAGCACGCATCTGTGTGGACTTAAAGAAGCTTAATAAGGCTGTCAAAAGGGAGAGATTCATCTTGCCGACATCAGAGGGGATGGTAGCTCAGCTCAGCGGCTCCACAGTCTTCTCATCACTTGACGCAGCGTCAGGGTTCTGGCAGATCCCACTGGACAAAGACAGCCAGAGGTTAACCACCTTCATCACACCGTACGGAAGGTACTGTTTCAAACGTCTTCCCTTTGGGATAAGCAGTGCACCTGAGATATTTCAGAGGAAGATGGTGGAGACGCTGGAAGGGCTGGACGGCGTTGCCGTCTACATGGACGACATCATCATCCATGGCAGCAACACCAGCGAACATGATGAGCGGCTGCAGAAGGTTCTGGATCGGCTAGAGTCTGCAGGCCTGAAGCTGAACGATGAGAAGTGTGTGCTGAGAAAGGAGGAGCTGCACTTCCTGGGTCAGGTGATCAACAAAGATGGTGTACGACCCGACCCAGCCAAAGTGTCTGCAGTCAGCAAACTGGAACCACCAGAAAACGTGCAGGAACTAAAGAGAGCACTCGGCATGATCAATTACCTGGGGAAATATATTCCAGACCTCGCCACAGTGGGCCAGCCACTATATGCACTGTTAAAAGCAGACTCAGTGTGGATGTGGGGTCCGGCGCAACAAGCAGCCTTTGAGCGAGTTAAAGAGCTCCTCACAACGTCACCTACCCTGGTGTACTATGATGTTAACAGGAGCACAGTGGTCTCAGCAGACGCAAGCAGTTATGGGATAGGCGGTGTCCTGCTGCAGCTCCATGGCGAGGACTGGAGACCAGTAGCATACTGCTCAAGGCGACTGAGCGACGCTGAAACCAGGTACGCTCAGATAGAGAAAGAGTGCCTGGCGAGCGTGTGGGCGTGTGAGAGGTTTCAGATGTATCTCTATGGCCTGCCAGCATTCAAACTGATTACGGATCACAAACCCCTCATCCCACTGATGAACTCCAGGGATCTCGACAATGTGCCACTCCGCTGCCAGCGACTCCTCATGCGGTTGATGAGGTTCAACCCGGAGGCTGAGTATGCACCGGGGAAAACGCTGGTGGTGGCAGACACACTGTCCAGGAGCCCACAGGCAGACAAGGGGCTCAGTAGGGACACAGACGTGGAGTGTTACGTAGCAGCTGTGATGAGCAACATTCCAGCATCGCCGAAAAAGATAGACAGCATCCGCGCGGAGACGGCGGCGGACGAGCAGCTCCAAGAAGTGATCAGGTACATACAAGAGGGGTGGCCTGAACACCTAGCACATATAAACACCTGTGTTAGGGAGTACTTTCCCGTTAGGAACGAACTGTCTATGCACGATGGGGTAGTGACCAGAGGGAGTAGAATAGTGATACCAGGGAGATTGAGGTCGGATATACTAGAACACATACATGAGGGCCATCAAGGTCTTAACAAGTGCAGAGACAGGGCCAACACTTCGGTGTGGTGGCCTGGCATAGCCACACAGATCACACACAAAGTTGAGAACTGCATGTACTGTCGTGAGCAGAGGAGAGCACAGAACAGGGAGCCTCTCCTGTCAACACCTCTCCCAGACAGGCCGTGGAAGAGAATTGGCATAGATTTATGTGAACATGAGAGAGAGAGTTACCTAGTCATAGCTGACTACTACTCTAGATACCTGGAGATACTCCACATGCCTACCACGACTAGTGCACATGTGATCTTGAAGCTGAGAGCCACGTTTGCCCGGCACGGAATACCGGAGGAGGTTGTCAGTGACAACGGACCGCAGTTCAGCAGTGATGTCTTCAGAGGCTTTGCCTGTGACATGGACTTTAAGCACACAACCTCTAGTCCCCACAACCCACAAGGAAACGGTTATGCTGAACGTGCAGTCCAAACGGCCAAGGGGATTCTGAGACAAAAGGACCCCCTACTTGCTTTAATGGTTTACCGTTCTTCTCCACACAGCAGTACGGGTGTCAGTCCGGCAGAGCTCCTAATGGGCAGGAAAATCAGGACGACACTGCCCACTCTGGCCAAGAACCTGCAACCAAGGTGGCCGAACAAACATCACGTCAGAGCTCGAGATGCTGCGGAGAAGAGCAAACAGGCCTTCTACTATAACAAACGCCATGGCGTGAGAGAGCTCACACCACTGCAGCGAGGAGACCATGTTCTCACCAGACTGGACAATCAAAAGACCTGGTCCACACCTGCAGTAGTGGCAGGTGAGAGCGTTACACAGAGGTCTTATCTCATCGAGACAGAGCAGGGTGCTCTGTACAGGCGTAACCGTCGACATCTCCAAGCGGTGCCCGTAGCGGGGCCTCCAGCGAATGATGACACAAATCCCGGGAATGACACACCTGACATTCAGATGAGCCCAAACCATGGCTCGCCTGGTCCAACAAGGAACACTGATGGACTGATCCAAACCAGGTCTGGTAGACCTGTTAAACCTGTCCAGAGACTTGACCTGTGAGGGGAGAGTTCAATAATAATTTTTTTTGAAGGGTGTTGATATAAAAAAAAAAAAAGGAAAAAGGGAGATGTCATGGTTATTGATATGTGTTGATACTGTTAAAGAGAAGATATCAAAGTTATTGATATGTGTTGATATTGTTAAAAGGAAAAAGGGAGATGTCATAGTATTGTTAACTGACTACAAGAGGAGTATACGTTACGACATGTTTACGACAGTTACAGTAAGTGGGAGTGGCGCGAGAGGCAGGTATTGTTGGGATTGAGGAACCACCTGAGGTAGTAATAAAGCGTCTTGTTTACCAACCAACTGTTCCGTTGTCCGTTAATATCTAAGATATTACAGTCTGCATATTTAAAGGTTTTGACTGAGCTGTCCAGGGAGATGAGTTGGTTGGTGTAGATGGAGAATAGCCAGGGGGAAAGGACGCAGCCCTGTGGGGCACCAGTGCTGAGTGTCAGGGAGTGGGATGTGAGGTTGTTCACCTTGACTTTTTGGGTTCTCTTGTTGAGGAAGTCAAGGATCCAGTAGTTCATGGCCGGGTTGATGTTTATGTCCTGAAGTTTGGAAAATAGTTTGTTGGGGGAGATGGTGTTGAAGGCTGAGCTAAAATCAATAAACAGGATGCGTGCGTATGTGTTGGGGGTTTCTAGGTGTAGGAGTGTGTGGTGGAGTACTAGGCTAATGGCGTCCTCTACTGACCTGTAATACATTTATCCACCAGAGTGGATATATGTATTAACGTTACAAAAAAAGTAACCAAGATTTCAACCTGGCACCATACTCTCCACAGGCAGCACACTATCCAGCTGAGCTAAACGGGCCGTCACGAATTGCTACTGACTAATCCATCATTTACACTTTTCAAGTGCCAATTGCGGTTGTCGCCCATTATTGGCATTAATAAATCAGATGTCAATGTTCTACAGTAGGACTTTAATATGATACCCATTAAAACAAGTCATTTGAATAATAGAAGCCTACTTTGCTGGAACGATTCATTTCAAACGTATACAGCGTGTGTGCGTGTATTCTTTTGTGTGTGTGCGCTCGCGCGCTGACTCGCTACTGTAGCCTAGAATATGACACGCCCACTGATGATGTCACGGTTTGCGAGGAAAAACCAACTATTTTCCGGTGCCAGCTGAGCACCGATTTGTCACGTTCTGAACCAATTAATCCCGGTCTGAACGCGCCGGCCGGTGCAAGATTGTGTTCGGGAATTGGCTCCAGCACGGAGCCTGGCCGGTGTAAAAGGGATAACAGTGGTTTGGTCCACTAACATTACCATTTCATGAGTTAGTCGTAGAGCATGACTGGAACAAAGTAGCTCGTTTTTAAGCCTCTCTGGAGTTTGTCTCATTTTGACAGAGTATGCTACGACGCTTGACGTGAAAACAGTGTTATAGAGGGCTTGGACTGGAGGCGATGGGATGTCACCGTTTCTGGGACTACTGAGTCGACTACAGTGGATTAACAGACAATACTGAGTCGACTAAAGTGGATTAACAGACACTACTGAGTGGACTAAAGTGGATTAACGTTATGTTTCTGGGACTACTGAGTCTACTAAAGTGGATTAACGTTATGCTCCTTCAACATTGAGATGCTAAGGAATGGCTAACTAGTAATGAGTTTTGCAAAACCTAACAGAATTTTTTTTCCTGGCCATGTGTCTGCAAATACTGGGTGAGTCAAACAATTTTTCCCACCTCTAAGCTTGGCTATTTTTTCACCTGCCACGATGACTGCATCCACCGTGATGATAAGACCAGTGTTTGTGAAGTGTTTGTGATTGATTGATTGAAAACTTTATTAACAGATTGCAGAATGGGTACAGTACAGTACAGCTCAATACATACAATTGTTAAGGGGATGCAGACCAGAGAAAGACTTTCGTCTTGTTTACATCAGGGTCCCCCATTTTCAATTCATCATAGAAAGGTTCACTCTGTCGTGAGCGTTCAGGCTTGTGAGTGCGCCTGCTGTTGGGTGACCTATTCATCTTGGTAAATAAAAAATGTGTAAGTGTGCTTCTTGTTAGAGTGTCTACTTCTCTATTGCTTGGCCTTTAAGTTATGGCTTTAAGCAACTTGAAGTTATAAATCGTCTGTGACTTTGTAAACAACGAAGGCAAATTACTAACTCACGGAAAGAAAGTAGACGCTCGGATACGGGTTGAAATTCAATGGTTTTCAGGTTCTCCAGTTGATTTATTTCAGCAGCGCAGCAGCGGTAGGTTTTACAGGATATCAAAATCTCTCAGTGACACACAGGCTCCGTTCTGTGCTATATACAGTGCTATAAGCAATTTCTTGACCCCCGTCCTTATCAAGGATCGACTGGTCCACTGACTAGCATAATGACAATACATGTCTTTGATAACAAAAGGAGGACTTTCGTCCCAGTCATTAACATGGTAATTCACTCAGTCTGGCTCAGTGTCGAACGTGATCTGGTCAGACCGGTGTGTGTTTTCGTGTGTGTGTGTGTGTGTGTGTGTGTGTGTGTGTGTGTGTGTGTGTGTGTGTGTGCGTGCGTGCGTGCGTGCATGCGTGCGTGCGTGTGTGTGTGTGTGTGTGTGTGTGTGTGTGTGTGTGTGTGTGTGTGTGTGTGTGTATTCATTTGCATTGGCTCCTTCGAGCTGACCAGTTTAACCTGTTCAGTGGTTTGTTGTGGGTGAGACCGCCGGGCTGTTTGTTCTCGCTCATAGAAATGAACATATAATAACTGGTGTTACTTATCTAATAGCCTTCAAAAATATACTACAAACTCAAATGTGGTCTGTTGTCTCCACATAAGACAGGGTTTTTACTGTAAATAAATTAGACATTGAGGGCTCAACACTGCAAGACAAGTTGCAAAGGAAAGTAAGGGAGAGAGAGAGAGAGGAAAGAGAGGGAGAGAGAGAGAGGGGGCTGATTAAGAGGTAAAGTGCTAGACAGCGCAGCTAAGCCCAACGTCTTTTTTCCAGAGTGAACCTTTCTTTTTGGTTGAGCACCTGCCTCCCAATTATGTCCCTGATTGTGTATGTGTGTGCATGCACATGTGTGTGTGTGTGTGTGTGTCACCAGTGTTGCGTTCCTCATATCAACACTGGTTGCACGCACGCTAATGACGCCATGTGCATGCACGCTCCCGGGCATGCGCATAAATGTTCCCTCGCTTAAGCACAGACTAAAGACAGTGCCTAATTGCCTCTACGAATGGAATGTAACACATTTCATTCACAAGTTCTGTGTGAATGTATCTGAGAACGTCTTTAAGGCAGGGGTTACACACAGTGTTTTTGTGCTCGTTTTTATACGTTTTTGAATACGTTTCATGTCCCTTTTACACAGAAATGCGTTTTTTGGCGTTTTTTGGTGGATACGGCTGAAACGCTAAATTGTGTTTGCGTTTTGGAGAACCCCTAAAAAATGCGCCGACAACAGCCGCGTAGTCTGCACAGAGCCGTTGTTGCGAAAACGCCCATGCGCAGTAGATACCATCTGCGTGCCCTCCGGTGACAACAGAGTTTGCGTGTGTGGGTGTGTGTGTGTGTTTGGGACAGAGCTCCCAGCTCCGTGTCCCTGTGTCCCAAATAGCTGCAGCTACCATGTGTTGTCAAGTTATTCTTATAAGGACCCAGTCCAAGCTACAACAATCTGCATTCCCTTAACAATTGTTTGTATTGAGCCGTATTGTATTGTACCCATTATGCAATATGTTAAATAAAGTTTACATCCATTCTGCTAGCATTACCACTGGCTAACATAAGCTAGCATTAGCTATCAGACCCTGTTAGCTCAAAGCTCCTCTTTCAACTTAACAAGCATTAAACAAAAAGGCCCAGTCATCTATTCACCTTTGTTTAATACACACAGCGTTGTCTCTAATGTTATCTAACTATTGATAGCTCCCGATATCATCAGTTTGGTGCTGGCTAACTAGCGTGAGCTAACGTTAGCTTCTAGCCACAATGCTATATTGTTATAATGGCATATTCCATTGACGTTAGCATGCAGTTAACTGTAGCTACCGATCTTTTTTTAGACTAAACTATCCGCTCTTGGTGGTCACTTGTGTTGATGTTAGTTTTGTTTCATCAACAAATGACAGGCAGAACACACAGTGAATGTATCCGTTTAGTTTATTGCACTTTTATTAGGCTTTGCTGAAAAATAATTGCTGCATTGAGTAAATAGGCAAGATGGTGGCGCCCATAGGCGCCTGCCTTGTTGACATTTTCTTTGCTGGAGCTTCCAGGAAGTGTATTGGCACATTCAAGTTATGATTGGTTGAAATTGCCTTCATGTTCGCCACCTACTGCCACCTACTGCTTTGGCAGTGTACTACATCACTGTGCCCAGGTGACAAAAACGAAAGTGTGACTCGAGGCTGCCACATTGCGGCGAAACTCATCTGACAATGAAACGAAAACGGAACTAAGGTGTAACCGCCGCCTAACACACCTGACGACCGGCACTATTGATATGCAAAGTAGGCCAGGTGGGTACTTAGCTAGTTGGTGAGTGCAGGGCATTCCTATCAGGGGCGGATTTAGGATTGTAGGAGATCCGTGGCTTAGCCCAGATGGCCCCCCCCTTTTTTATTTTTTTTTTTGAATTTTTTTTTTCCGATTTTTCTTTTATTTTTTTTTATTGTAATTTTTATTTTTTTTTGTGTAGGCAAGGGGTGGTTTGGAGGGGGTCAGGCACGACCCCCTCCACGACAGATATTTTTTGAATTTAATGAACCTGTACGTGCAATTTCCTGCAATATAGAGCCTTCAATCTTGACCAATAAAGCTGCTCTTTTCACTATAAAACTCAGTTAACCATAACGTAGTTATGGTTAGATTTATATATTGGGGGGGGATATATCATATTTTTCATATAATCAAAAAGTGGTGGAGCAAGATCATACCTTTGCTCCCCCAAGTTCAATATTGGGAGAGCAGAGATGCTCCGAATGCTCTTATGGCCAGGCGTCTATGATTCACTGATACAAAGTCAAATAGTGCAGTGCAATAAAATAGTTAGTAAAATAGAATAAAATAATGCAATAGTGCATTGCAATAAAATAGTTATCATCGTATTTTTTCGGGAGGCCGGTAAGGAGTGCATTACAGTAGTCGAGTTGGCTTGAGATAAAGGCATGGATCTGGTTTTCAGCGTCCTTTTGATTTATAAATGGCCGTACTTTAGCTATGTTTCTAAGGTGGAAGAATTAAGTTTTTGTCAACTTGTTGATTGTGATTTAAAGCTTAGGTCTGAGTCTACCATAACACCAAGACTTAACTCACTCAAATACAGTTAGCAGCTGGATAGACCACAGATGGAAATTAGCTTCTGCTAAATCTGGTGCAAACATATTTTCATGTAACAATGATGAATTGTAAAAAAAATTAAAAAAAATCATTATTTTTAATTTTTTTTAATTTTTTTTTAAATAAATTCGGGGCTTTTCAGAATACATCCGGGGCTTGAGCCCAGGTAGCCACCCCCTAGCTCCGCCCCTGATTCCTATGTGTGCACGCGCGTGCCGTGCACATCCGTGCGTGTGCGTGCACGCCAGTGGAGGTTATTGCATGACTACTAGTGAGGCAGTGCTTCACTAGTATACAGACGGAAAAAAAAAATATATTATTATTACATGTTTTTATTATTATTATCTTAAAAAAATAAAAATAAATGTATTAGAAATGTTTTCATCTGTGAAAAAAAAATTGCCAGTGAATTTTTTTTTCTTCAAACATTTCCAAGTGACAGCTATCTGACCCTGATCCCATAACACATTGATGCTGGTCATGCTGTCAGCTGTCAATCAGTCACTGCAAATTTGGTGCACTGGGCAGGGCTTAATAATCTAATAATCCAATCAAAATAGGGTATTTGAAAAAAGAAAAGAAAAAAAATGGCGGTTAGGGAGGCTTAGCACACTTGATTGATTGGCGTTCACGGCCATGTTACATTGTCTTGACAACCTTGAGATCCAATCAGAGAATGGTGCCAGCTAATGAGATGGAACTGCAGATGGACCCTATTGACTGTGTGTGCAACTTGATTTGAAAGAGACTGACATAACGTTAGAGAAAAAAAGAGATTAATTTGCCTAATATAATAATTCATATTTTAAGATCTTTATTCAATTGTTCATCAACTTATTGTGATGATATATATATATTTTTCTATCTCAGTTGAAGTAGTGTAGTTGACATGAACGTGCCGGGTTGGACTGTCTGTAAACTAACTTGTTGTAGCTAACGTTCGCTAATAGCTAATTCATCGAAACGTTCACCCAGAGGAAGAAGAAGAAGAGGAAGATGGGATAGGTGAGCCCACAGCTTTGGTGAGTTCACTGCTTTGGCATCGTTTGGGTGACTGTCTGAGTGACCACCTTTCGGAGTCGGAGTCCCGAAAATGGTACGTGTGTCACGCATCAACAGAACAATGCTTAGTGGATTTCGACAGCATCCTCACGCAAATGGTGGATCCATTAGATCACAAAAGACTGCTGTTTGTTGCATTGCCTGATTTGCAACTGTTTGCAAGCAGAGGAGGTCATTAAACATTTCATCAGAAAATATCGAAGGATGGATTTAATTTACAAGTGATCAGATGGGAGGGACACTATTTCCTCGTAAGAAGTAAGTTGTCAATGGTGAGTGAAAAACATTTTTTAAATATTTAGTTGCTGTGTGGGGCGTGCAGTAGATGCGACGTTTCGACCTTACCGGTCTTCCTCAAGCAAGACAAGTCAAGTCAAGTCAAGAGTCAAGAGTTTTATTTGTCATGGCATACAAGTATACAATGAAATGCGGGTGGTCTTGCCCGCAACGATGTGTAATACAGTAGTAACAACATATAGTAGAATCCAATAAAACAACATTGTGCAATAAACAGGTAACATAGTAGGGCATATCGGTATTTGTACATAAGTTATTTACAGAGCATGGAGGACATGCTAGGTCCTTTGGTAGTGCATACACTGTTACTGTTACTATACTATTTTTAAAGTGACCTTTCCTTAGTGGCCATAAGTGTGGGCGTGTGCAGCATGAGTGTGTGCTTGCTCATGTTAAAGTGGCTGCTAGTGTGCGAGCGTGTACAGCGTGCATGTCGTGTGTGTGCTCATGTGTGTTTGTGTGTAGAGAGTTCAGTGTTCAAGGCTCTGATGGCCTGGGGGAATAAGCTGAGCCGAAGTCTCTCTGTCCTAGTAGCTGGGGTTCGCAGGCGTCTGCCTGACCTCAGCAACTGGAACAGGCTGTTGTTGGGGTGGTGAGGGTCTTTCATTATTCTGCAGGCTCTGGATTTGCACCTCTTGTTGTATAGAACCTGCAGGGGAGGTAGTGCAATACCCGTGGTATGCTCGGCTGAGCGCACCACTCTCTGTAGGGCCTTCTTGTCCTGTGCCGTGCTGTTTCCATACCAGGCAGTGATGTTTCCAGTCAAGATGCTCTCTACAGCTCCAGAGTAGAAGGACTGGAGTATCTTCCCAGATACTCTGAACTTCCTTAACTGTCTCAGGTGGTAGAGGCGCTGCTTCGCCTTTTTTACGACTGAGTCTATGTGTGTTGTCCATGTCAGATCCTCTGAGGTGTGGACCCCCACGTACTTAAAGCTGCTCACCCTGTCCACGGTAGCCCTGTTTATCCTCAGTGGTGTGTGTGTCTCCTGCTGTCCTCTCCTATAATCCACGATCAGCTCCTTGGTTTTACCAATGTTCAGGAGCAGGCTGTTGTCCTGGCACCAGCGTTCCAGTACCTCAACCTCCTCCCGGTAGGCCTTCTCGTCGTTGTCCGAGATCAGCCCCACCACCACCGTGTCGTCTGCAAACTTCACTATAGAGTTGGAGCTGAACTTGTACAGCAGGGGGCTCAGAACACAGCCCTGGGGGGACCCGATGCGCAGGGTGATGGTGTTGGAGGTCTGACCCCCCACCCTGACCGCCTGGGGTCTTTCACTCAGAAAGTCCAGTACCCAGGCGCTCACGGCGGAGCTCAGACCCAGCTCGATCAGCTTGTCCACCAGTCTGGTGGGGACTATGGTGTTGAACGCTGAGCTGTAGTCAATGAACAACAGTCTCACATAGCCCCCCTTCTGGCGGTCAAGGTGAGAGAGGGTGCTGTGCAGTACCTGGGAGACCGCGTCGTCAGTGGACCTGTTTGTCCTGTATGCAAATTGCATAGGGTCCATATCACTGGGGAGGGAGGCACAAATGTGCTCCTTGACCAGCCTCTCGAAACATTTCATGGCCACAGAGGTGAGTGCCACCGGTCTGTAGTCATTGAGACATGTTGGGGAGGGTTTCTTCGGTACAGGGATGATGGTAGACATCTTGAAGCAGGCAGGGACCACTGACTCCGCCAGGGATTGATTAAATATGGCGGTGAACACAGGGGCTAGCTGGTTGGCACAGGACTTAAGTATGCGTCCTGTTATACCATCTGGGCCAGCCGCTTTTCTGGTGTTCACCTGCATAAATGCTCTTCTCACACTGTGTTCCGGTTGCCCCCCCCCCTTCACAACAGCCGGCGCGCCAGTGACGTCACTAGCCGTTGAGCTAGCGGCGCCACTGTCTACACCAAACCGAGCATAGAAAGAGTTGAGTTTGTCCGCGAGAGAGGCGTCGTCGCTCCCCATTGAGGGGGCGCTGACTTTGTAGTCAGTTATTGTCCTCAGTCCCCGCCATAAGCCTCTTGTGTCGTTTTGTGCCATTTGTGTCTCCAGTTTATCAGCATATGACCGGTAAGGTCGAAACGTTGCATCTACTGCCTTTTTTGTCTATTAAAACACCTTGGAACTACAAGTGAGTTGCGAGCCCCACTTTGTTCTTATGTATTACTGTTTTTACAGTTTGGCTCAGCACCAACAAACGGAGGATGTGCGTTATTTATTTTTTCTTAAAAATATAATTGAACATATAATATAATATAATAATTTGTGCTTCACCAAAACATTTGGTCAGCAGCCGCCACTGGTGCATGCGCTTCTGCTCACAAAACTTTGGCGGCACTGCGTGCAACCCCGTCCCATGAGGAACACATCACTGTGTGTCACCCAGTGTGTTTTCACATAAATTGTGTGTGTGTTCCAGTAGAGCCCACTTTAGAAACTCTGTATCTTTAACAGTACTGTATATTTGTATATATTGTATGGGTAGCACTTTATAATAACACCCTGTTATAATACATTTATAAGGTATTTGTAGTTAATGAACTAATCATGAACAAACCATTTATATACATTCATAAATGATTATTAAATCATTTATAACTATATTTGTATAACATTTACAGATTAGTTCTACATTATTTATAACTCATTATCAACATTGTTTGTACTTGATTTGTTCATCATTAAATAATGTTGTTTAATGTGTAGTAACACATTTGTAGATGCTTTGAAAAATGGATATGAAAAAACGACTATACTGTATCTCCATTTATTTTTCATGTTCAACAAATGATTTGTTAAGACATTCATAAAACATCTATAAATCATTTGCAGATGCTATTTTGTGCCCTAATCTGAAGTGAAGCCTATTCATCATTAACAAATGGCTAATACAGTTAATTATTTGTTTACTTTTTCATCACCTGTTACAAATGTTGTAGACAGCTTTCAAATACACCCTTCTTTGTGACATCAAACAGTGACAGAATTAGGACTAAAGATACATGCAATTGTATTAACATATAAAATACATGTGCATGACATATAGTGTAACCTGGGGGGGGCACTAGGACCCAGGAGTACCCTGGCCAGGTATTGAAGAGTATCTAGAGAGGAAGTCTCACGCGAGTGAGACTTGACGTCACGTGTGTTGCCGTCTGTTTAAATGGAAGCACGATACATGCAGAACCAAGTTATCCGTGCTGCTCCTGCCCCACGCTTTTAATAAGGTATGAGCAGGTTAAACACCTTTTTAGTTGGTAAATCTATTCCATCATTTCCGACCTACAAACAACTCTTATATGTTGTGTAGACGTACTTGATGTGGTGGGCGCAAACATTACATTTGTTCCTAATGTGTGCTCAGTGCTCAGTATATTGCGGTATGTGATGATCACACGACACAAATAATTATTTGTACCCACTCAGTACCTCAGCTGTTGCTACCATTTCTAGTTTGAAATCGTCTTTGCGGACCCCTAGGTTATTGTAGTAGGCTATGATGTGTTCTAAACCAAAATGCCCTGAGTGGGAGGGTAGTTTATTGTGGCTATGTTTGTGAAGAAAATGTTTAAGTAATTGGCTACATCCAGCTTGTCTGTGATGAGCGTGTTGTCCTTCTTTATGTTTATGTTTGAAAATCTGGTTTTAAGTTTTTTACTGCAGCCTAGTTGATTATTGAGTATTTCCAAAGTTCACAGGGTTTATTTTTGTTTTCCTCAGTTTTGTCATTGATGAAATTCTTTTTTGCAGTTTTGATCATGGAGTTTACGTCATTTCTTAGTCTGTTTCTTTCCAGTTTGAGTTCAGTCACGTGGGCTTGGAGTTCACTGCTCGAGCTTTTGGTAAGCTTTGACTGACTTTTACGAAACTCAGAGAATTTTTTTGTTTCTGGCTCCCGTTTTACATCCGGAGCTGGCCCTGCCCCCAAACCAAAAAGCAGGTACGAACCTTCATAGACCTAGCCAGCTATTACTGACATTTTGTCCCCAACTTCTCTGCCCTAGCAGCACCCCTCACCGACCTAACGAAAAACAAATTGCCAGACCAGGTCCTGGGGACCGAGGAGACGGAGAAGGCCTTTCAGCAGCTGAAGGACAAACTGTGTTCGGAACCAGTGCTGGTGACCCCCGATTGCAGCCAGCCTCTGCTGGTACAAACGGATGCATCGGAGACTGGGGTGGGTGCTGTCCTATCGCAACTAAGAGAAGGTGAGGAACACTTAGTGATATTTATCAGTCGCAAGCTACTACCCCGGGAGAAGAATTACTCCATGGCGATAAAATGGGCCCTCGAAGGCGGCTGGGTGGCGCAGCGGAGATTGTGCTCGTCACCAATGCGAGAGACTCCGGTCTCGAATCCGGGTGTCAGCATTGCCTCCGGCTTGGGCCAGCTGTCATACTAACTCGTTTGGCTGAGTTAGCGGGAGGGAAGTCGATGGGGTGGTAATCTGGCGTTGTGGACAGCGACTCCTACAGGTCAGGTAGGCCAGGTAGGCGCCTGCACAGCAAAAATACAGGAAGTGGTGAAGGCAGTGTGACCTCCCACACGTTACACTTCACTAATGAGAGTCCGTGCTGTCAGGTGAAAAGAGAGCCGCTGGCTGTCTCCGCATGTGTCGGAGGAAGCATGTGGTAGACCTCATGGCTCCCTTGACCGACCAGTAGGGGGCACATGTGCACAACGACCAGGTAGTGGAGGGGGGAATTGGCATAAAGAAAAAAATTGGGATGGGGGAAAAAAAAGCACAGAAAAATCAGGCGGAGAAAAAGAGAAAAAAATAAATAAAAATAAATTGGCCCTCGTGGAGTTAAAGTACTATCTGTTGGGACGGCGCTTCACCCTAGTCATGTTTGGTTATCTCATAACAAGGACACCAACGCTAGGGTCACCCGCTGGTTCCTGTCCTTACAGCTTCGTTAGCTTCTGGGTTGCTCCGTGTCTTCTGAAGATACTCCTCTGCTTCAGCAACCGATCCAAGTCTCTTTCTCACCCCATCTTTGAGTAAGATAGACAGCCTCGCTGGAAACAGTAGCGTATTCTGCATGTTGTGCTACAAGCTCAAGTGGATAATCCTCATATATTGCGATGGGGTGTTTCTTGTAGAACAGCTTGCCCCTTTTGGCTCTGGCCTCACGGATGATCATTTATTTTATATGTGGTCTATGGATACGCACAATCATAGACCTCGGTCTCTGATCCCTTTGTGGTTTAGCCATCCCAATACGGGGGGCTAGTTAGTAGTTCTTCACCCAGGATCTCCTGCAGCATGGCAGGGACAAAGCTTGATGGATGTGTTCCCTCAATGCTCTCTGGAATTCCTACGATTCTGAGGTTATTTCGTCTCTCACGAGACTCAACCTCAGTGAGCTTAGCTTCAACCCTGGCCAACTTGGTTAGCTTGTCGGCTAGGCTCAGCTGGCTCAAGCCGGAGGCAATGCTGACACCCGGATTCGAGACCGGAGTCTCTCGCATTGGTGACGAGCACAATCTCCGCTGCGCCACCCAGCTGCCTTCGAGGGCCCATTTTATCGCCAGGCACTCCTTCTCGATCATGGAGTAATTCTTCTCCCGGGGTAGTAGCTTGCGACTGATAAATATCACTAAGTGTTCCTCACCTTCTCTTTGATTGACGTTGCAATCTTTGATTTTGCTGCTCAGCTTCCTCCATGAGTGAGGCGACTCCTTTGTGTTGTTCCGGGTTTCCGTGTGGAGCGTTTCGAGTTTCTCCTCCACGGGCTGAATGGCTGCCTCTATATCAGCCGTTATCGCCAGGCGGTGTGCTTCAAAACGAATTGTCTCTCAAATAGTTCTGTGAGAAATACCTTCATGTCGTCCTGGTCACTCGGCGTGGTTCCGGCTTTGCTAGGCGATTGTGGTTGCTTTCTGTCGGCCACTGGGGCCGCAGCGCTACACCTAGTCGTTTGCTTGCTCATCTTGCCAAAAAAAGAGCTATATCTTCTACTTCTATCTATTACTTTCTATACCTATAACTTCTGAATGAGCATTCAAAAGGAAAAAACAAAAAAAAAGAAAGAGACTAGTGACAGCATAAATAGCGCCAATCTATAAAAGGTTTGGGGAGCAGTTGAAATCCATGATACACACACGTCACGCTAAGTGACGTTGCATGCGTGCACTCCTTAGTCAGTCAATGCATCATTAAATCCAGACTGTTCACCAATTATCTGTAGAATAACCTTTCACAATGTGGCCCTGAACGAGCAATAGAACATCATTTTCCTGCAAGGTGGTAATATGGTATGTGTGTGTCTTTGTGCCTTTTGTGCATGTATCTATGTGCACGTGTGTGCACGTACATCCACGTGAGTATGTGTGCGCCTGTATGTATACGTGTATGTGCACGTGTGTGTGTGTACTGTATGTGTGTGCCTATGTGTGGCTGACCTGAGTGAGGCTCTTGTCTCAGATTGATCGGTTAGACAATAACGCTTCTTGGGCTGATATTGAAGGTAATCATGGAGCATTTAACTCCATGTTTCTCCTGCTTCACCTCTGTCTTCTCCTCAACTTCCCGCCTTTTTCTACCCTACTGTCACTGCTGCTTTTCCCCCTAATCCTTCCTTCCTTCCTTCCTTCCTTCCTTCCTTCCTTCCTTCCTTCCTTCCTTCCTTCCTTCCTTCCTTCCTTCCTTCCTTCCTTCCTTCCTTCCTTCCTTCCTTCCTTCCTTCCTTCCTTCCTTCCTTCCTTCCTTCCTTCTTCCTTCCTTCCTTCCTTCCTTCCTTCCTTCCTTCCTTCCTTCCTTCCTTCCTTCCTTCCTTCCTTCCTTCCTTCCTTCCTTCCTTCCTTCCTTCCTTCCTTCCTTCCTTTCTTCCTCTCCTCCTCCAAAGTCCTTCCGTCCATCTCCCCTCCTGCCATCCTCTCTCTCTCTCTCTCTCTCTCTCTCTCTCTCTCTCTCTCTCTCTCTCTCTCTCTCTCTCTCTCTCTCTCTCTCTCTCTCTCTCTCTCTCTCTCTCTCTCTCTCTCTCCCTCTCTCTGTTCACTGTAACTATCCTCATTACTTAGTTCTGACAGTTAGACAGGTCTCTAAGATGGCAGGGTTCTTTGCACACAATACCCCCCATTTATACCCAGGAGTGCTCGTAATGACTTATAATGACTTCAAATGGCTTATAATGGGCACTTCCCTTTCCTACAGGCATTTTGAGTATGAGCTGTCACTGCTGTAAAGGGTGTCGCGTGTGTGTGGGTGGACACAATACATGTGTCTGTGAATGCATCTAGTCTCCTGTGTGTTCAGACTGCAGATTAAAGATATTTTTATTTATAAACCTGGTACTTTACCACTACGGTGTCTGTCACTACATTTACCTGCACATGCAGCCTGGCAACACATTGTTGACTCACTGATTGAAAGGAAACAACCTCATGCAGTCTCTCTCTCTAGCTCATGAGACTTCCTGCTTCTGACACTTCACTGTATGCCCTGTTATGTATGTGACAAATAAAATAAACCTCTTGATTCTTGATTCTGATTCTCCAAGCTGGTTTTCACAGCTGCTCCTGCTATTTTTCTTTTACATGAAGGCTACTTAAACGCTGCTTTAATGCTCTTTTAACATTTAAGACTTGCTAGGCTAGTTTATAGTTCCTACGGTACCTCCTTGGAACTTTTAATAAAATTATTAACATTCATTAGTAAGAGCGTGACCTATCATTATCCTAGTTTAGCTTGGTTTAACTATCACTAGCTTAGCCACCTAGCCCCATAGGTAACCTGGGATTCAAATGTTGATACTCCCTCGCCAAGGATATGTCCCCCTGCTAAAACTGATGTGGACATCCACAGATGATTGCCGTAGTTGAGACAGAGATATTTAATCTGGAAGAGAATGAAACAACATTACCATGGACCCCAAAAGTGAGGCTACCAAAGCCAGACTGTCAGCAAACAGACAATGCTAAGCTAACACTAGCCCCAGTTACCGAAGAAACTATCAAGCTAACACCGGCTCCAGATACAAAGGAAATCTGGAGGAACAAGATAACAGTAACGAAAATTACTTGGAATAAGGAGCAATAAGCGAAAAATAAAACTATCCGCAACAAAACAGAAGCATCAACAACTGTGTGTCATGCACCTCCAGGCCTCCAGGCTTCCCTGTCCTCTATAATCCTTGGTTCCCCCACTCTATCCCGACCTAGCTACTCTCCCTCTCTCTAAGTACAGGATGGGGTGCAGGCAGTGCCGTCTGCGAGATTTAAACGCGAGGCCCCCCCCCCCCTAAAGGTAAAAAAATAATAATAATTAAAAAAAAATATATATATATATATATATTTTTTTTTATTAATTATTATTATTTTTTGCATACAGTCAACGTATTCTTAAATAATAGCACTGCCCGAGGCTGGGCATACAGTCAACATATTAGCGCTGCCCGAGGCTGTGTGTGTGTGTGTGTGTGTGTGTGTGTGTGTGTGTGTGTGTGTGTGAGTGTGTGTGTGTGCATGTATGTGTCTAGGTGTGTGTGTGTGTGTGTGTGGGGGGGGGGGGGGGGGGGGGGTATGTGTGTGCATGCATGTGTCTAGATGTGTGTGTGTGTATATACTGTCTGTGTGTGAGGCCACATCCCAGACATCACCCCGTGGCACACACCCACACACCCCTGCTAACCCACACATGAGGTAAAACCTAACGAACGGACCCAGCCAACGTGTAGCAAAGGGCAATGCCCTTGCACAACCAATGTGACGGCCAAGAGAGAGACTCCAAGAGAGAGAGAGCGAGCAAGAGAGAGAGAGAGAGAGAGAGCAAGAGAGAGATCGCGAGAGAGAGAGAGAGAGAGAGAGAGAGAGAGAGAGAGAGAGAGCGAGAGAGAGCGAGAGAGAGAGAGCAAAAGAGAGAGAGCGAGCAAGAGAGAGAGAGCGAGAGAGAGAGAGAGAGAGCAAGAGAGAGAGCGCGAGAGAGAGAGAGAGCAAGAGAGAGAGAGAGTGAGAGAGAGAGGAACAGAGAGAGAGAGAGAACGAGAGAGAGACAGAGAGAGAGCAAGAGAGAGAAAGAGAGACAGAGAGAGAGAGAGATCCACGGCGGGAATAGAATAGAGTGCATTAAAAACTGATGAAGTTCACCAGTCCATATTGTCCCCCCCCGTTGGGATTAACTTGGGAGTCTGTTCCTAGTTTATCTGCCACACGTTAGCACTCGATAACGTAGCTAACGCTAGATAGCTAGGTTAGCTAACGCTAGTTAGCTGTCCCTGCCTTTAGCTAAGCTACTAGCCAACATGGCTAGCTCGACTGAACCACACGTTAGCACTCGATAACGTAGCTAAAGCTAACTAGCTGTCCCTGCCTTTAGGCTAGCCTGACTGAACTTTCTAACATGCAACAACTTTCATCTTCAGTCCATCTGCCGAACGTCCTCTTCGTCTTGGCATAACCTCCAATGCTGCACGGCGCTCCCGTGGAAATAGTCAGACGCACCCCGGCCGTACCTTACCTGTAACCCCTCCCCTCGTGGAAACCAATAGTATATCTGCTGCAGAGCCGCAGAGCTCCAATAGTGTATCTGCAGAGCCACAGAGCTCCAATAGTATATCTGCAGAGCCGTAGAGCCTGGAACAAGTCAGACACATTCTACAAACGTGTCTAATGTGAAATATATAAGCATGTAAGCAAAACTAGATTTTAGGTCTGTGATGGAAAGTGATTGTTATTACTTTGGGTGCCGGGAACCGTGTTTAGACGTCATTGCGGGCCATGCTCAAGTTGCCGAAGACGCTTTACAGCGTCTTTAATATCAATATTTCAAAAATCTGCGATCGGATTCATATGTCTCCTCCGCTGGCCTGAGATCCACCAGCAGGACCCACTGAGCTCTCTGGCGGTTCAGGAGCGCCATCTGGTGGCCGATTGGCGCAACTGCTTAACAGGATGTGCCATAGAGGTTGTGCTGGACTCTGTATTACTTCCGGGCACTCGCTATAGGTCCCGGGACTCTGGCTCGTCACGCTACACAGTGATCGATTGCCAATAACTTGATAAACAACATGATTTGGACGTATATACCATTATACAAGCTGGAGATGGACCGGGTAAATCGCCATCCCATAATGATAGAATTTCTACTCTACGATGATCGCCCAACGGCGCGCGGAGACTGGGGTGAGTTTGAGCGTGTAACGTTACCGTCTTCGATACTAACTGCTATTATCAACATTTGACCCACATTAGATGATTGGTATAACGCTGCCCATGGAATTATAAACGCCCCCTCGCCCATCCGGTCAACATCAGATGACGTGTAGTAACTTCTAGAAGTACGTCTAGTTGGAATTTTTTATATCGCGCTGATTGCCATCAAACTGTATTTCATCATCAATATAATGCATTTGGGGCTATATATCACGTTCTGGAGAAAGCTGCAGAAAGAGATGAAAACATACTTATACATTAGACCATACTTTACTATGAATATGTGAATGAAAAAGTTTAACGTTGCTACACAATGAACAATACATATAGGACTTTGAATGGGCCCTAATAATGGCAATGTAGCAATAGAATTTAAAAAGTTATAGCCCTGCAAAGAAGGGGACTTTCTCCATAGACAAATAGAGCTGGCAATCTATGGTATATCATGAATTTAACCTTAGGCAGCCAAAGTGTTAACATTAAATTTTTTTTATAAAAAAAATAAAATAATAATAATAATAATAAAAGTATATATATATATATATATATATATTTTTTTTTTTTTGCGAGGCCCCCCTCCCCGCGAGGCCCTGTGCGACCGCACTGCTCGCACACCCCCTGAGGCGGCCCTGGGTGCAGGTGTATGAAGACTGCTGATTGACATTTACCGGCTGATTACCTTTCCTATTTAGACCTGGCTCAGATGCCACGAGGCTGCCAGATTGTAGTTTCCTATTTACCAGTCAGTCCTTAGTCTCATGTCAGTCCATGTTCAATTGCTTTACCTAACATTTCTTGTCCTTCTTTGTTCGCAGTTCCTTACCTGGCTTCACACCCTGCTCCCGAGTTCTGGATCCCTGTGTATGACCTTCTCCAAGTGAATCCCCTGGACCATCTGAGAACCCGCTCCCGGGTTTAGAAATATATCTCTTCTAACAGGCATATTCCAAGATGTATTAAAAACAGCCATAGCGAAAATCCTTACTAAAAAAACCCAAACTAGACAGTAATGAACTGACTAGCTATAGGCCAATACCCAACCTTCCATTCATTAGCAAGATACTTGAAAAAATTGTCTCAGTCCAAAAAAAAACAAGTTCAATCAGGCTTCAGAACATAAGTACTACACCCAGTCTAAACCTACTTCTCAATTCTTGTCATATTAGACCTAAGCGCAGTCTTCAAAACGATTGACCATGATATCCCAATTGATTGTCTTGATAAGTTAGTTGGTCTTCATGACTGTGTATTAAACTGGTTCAGAACATTATATATCAAAAGGGAGAAAGTATTACATCAGGTTTGGAGATCATACTTCTGAGAAACACCTACTTTGGGGTTCCACAAGGGAGCTGCTTCAGTCCACTATTATTCTCACATGCTGCCACTTGGGGTCATCATTAGAAAACACAATGGGCCTCATTCACGAAGAGATATAAGAACAGATTTCCTCTTATTTTGTTCTTAACCTCTTAAGCCCGGAGCCTTATTGTCTGAAAATCTGCCTAAAATACATAACCTAAGTAAATGGAAGATTGCTCCACTTCTACAAGGTCCATTTGCATGTTATTGGTATCTAGGGACATCTATGGACCTCAGTGAATGTATTCCCAGTGTCAGAAATATTCTATTGTCTATTACTAGGCTTGCGTAAATTGTGATGAAACAAAGGAGAATATGAATTATGATTTTTCTTTTCATCTTTGACAGTGAATAACACCATGCTAAAAATGACCAGACATGAAAACCTGCCACTGAGGTCAGTACCTTCTTGAGATCACGTATACAAAAAATCTAAGGAAATGAATAAGGGAAAATGATTAAACAGAAGGGCCCATGCAATTTGAAATATTATTATAGAATATAGAATATGAGGCCTATAAATGACCTTATTATAGCCAACTCGCACATCTATGGATCGGGCCAAATCTCCTCTTTCAAATGGCAGAGTTCAATTTGGATTTAATATCACCAGGCGTGCATCGAGAATGAAGAATGAAATCTACTGTATGTAGGGGAGAGTGGGGTACTTTGTGCCAAGGGGCATGTAGTTCCACCACTGTTATCTAGAAAACCATAGAAGAAGTTGGTCATGTGACAACATATTTTTGAAGAGGCATCCATTTCACTCAACCTGCAGAGAAGGGAGACACCTGGCTTGAGAGGTAAGCACATTTAAGTTAAAAAAAGACAATTATAGACAACTTTGAAAACAGTTCACACATGTTTTAGTGCTTTAGTAAGCTACACCATGAGTCTATACAGTTAGCATGATGTTAGCTCAAAACAGCTGGGGGATGCATTTTTTTCAAAGTGGTAGGCTTGGGGTGATTTGTGCCAAAGGGCCTGGGTTAAGTTGTGCCAGATATTCTCTTTGTTAAGTTGCCCCAACTTATAATTATTAACTATATATATTACTTTATTGTATTTTATTGTTATTGTACATTGCATTCTTGCATTTGATCTTTTTGACTCTTGAGAAGTTGGAAAAAGCAGTGAACTCTTGTATCAAAAACAGTACTGTATTTGCAAATCTGGTATGTCATAAATGTATAGATGTAGCAGTACTGTCTATCTGTATGTCATGTATGTCATATATGTTACGATGAATTGAAAATGGGGGACCCTGATGTAAACAAGACGAAAGTCTTTCTCTGGTCTGCATCCCCTTAACAATTGTATGTATTGAGCTGTACTGTACTGTACCCATTCTGCAATCTGTTAATAAAGTTTTCAATCAATCAATCAATCAAACAGGGGAACACTATACGTCAGGTTGGAAAGGAGATGAAGATCTGCAGGATGCTTTTACAGCTTTTGAGATTAAAATTATCTGTTTTATTTAAAATTATCAATGGCACAAATTACCCCAGTGTATTCTCTCTAATGGCACAACTTACCCCGCACCGGGGGCAAGGTGTGCCACAAAACCACCTTTTTTTCTAAAGCTATATTTCTGAAACAGTTTATTTAAGATCCAAAGTGATTGTCCCCAGGGATGCACAACATCCTAAACTATATGTATATATTTTAGTTGGGGGCATTACTGTAATCCCCTTGCTTTAAAGGCACTTTAAGTGGCACTGTTCACCCCACTCTCCCCTACACTTCGATTCTTAGAATGGATATGCCTTTGCCATTTTGGTTCGGATTTGAACACAGATGGTTGCTAAATGTTCACAGACGGTAGACACACCAACTGAGCTCCAATCTATGCCAATAACGTTCAGTTTTGTGATATAGTATCCCGAAAAATAAGAGAAATAAAAAAAAATGCATACACAAGTAATTTGCTTGCAGGAGGCTAGAGTTCCCTGGGTACTGTATTTAAAAAAATGTCAACGCTCATTGAGAGCCCTGTGCTCATATGACTACAAATCATCATCATTCGGCTATTCACTCATTCAAATTGTATGATCAATGATCAATGATCAATATAAAAATGTTTCGCCATGTCATTCATAATTCATCCAGCCTCCCTCCGGACTGCAGCTGCACCCTGTTCTGACATTGCAATGCCTCAATACTGCCGCCTGGTGGATCGTCAGGCGAGTTACACTCACGCCAAACCGGAAGTGGCGATCGGTGCATCGAGGAAATTCCTCCGCCAGAGATATATTGTGGCGTGGATCAATATACACACTCGAGTGCATTTGGATCGCTTTCTAAACGCAATAATCTATATGATTTCTCCAAGTCCTTGGATATGTGGACTCCGAGTTACTTAAAACTGGTATACTGGTATTACTGGACGTATACAAACAGGACAAGAAAACAACATGTAGGCCTACATTATCTATGTCCAAAATTGGGTTCCCACCCGCACCAAGCCCGAGCAGGGCACCACATCACTCCCACCCTCATCCACCTCCACTGGCTTCCAGTCAAGTCCTGCATGGACTTTAAAATCCTCCTCATCACAGGACGGCTACGTGGCGCAGTGGGCAAGGCGCTCGCAACGAATGCTGGAGACTGGGCTCAAACAGGATGCCTCCTGTTCGAGCCCCGCTCTCCACATTGCTTTCAGTTTAGCTGGTCGTCCACAGTAATACACATTGGCCGTATTACGGGGAGGGAAACTGAAGGGTTGGGATCGGGCGTTGTGGACAGCGACTCCTACTGGTCGGTTGGTGCGCCTGCGCAGTAGAATCAAGAAGCGACGGGGGCGGGGCCCCTCCAAAGCCCAGACCCCCGACGCTGAAAGATCGAGCCGCGCAGGTGAAAAGATGTGACGGCTGTTACCTCGAGTATCGGAGGGGACTCGTGCTATGTATGACTTAGTCCACATTGCAGCCGGCTTGTGGGAGGCAAGAAACAACGTTCGAAGACAGGGGAGGGTTGAATTGGACGATATGAAAAATTGGGATGGGAGAAAAAATAGAAAAATGGGAGAAAAAGTGGATAAAAAAAAAAGATCCTCCTCATCACCTACAAAGCCCTTCACTCCCTTCACTCCTTCACTCCTATAGGGCGGCACGGTGGTGTAGTGGTTAACACTGTCGCCTCACAGCAAGAAGGTCCAGGGTTCGATTCCCGCTTGGGGACCAGGTTTCCATGATGCCAGGTACCCAGGTGGGGTATCTCCCAGGCCTTTCTGTGTGGAGTTTGCATGTTCTCCCCGTGCTCGCAAGGGTTTCCCCCCCGATAAGATCAACCCAATGGAAAAACATGCACAACAACAGATCGCTAACGCTGTGGCGTCCTTGACGAAGACGGACAGGAGCACTTGGATTGGTCCCCTGGCGCGGCTCACGTTGGCGCCTGTCTGCTCCCGGCTGCCCTTGGGGGGGAAGGACGACGGGATGGGTTAATCGCAGAGACGAATCGCATCGGCGATCCTAAAAAAAGACAATGCATGCGTGTGTGTTCCGGTGTGTGTGCTAAACTAACCGCTGTGTGTACCACTAAAAACATTGAGTGTCGTTGCATGCCGAATAAAGACCTCTGCACAGGTCCTGCATTATTATTATCCCTTGTCCCCCGGTACCTAGCTGACCTCCTCCATCCCTACATCCCTCCCCGGAGGCTGCGGTCCTCTGACTCTGGTCTCCTCTCCATCCTGTCAACCTGGTTCACTGGTTGTTCCTGTGACAGGCTGGATTGTTTTTAGCATCATATAATAATCAAGTATGTGATTTATTTATGTATTTATTTATTATTTATTTCTGAACCCAAAATTGGTGATGGGTTCAGATATATTACAACAATATATCTAAGTCAGAGTCCCGGTGAGTGAGTATGTTTAACATTTACATTTTGTCATTTAGCTGATGCTTTTATCCAAAGGTTCTGTCAAACAAGTCAGCAGGAAGGGTACAACTCTGGCAGCTAATTAACATTGTTCATAAAACAACGTTGAGCTGTTTCTCCTCTTAATTCCATGTTTATGAATGGTAAATGGTGCATTTTCTATATAGCGCTTTTATCCAAAGCGCTTTACAATTTGTACCTCACATTCACCCATTCACTCACACATTCACACACCGACGGTGGAGGCAACCGTGCAAGGTGCCGACCTGCTCATCGTGAGCAATTAGGGGTTCAGTGTCATGGGAGGGACGGGAAAGGAACTGGGAACCTTTCGATTACCAGATGACTACTCTATCTCCTGAGCCACTGTCGCCCCTAGTAGAAGGACCCTGAACCCGGTTATTTGGAGTTGGATACTGAGAATTCAACACATTCAGGCTAAAAAGACATGTGCTATTCGTGGCCGACAGCGGGTATTAAAGGAGCTCCCATCTTATATGGAGCTACTGAGAAATGTGATCCCGTAGACGTAGATGGACCTGGCTGACGCGCCGTTCTATTTGTTTGATCTGATACCAAACCGTCCATGTCCCAATGATACAATGCAGGCAGCTCTTCTTGGAAAATGATATTTATTTGCTTCACCGTGCAAACAGGATATCTTGGCTTTTGCTCCTTAAACTGATCAAATAATAATGAATTACAATAACTAATTGCCTACAAACATTTTGCCCTGCGGCGTGTTCAAACAGCCGTAACCTGCTACCTGTGACTTACGACCTGCGTTAACCTGAGTGTTGCGGTCTAAAACCATTGCCCTTTCCGGGTCAAACTCCTACCTCCTACAGTGTACCTGACGCTTATATAACAGAAGCCCCACCCCATGGTCACATAAATCCATTACACATAATTACATCCATTTTGGCCCTTTCCAACTCCTGTGACTCCTGATTCGAGCTGTCAAAGAGTGGTTCATGTTGTTAGTTTTATGAGAATAGCGCCATCCTGAGGCCAGATTACTCAGAACTTCACAGGCCTTCTTGCTATGGTAAGGCAAATCATATTTGTCAAGTTTGGTGGAAATCAGATCAGGAGATACAGTCATTTTCAGTCCGTTTGGCCTGATGGTGGCCCTAGAGGAAAGGTAATGGGGTCACCAAAATCAATAGTGTTCTTCTTCTTCTAGCGGTCATGAATGTGCACCACAAATTTGAAATGTTTAGAATGAAAGCTATTCAAGATACACAAATTCTAAATATTTAAGTTTGTCCTGATGGTGGCTCTAGAGGAAAGGTCATGGAGTCACCAATATCAATAGGCTTCTTCCTCTAGGGTTCATGAATGTGCACCACAGATTTGAAAATATTCGAATGAAAGCTATTGGAGTTACCGTGTTCGCACAGATGATCTGCCTTGGTGGCGGTGGTTTGGGGTGAATCCATAATGTCTCCGACAAATAGCCTCTTCATCTTAGCGCCCTTGTGCACAGGAGATGCCCCCTACTTCAACTGACTGGACACAACACTGAATACAGTATGTAGTATCTCTTCCCCACTTGAAGGCTATAGTGTTCTAAAATGGTTAATTACTTGTTATTCCATGTAGGCTAAAATGGACACTGCTTTAGTTTGAGTCAGTGTCAAACATTTTCAAGTGAAGTTCGGGCCATTATGAATACTGGGAGCTGCCCAGGCCAAACCCTCCCAGCTGGGCACCTTGACCGGATAAAGAGATAAGGCGGCAATTTGCTCTTCTTCCCGACATTATTAGCCTGAATTATCATGATCAAAATCTAGACTATTTAAGGGGAATACTAAATGTATTTTACTAGAGAAAATTCAGCTTTGAAATGTCTCCATGTAGTCTGGTCTTTATCAGTTAAAACATTGCTGATTTATGCAATTTATGCACATAATCTAACACATATCCCCAAACTCTAAAGTGGTTTTCATACATACATTTAATCTGACAGTTATTGAGAGTTAATGAGTTTGAACGTGTCCTCCAGTGATGTCATCGGAGGACACAGAATCACAGCTCAATGAATCAACGCAGATGGAAAAATAGCAGCCCCTGCAACGGTCAGTGTCCTTGGATGACTGATCACTGGAGGACATATTCGTGATCTCTCAATAACCGTCAAACTAAATTAATGTGTGCAAAACTGTTTAGCGTTTTGGGATGTGTGTGAGATTATGTTCATAATAAATCAGATTTTCTTTTTGTCCCTTTAACATTCACTATACCGTCGGCCAGCCAGAAACAAACGAGAGGGCGTTTGTCCTGCTCATTAATCTGTGATGTCACACCGATCTCTGAAAAAAACATCATCGAATCCCCTTAATCTTGACTTTCACAGCTGGTCTGGGGAATTGAACAGGCAACATTTAGTTGGAAAGCATGCTTTTGTAGGACACCACAGACTGCAACCAAAACAGTTACAACCCTGTGTATCCGTATTGGTAGTTTAACTTGTTTGTAGTCCTTGTTTGAATAGTATTTACAATTCAGTACGGGTTGTTATCTGTACATGTGTACAGTCGTGGTTGTATTTTTTTTTACAAATGCTACTATGTGGTAGTTTCCTTTAGGTTCTCCAGACGTCAGTATTTGTTTAAAGAGTATCACGCTTCCTTTTGCATTGCTGTAATTCTCCATCTGTTGTCTCGTCAAACACCAGCAATCAGATTTTTTCCCATTATGGGTAAACCGAAGATAAATTCATGGTCTGGCAAGCCTTTTGTCTCTCCCATTCCATACCCCCTCCCTCCCTCCCTCCCTCCCCATACCCCTCCATCCTGGCTTCTCAGCAGTGAGTGTATGTGAGCCAGTTGGAGCAGGGTGGTGTATAATTGATGTGGGTGATGGTCAGCCGGCTGCTGGCTATTTACTGATGGCATGACTACAGTTGGTGATGGTGGAGCGAGGGGGCGTCCATGTCTGTCTCTGCCAAGAGCTTGTTGGTCCTACCCGCTCCTGTGTGGATTCAACAGAGAGCTAGTGGCTTGGCCTCTCATGATCTATGTCTCTCTCTCTCTCTCTCTCTCTCTCTCTCTCTCTCTCTCTCTCTCTCTCTCTCTCTCTCTCTCTCTCTCTCTCTCTCTCTCTCTCTCTCTCTCTCTCTCTCTCTCTCTCTCTCTCTCTCTCTCACTCCATCTCCCGTACACTTAACTGACACGTTTACACAGGTCACCATGGGGGAAGAAAAGTGAAAAGGATAGAGAGAGAGAGAGAGAAAGAGAGAGAGAGAGAGAGAGAGAGAGAGAGGGAGAGAGAGAGAGAGAGAGAGAGGAGAAAGAGAGAGAGAGAGAGGAAAGAGAGAGAGAGAGACAGGGGGGGGCTACCATCAGCAAGAGCCTGTGTGTGTCTGGCTTAGACCACTGTGCGTGTGTGTGTGTGTGTGCGTGCGTGCGTGCGTGTGTGTGTGCGTGCGTGCGTGTGTGTGTGTGTGTGCGTGCGTGTGTGCGTGCGTGCGTGTGTGTGTGTGCGTGCGTGCGTGTGCGTGTGTGCGTGTGTGCGTGTGTGTGTGTGTGTGTGTGTGTGTGTGTGTGTATGTGTGTGTGTGTATGTGTGTGTGTGTATGAACTCATGCCAAAATAAGCTCATTACCATCACAGGAGCCAAGACTGGAATTCAGAAATTCATTAGCTCAATGATTTGCATAGTCTCGCTTTCCATTGCGCGTGTGTTTGTGTGTGTGTCTCTCAATGCGTGTGTTCCTGTGTGTATGTGTGTGTCTGTGTGGGTGTGTGTGTGTCCTGTGCATATGTATGTGTGTCTGTGTGTGTCCCTGTGTGTCTGTATGTATGTGTGTTCCTGTGTGTGTGTGTTCCTGTGTGTGTGTGTTCTGTGTGTGTGTGTGTGTGTGTGTGTGTGTGTGTGTGTGTGTGTGTGTGTGTGTGTGTGTGTGTGTGTGTGTGTGTGTGTGTGTGTGTGTGTGTGTACCATATTATGTGTCTTTGGCTCTGCTCGCTGCAGGCACTCAAACCCACTCCTACCTGCTCTTTTGTCACGGTTCCCCCCCTCCCCTCCCTCCCCTCCCCTACGCGGCTGAATTAGAATGTTCCCCGGCGCACCACTAAAGGTTTGAGTTCCACCGCAATTATGTTCAAAGGAAGCTGAAGTCTGAGAAGTAGAGAGTGACAATTACCGCAACAAAGGCATGACCGACAGGGAGAGAAGCTTTAATTGAGTTAAAATTGAGTTTCTGAATAATCATTCTGTTATTTTAAGAATAACTCCAGTTTTTCCATATCAGGGTGGTCTCCAGCCCCGGAGAGAGAGAGAGGGGGGAGATAGGAGGTGTTTTCTCTCCTCTCCTGGAGACAAACGCGGCTCTTCAGCCACCTCTCTGGTGCCGGCTTCTCTTCCCTCGCTGCCTGTTCCGGGGCTCGTCTCGGCGAGCGCTGTAATGGAGGTCTGAGCTCACACACAATGTCAAACATTCCACTGTGAATTCATACTAATAGCCTGGATGGCAATTTTTTTCCTCTCATGCCGTGCTCAGGTTGGGTTCCTTTTCCGCCTCCGGTTCCCCCGTGGGAAAGGAACCCAACCCGTGAGTGTGACATAAGAGCAAAAGGTTAATATTGGGGATTATGTGTTCATGAAAATGTAATGCCGTGAAAATGGCAGCGGTGATACACATACGTTGTCTCAAGACTTAGTCCTGCATGTAGCAACAAATGCGCATGTTGAGGGCGGCTGGGTGGCGCAGTGGGCAAGGCGCTCGCCACTAACGCAGGAGATGCTGGTATCGAGCCCAGCTCTCGGCGTTGCTTCTGGCTTGGCCGGCCAGTCATACTAACACAATTGGCAGTGTTAGAGGGTGGGAAAGCCGGTGGGTGGGGATTTGACGTTGTGGACAGCGACTCCTACAGGTCGGTTGGGTGACGCCTGTACAGCAGAAACAGGAAGTATCGGGGGCAGCGTGAGCCTCCCACACGCTACTCCTCGCCACTGAGAGTTCGAGCTGTCTGGTGAAAAGATGCGACAGGCTGCCTCCTCGTGTACCGGAGGGGACACGTGATGCAAGGCTTCTATCCTCACTACAGCCGACCAGTGGGAGGCATAGTCTAGCAACGTTCAAGACAGGGGAGGGGATAATTGGAATTACGAAATTGGGATGGGGAGAAAAATAGAAAAATAAGGAGAAAAAGTGGATAAAAAAACTAAAACAAATGCGCATGTTGGTGGGAAATTCAAATGTATGTGTGCCATTATCACTATTGTGGAATATTACTATAATGAGCTGTATGTGTATGAACCAAGCATCTCACTGTAATGTACCTGTACTTTATTTGTGACGATAAACTACTACTACTACTAATAATGTTACACCGATCTCTGAACAAAACCTCATCGAATCCAGTTAATCTTGTCTTTCACAGCTGGTCTGGGAATTGAACGGGCAAGCATGCTTTTGTAGGGCACCACAGACTGCAACCAAAAAGTTACAACCTTGTGTATCCTTATTTCGTAGTTTTACTTGTTTGGACTCATATGTCCTTGTTTGAATAGTATTTACAAATTCAGTACTGGATGTTAATCTCTACATGTTCACAGTCGTGGTTGTAGTTTGTACAATGCTACTAAGCGGCATTTTCCTTTATGTTTTCCAGACATCAGTATTCGTTAACCCTTTCACTACCACACTACAAAAGGTTAAACCCGTTCACTACAGAAGTGTGGCAGTGAAAGGGTAACCTTCTGCAGTGTGGTAGTGAAAGGGTTAACCCGTTGTCGTGTGGCAGTGAAAGGGTTAACTTTCTGTGTTGTTGCAGTGAAAGGGTTAACCCTTTGGTAGTGTGGCAGTGAAGGGTTAAAGAGTATCATGCTTCCCATTGCGTCATTGTGATTCAGAATTGGCAGTGCATTCTGATGACCTTTGTAGTCCTTCATTCACAGGAAGCAGCACACACATTGACCTTTGTAGTCCTTCATTCACAGGAAGCAGCTCACACATTGACCTTTGTAGTCCTTCATTCACAGGAAGCAGCACACACATTGACCGTTGTAGTCCTTCATTCACAGGAAGTAGCTCACACATTGTCTTTTGTAGTCCTTCATTCACAGGAAG
>NC_140175.1:99913199-99920699 GCF_963971535.1 Notolepis coatsorum
CGGAGGAAGGGACCCCCATTGCCACATGGGTAAACCCGGGGCGGGTATAGTGGCTAGGGGAGTAAACCCTGAGGAAAAATCTGCCCTGGGGACAGGCACAGGCGGAGTCCAACAGACCGGACCACCGGCAGCCCCCTGCAACTCCTGCCAGACGAAGGTCGTCATGGGTTCTCTCATGCCACTGGAGGTTAATCTGCAAGGAGTGAAGATGGTGGGAGTGAGGACTGCACAGCCACACCCTCACCTTAATCCTCACCTACGTGCAAGCTTCTTGCCCATCCTCCCCCCCAAAAAGTCCTGTGGCGTTGTGGAATGGCGGTAGGTACAGGCCAAGGATGTGGCTGGGAGTGTCTAGCCAAACCATGCACACAGGCGACAATGGAGTGATGGTCGTTGGGACTGCGGGATGGAGCAGGGCATCGCTTCGGCAGCTTCCATTGTGACTGAGCAGCCCCACACTGCTCACCCCTGAGATGGGGAAGGACCTAGAAAAGGTGGTCCAAACATTGTCTGCTCTTCTATCTCCGGGCGGTATACCGCAACCGTCGGAGCATCCCCTTTTGCGGTCGAAAAACTAAAATATTAAAAAATAAGCATTTATGTATTGCTTCGTGGAATGTTCGCACACTGCTGGACCTGGCTGAAACACCTGACAGGCCACACCGCAGGACAGCACTTGTGGCCCTGGAACTCGCAAGGTATAACATCGACATTGCAGCTCTCAGCGAGACTAGACTACATGGAGAGGACTCCCTGACAGAGGTTGGTGCAGGATACACCTTCTTATGGAAGGGGGTCCCTGAAGGCACATTTGCCGCATCCATGGAGTAGGCTTCGCTGTGAAGTCCCAACTGCTGCAACGCATCCCAGAGTCCCCCATCGGTGTTAGCGAACGCCTAATGACATGGCGCATCCCCCTTGCAAAGGGACGCTTCGCCACTCTCCTTAGTGCTTATGCACCAACTTTAGATGCTGAGTTCAACATCAAAGACGATTTCTACCGAGCCCTCGATTCAATATTACAGAAAACTCCAGCTACGGACAAGCTCATATTAATGGGAGACTTCAATGCTAGAGTGGGCACGGAGCACCTGGTATGGGACAGAGTTATTGGCCGACATGGAGTAGGGAAGATAAATGACAACGGGCTTCGGCTCCTCTCCCTCTGTGCAGAACACCACCTGGTCATAACCAACACCATCTTCCAGATGAAGAACAGGTTCAAAACCACCTGGCAGCACCCCCGCTCTAAACACTGGCATCTCCTGGACTATGTGATTGTACGCCAAAAGGACCGACAGGATGTCCTTACCACCGAGTCATGCGTGGAGCCGAGTGCTGGACTGATCACCTCATGGTCAGATCCAAATTCCTCATGAGTATTCAACCCCGTGGACCGAGGGTAGCACCTAATAAGAAACTCAATTCTGCAGCACTGAACACCCCGACCTCAAAAAACCACATCCGACAGCTCCTTGCTGAAAACCTCAATAAGATCCCGGAGGAATCAGCTGACTGGCAAGCTCTGTGCCAGGCTATCCACAGCGCAGCCTCTGAGGCACCTGGCCAGACGAGGAAACGACACCAGGACTGGTTTGATTGTAACTCAGCCAAGATACAGTCCCTGCTAAAAACCAAGCATGAAGCCCACAAAGCTCTCCTGTCCTGCCCTGGTTCTCCCACCCTGAAAGCTGCCTTTGCTGCAGCAAAAACAGCAACCCAGCGAGCCCTCCGGACTATGGAGTATGCCTGGTGGATACAGAAGGCGAAGGAGATCCAAAGCCTGGCAGACTGCCACAACACCCAGGGCTTTTACGATGCCATCAAAGCACTGCATGGCCCCAGGAAGCGGGCGACTGCTCCAGTTCGATCAGTCGACGGTTCTAAACTCTTTAAGGACCGACATGAGATCCTCACCCGCTGGGCAAACCACTTTGCGTCTCTACTCAATCACACCAACCCCAATGACCCACATATCCTGGATAATCTACCAGACATGCCACCAGTCATGCACCTGGACACCCCACCACACTTCTCTGAGACCCGTCAAGCCATTGCGGGTCTAAAGAACAATAAAAGCCCTGGACCCGATGGCATCCCAGCAGAGGTTTTCAAACACGGAGGGTACCTCCTCATGCGCCGTCTGCACCTCCTGATCTGCAACATCTGGGAACATGAGACCCTCCCACAGGACTGGAAGGATGCAAACATTGTGGTCATCTACAAGCAGAAAGGGGACAGAGCAGTCTGCGGAAACAGCCGTGGAATCTCTCTCCTCCCGCAGGGAAATTGCTGGCAGGCTGGTGGAAAACATCTCTGAAGCTGCGCTTCCGGAAACTCAATGTGGCTTTCGGAAGACCAGATCCACCACCGACATGGTCTTTGTCCTGAGGCAGCTGCTAGAGAAGAGCAGAGAGCATCGCAAGGATCTTTACATAGCCTTCATAGACCTAAGCAAAGCCTTCGACACCATCAGCCGTGAGCTGCTCTGGAAACACCTCAACAAACTTGGGGTACCACCCAAGTTTCTCTCCATCCTTCAGCAGCTGCATGACGGGATGCAAGCCAGAGTCCAGACGGGTGCACTCCAGTCAGAATCCTTTAAGGTTAATGTTGGGGTGAAGCAGGGCTGTGTCTTGGCTCCGGTGCTCTTTAATCGCCTCCTCTCTGCCGTCACCTGCCCTGGGACATGAAGACGGTGTCCATGTGGAATACCGCCTTGATGGTAGCCTCTTCAACATCCGCCGGCTCCAGGCACACACAAAGACAAAATCCTGCCAAGTATGTGAGCTACAGTACGCTGATGACTGTGCCATCTTAGCTCACAGTCCAGAGTCTATGCAGCATGCTCTCGACACCATATCCAGCCTGTACCAATCATTCGGTCTCCAGGTCAACATACAAAAAACCGAAGTCATGTCCCAACTCACTTCCCGAACCTCTACACCTCCCAGTTTTCACATAAACAGTGTTCCACTCAAAACAGTGGATCATTTCACCTACCTCAGATCCACTCTGTCCTCATGCTGCTCCCTTGATGCGGAGATACACACACGTATAAATAAAGCGGCATCATCCTTTGGACGCCTACGCAGCAGGGTTTTTGAAAACCGAAACCTGAAGATCAGCACCAAGGTTGCCATTACAATCCACTCTGCTCTATGGAGCAGAATCCTGGACCCCATACCGCCGGCACATCACCAACCTGGACGCTTTCCACATCCGTTGCCTCCAAAGGATCCTCGGCCTGACCTGGGAAGATCGAGTCCCGCACACAGACATCCTCAACAACACCAACTCAATCTGTATGGCCGCAGCTGTGGCCAAAAAACATCTTCGTTGGATAGGCCACACCATACGTATGCCTGACCACCGCCTGCCCCGCCAAGTCCTCTATGGCCAACTGAGAGGAGCAAAGCGGGCTGCTGGAGGCCAAAAGAGACGCTTTAAGGACTACACCAGGGACCTCCTAAAGTGTGCTAACATCACGCAGCTTGAAACTCTGGCACTCGACAGATCAGCCTGGCAAGTCACTTGTGCCACTGCAGTTTCCCAAATACACCAAACGAACCAAGACCGAAGATCTGAGAGGCACACGCAACGACACCAGCGGGCAGCTGGCATCCCCCAGGTATCTGGCTTCCCTTGCGCCATCTGTGGACGGGTGTGCGGCTCAAGGATCGTACTCAATGCCCACGAGAAGTGGCACCAGCGGCAGCGTCGCTAACCCCCCCCCCCCTATCCCCATCCCTGGAGCAAGCGTCATCATCGAACACGATGGACAGCTAAGAGAGAGAGAGAGAGTGTGAGTGTGTGAGTGAGTGTGAGTGAGTGTGTGTGTGTGTGTGTGTGTGTGTGTGTGTGTGTGTGTGTGTGTGTGTGTGTGTGTGTGTGTGTGTGTGTGTGTGTGTGTGTGTGTGTGTGTGTGTGTGTGTGTGTGTGTGTGTGTGTGTGTGTGTGTGTGTGTGTGTGTGTGTGTGTGTGTGTGTGTGTGTGTGTGTACATATGTACAGCCCCATTAAATTAACAGAGTCCACTGTCAGAAATTGATTATGTTTAATGAGCATACAGTATGGTTGGTTAAGTTGGTATACATGCATAACTAGAAACTATATTAATATATTAATATATATATACATATTTCAGTACTGCAACTGTGTATTATAATGTAGCCATTTTCTTTTGAATGTCTGTGTGTGTATTTATAAAAGTTAGTCAAAGTTAGTGTGTTAATAATGCTTTAATGGCTTGCATCTGCGTATTAACACCACTAATATTGTTTTTAAAGCACTAAATGGGCTGGCTCCATTGTACCTGGCTGAGCTCCTGCGCCACCACACCCCATCCAGAGCCCTAAGGTCTGCTGACCAGCTGCTGCTGGAGGTGCCTAGGACCAGGCTCAAAACCAGGGGAGACAGAGCTGCTGCTGGAGGTGCCCAGGACCAGGCTCAAAACCAGGGGAGACAGAGCTGCTGCTGGAGGTGCCCAGGACCAGTCTCAAAACCAGGGGAGACAGAGCTGCTGCTGGAGGTGCCCAGGAAGAGGCTCAAAACCAGGGGAGACAGAGCTGCTGCTGGAGGAGCCAAGGACCAGGCTCAAAACCAGGGGGGACAGAGCTGCTGCTGGAGGTGCCCAGGACCAGGCTCAAAACCAGGGGGGACAGAGCTGCTGCTGGAGGTGCCCAGGACCAGGCTCAAAACCAGGGGGGACAGAGCCTTCGCTGCTGCCCCCCGGCTCTGGAACAGCCCCCCCCCCACATAAGATCTGCCTAGAGGCCTTTAAACCGCTGCTTAAAACGCACCACTTTTCCCTGGCATTTGACCAGAGTTAGCCTGCCACTTGTACACACTTGTATACGTTTGCTGTTACTCTGGACTTTTTATCTAATTTCTTATCTCTTTTATATTGCACCTTGCTCTTGATTTCTTAAATGTACAATACCTTTTTCTGTAATTTTTGTATATTTTTATTTGTTACTGCATTGTATGTGTTTTTATCATGTCCTACATGTGAAGCACTTTGGTTGGCTTTTAGTCATTTGTAAATGTGCTATAAAAATAAAGATTCTCTCTCTCTCTATCTCCCTCATGTGTGTTCCTTCCTCCCCTCTCTCTTTATTTAATAAACAAACATTTGCATACAGCAAGCTTATCTGTCCCATGTTGATAATGATCCATTTAAGGTACATTTTTAAACACAGTTAACTACAGTATGTACAATCATGTGCGTGATCGCAATTACATATTTTAATCAATTGATATATTGTTTGCAAACCCATTTGCCTTAACCTGTTCCACACAATGTGAAAATCCGCCTAAAATATATACCTAGGTAATTGGAATATTGCTCCACTTCTACAAGGGCTATTTGCATATTCTTGGTATCTAGGTACATCTATGGACCTCAGGGAATGTATTCACAGTGTCAGAAATATTGTGTCTATTACTAGGCTTGCTTAAATTGTGATGGAACAAAGGAAAATATGAATTATGATTTTTCTTTGCATCTTTGACAGTGAATAACACCATGATAATAATGACCAAACTTAAAAGACTGCCACTGATCTCGTTCAGTACCCTCTTGAGATCATGTGTACAAAAAATCTAAGGAAATTAATAAAGGGAAGATGATTAAACCGAAGGTTCTGTAGAAACAGTACTGAATTCTCCCATCCGGACCAATGCAATTTGAAATATTATTATAGAATATAGAATATGATGCTTATTCATTACCTTAATATAGCCAATTTGCACATTTATATATACATATATTATCTTTCAAATGCCCGAGTTCAATTTGGATTTAGTATCACCAGGCGTGCATAAGAACAGATAATGAAATCTACTGTAATCTAGTGTACTTTTAAATTTCCCCTACAGTGCAACCGTTTTGAAACTAATTTCAGATCTAATTGTTCCTACATGCTAACAATAGGGAGTCAAGTCAAGAGTTTTAATTGTCACGGCATACAGGTATACAATGAAATGCGGGTGGTCTTGCCCGCAACGATGTGCAATACAGTGGTACATATAATAGAATCAAAAGAAGAAACAACATTGTGCAGTAACAGATAGCAGGTAACATGGAGTGACATCTCGGTATCTGTACATAGTTATTTACAGCGCATGTGTGACATGCTAGTTAGCTTGTAAGCTTTGGTAGTGCAATACACTGTTCCTGTTATTCTAATTTAAAGTGTCCTTTCCTTTGGCCATAAGTGTGCGTGTGTGCGACATGAGTGTGTGCCCGCTCATGTTAAAGTGTTAAGTGGCTGCTCGTGTGTGAGCGTGCACAGTGTGCGTGTCGTGTGTGTGTTCATGTGTGCTTGTGTGTGGACAGTTCAATGTTCTGAGCACTCAATGTACATTGTTCATGGCTCTGATGGCCTGGGGGAAGAAGCTGAGCCTAAGCCGCTCTGTCCTAGTAGCTGGGATTTGCAGGCGTCTGCCTGACCTCAGCAGCTGAAACAGGCTGTTATTGGGGTGGTGAGGGTCTTTCATTATCCTGCAGGCTCTGGATTTGCACCTCTTGTTGTATAGAACCTGCAGGGGGGGTAGTGCAATACCCGTGGTACGCTCGGCTGAGCGCACCACTTTCTGTAGGGCCTTCTTGTCCTGTGCCGTGCTGTTTCCATACCAGGCAGTGATGTTTCCGGTCAGGATGCTCTCTACAGCTCCTGAGTAGAAGGACTGGAGTATCTTCCCCGATACTCTGAACTTCCTTAACTGTCTCAGGTGGTAGAGACGCTGTTTCGCCTTCTTTACTACTGTGCCTATGTGTGTTGACCATGTCAGGTCCTCTGAGATGTGGACCCCCAGGTACTTGAAGCTGCTCACCCTGTCCACGGTAGCCCCGTTTATCATCAGTGGTGTGTGTGTCTCCTGCTGTCCTCTCCTATAATCCACGATCAGTTCCTTGGTTTTGCCAATGTTCAGGAGCAGGCTGTTGTCCTGGCACCAGCGTTCCAGTACCTCCACCTCCTCCCGGTAGGCCTTCTCGTCGTTGTCCGAGATCAGCCCCACCACCACCGTGTCATCTGCGAACTTCACTATGGAGTTGGAGCTGAACTTGGCCACACAGTCGTGTGTGTAGAGTGAGTACAGCAGGGGGCTCAGAACACAGCCCTGGGGGGACCCGATGCTCAGGGTGATGGTGTTGGAGGTCTGACCCCCCACCCTGACCGCCTGGGGTCTTTCGCTCAGAAAGTCCAGTACCCAGGCGCTCAGGGCGGAGCTCAGACCTAGCTCGATCAGCTTGTCCACCAGTCTGGTGGGGACTATGGTGTTGAACGCTGAGCTGTAGTCAATGAACAACAGTCTCACATAGCCCCCCTTCTGAGGAGAAACTAACTGCATTTCAATATTTGTCAAAAACGTTACCTTTTGTGGCTTATTATCGCAAATCATAACAGTTATTGATATGATTCATTCAGAACGCTGAACCCCCACAGTATCTGACAGGAAGTGTAGTTCGGAAAAATTCCAACGCTGGTCGACAGCT